>NC_133326.1:571070677-571415677 GCF_042186555.1 Aquarana catesbeiana
ACACCATCAGAACAACAGGATCTATATTGCTCCCTGCAGTACACTGCATCCAAATGCAACATCCTCCTGGGTCCTAACATACACTTGATAAAACCTAGTGAATATATGCACCGAAGACCAAGTAGCAGCCTTGCAAATCTGAGCCAGCGATGCTTGATGATGAACTGCCCATGAAGCACTCACTCTTCTGGTAGAGTGTGCCCTTACTGGAAAAAGGCGTGGCCTTACCCCTTAAACCATAAGTAATAGTTCATATTCCCATCGCACACGTTCCTGGATAAGCTCTCAAAATTTGGATACTGGTTCAAGTCACAAAGTAGATATTTGCCAGCACACCATGGATCGACAAAAAGTAGCATCCAAAACGGATAGTTTATTGCTAGATCACAACACAAGAAGAGTACAACGTTTTGGAGTTACGCGGGACCCCTTCACATCACATGCTACTTTTTTACCCCTTAAACCATACACATAATCACTGGTCGAATCCATTGGGAAACAGTCGACTTAGATGCTGCCTGTCCCTTCTTGGGTCCTTCTGGCAATACAAACAAAACGTCAGTCTTCCACATCTGAGCCGACATCTTCAGACTGCTACTATTAACGCTTGTAATATGCTGAGACCAAGGCAGTCTCCTCCACGTTATTGATGTCCACCTGGTAAAAACCCAGTGGATGTATGAACTAAAGACAAAACAGCGGTCTTGCACACCTGGACCACTGACACCTGATGGTAGATGGCCCAAGATACTCCCACACACCTGGTAGTGGATCTCTTCACAGGAAAAAATGGGATTTTGCCCTTTAAAACCATAGGCATCCTTGATAAACTGGCAGATCCACTGCTAAACATTCGACCTGGATGCCTCCTGCCCTTCCCGGGCTCTTCTGGCTGCACAAATCAGGATTCCTGACCTGTGCCGACAACTCAAGTAGACCCTAAGCGTCTTAACTACCTCTAGAGTAGGTAGCGATCTTTCTCCTGCCAACTGTGGATTAAAAGAAAAATAAAAAGGCAAGACATTGTCCTGATTCAAGTGAACACCAGAAACCACTCGGCAATAGAGATGGAATAGGACACAACATCACCTTATGATGAGAGACCAAGAATGGCTCCTTGCATGAAAGAGCCGCCAGCTCTGACACTCCACTTAGTGAAGTGATAGCAACCAAAGAAGCCATCTTCCGAGATAAGGGACTAACAGTCTCCCAATTGGTTCAAACAATGGCCTTTGCAAAGGAAACCAAGAGCAAATCCCAGTCCCAAGGACACAAGAGTGGCCTTACATGTGGGACTAGCTACGCTACAAGCTGTATGAAGTATGAATCAAGGAGTGAGAAACAATGGTCTCTGGAAAAAATGGATAGGGATGAACTAGAACCCTTAATGCTACTTAAGGTCAGGCTCCTTTCCCCTACTGATTGGAGAAAGAGAAGAACATTTCCCACTTATAATCCTGTGGGTGCCACTTCCTGGTTTCCCCCAGGAAAAAAATATTTCCAAGTCCTGTAATCGAGGTTCCCTGAAACCAGCTTCCAGGGGCTCAACAGTGTGGAGACACAGGACTAAAGACCATTAGGTCCCGCTGGACTAGGAGTGTTCAAGGAGTGACCCCTGCAGGCTTGGCTAAGTCAGCGTACCAAGCCCTCCTGGGCTAATGCAGCTAACACTATTATCACCTCCCAGATTCTTCGCAAAAGATGTGGGAGAAGTCGAAACAGAGGGAAAGCATCAAATAAGGGAGAACTGGTCCCCCTAAGGTGTTACCAGTGCATTTGCCCCCATTGTCGGTGGGACTTTTGTCCCAGACACAACCTGTTCCCACCTGTTTTAGAACTTGGAATCTAGTAGATCCACCTGCAGAGTTCCCCTTGCCATTATTCTATACCTGGAATATGCACTAGTGATCGAGACAGCACTTGTTGTACTGTCTCAGACAGAATGTTGTTCACGTTCCTGAGCCGCATGACTCCTGGTGGTTGATATATATATCTCCAGAGGCATTTCCGGATTACACCTACAACTGGTTCGTCCCAACATCCAGAGCAAGCTGTACTGGCCAAAAAAATCCAAGATATTGATAGGTAGTATTTTTTCCTATGGAGACCAAGTCCACTGAACTATAGCCACCTTCAAACCAACTGGAGAAGCTGGCATCAGTCGTTATTGTCTTCCCATACCGTCTCCAGAATTCGATCAACCAGCAATCTCTGCAATACCCCGGGAACAGAGCCCTCTGGCAATCCAATGCCTGGAACTTCATGTTCCAGACAGAGAGAATGATCCTCTACCAAAGACCTGGAATAGGACTGTACGTAGGGAACATGCCTTGACCTAGATACATTTCTGCAGGAGGAAGTTTGTATCAAAGGGAAATCTGGAACAGACTGCTCCCTGAACAAAGATTATTGAGTTATACTGAGGTTGGCACATCTGCGTTTTCAGCAAGTCCAGTACTGGGCTGAGAGCTTTGTGAACCCTCGGAGCTATGGCCAGCCCAAAGAGCAGAGTCACAAAAATAAAAAAGGATGACTTTGGACCGCAATTTGCAAAAAACCCTTGATGAGCCTGGAAAAAAAAAATGGCGCATGAAGATATCCCTCATTGATGACTATGGACCCCGAAATCTACCTCTCGCAGAGGTCAACACTAAATGGACAGAGCCTATCTGAAGAAGAATGTCCAGCGGCTTAAGCTCTAAGCTAGACCTTATGTCCCCAATTGGTTTTGGGACCGCTACCGGTTGAGGGTTTTTTTTTTTGTTTTTTTAATAATGAGCCCATACCTTCTGCTCCAAGAGTCAAATGCAAGGCAAAAGACTGACAACTCTGTAGCAGACCCCGAAGGCCAAAAGAGACGTACCTACCTACCAAGCTTTTGCTGGCTAAAGATGGAGCAAAAAAAAAAAAAAACACCTCAGAGACTGCCCTAAGATCTTCTGGCCTGAGATACTCTCAAAAACACAGCAACCTCAGATGCCTCCCTCACACAGGTGGGGAAAGCTTACAGTATCTGGTATTCCCAGGCAGTCTCACCTCCATATATGAATCAGGCTCGATCGTGCTTAGGCTTCAATCAACAGAGATCAGGCATGAGCAAGGTGATGTGGCCGCAGTCCATCTGATGACAAATGAATGCAGGAAAATACTGCAATGCCAAACCCCACAGTGGCTCAGATGCATCTGACACCACTGTGTCCATCGGGGGATGTGGACACCGCCAGATCATTGAACCAGAGAGCGGTGCACCTGCCTCCCCCGGCTGCCTCTATTCTGGAACCATTTAACTGGTATAACAGGTAAATGACGTAGAAACTATATTAGCCAACCTAATACACAGTCCTCCAAGGATGCAGGCCTAAAAACGATCATGGTTTACTTCTATGCAATCCCTTATGCATGCAAGTATGCAGGTACCCAGGCAGGGGGCGAGGGCTGCATTTCGGGGCGGAGGGGACGCCGAGAGGGCCCAGGGCCACTCATGCTCATGTTTCTCCAAACGTGTATATTTAAACATGCATTTAAGAAACAAGTTTGCAAGCACGTATACTACACTGCACCTGCCTTCCGAGCAGTCAACAACACTTTAAAGCGAACTGCTATCCATTCAGGGGTGTATGGACTTACAGTTGTACAGTTTCCCCAGATAAACAGTAAATATGCAGTATATAATAACTTGCCTGCACCACAGTTATCTCAAAGTAAGTACTCACACTTTGTTAGTATCCATGGCTGCCCTTCCACTTCCTGCCTATGTGACAATAGGCCATAATGAGCAAGCCTGCACCTCTGGTGGCTGGAGGAGAAACAGCAGGCCACGCGACTAAAAAGTACACAGAACAATTTAAACAGCACACTGCCCCCAGTGGCCACTGGGAGAACAGACAACCAGATCTCTCTCTCTCTCTTTTTTTTTTTTTATCTTTATTTAAGAATTGCGGTTTGTACAGAGTGACAGAATAACACACATGTCAACCTACGAAATTCAGTGGTAAGCAATAAAAATAATTCTTCAAAGAAGTCTACTGTACATAGGTTAGGGAGAAAACAGGCATGGTTCCAAAACAGATGTATTAATTCAGGAGTCTGAGTCTAAGGGCTCCACAACAATTGTAACCTGTAGTTAAACCTGAACACTGGAGAGAACCTCTTTTCCTAAAATAGGGTTAGTTTTACTGGGCCTATATGGACCAATGATTAAGAGCATTAAGGTGAGAGAAAGACAACCTGGGAGTTAAAATAAACTTTCCCTATTTGGCAGGAACCGAACCATTGTACCCTGAAAGACTAAACTTGAGTAACGTACCTTCTATAATATGTGGCTCTCGGTCCTGATTTCGCAGGAGCAGTACCAGAGGATTACCGCAATCCTAAGGAATTTTCTCTTTAATAGGAAAACAGAGAGAATGACACCAAGGGTGTCAAAGGGGAGAATAAAGATAAAGAGTAAAGTAGAAGGGGTAGAGGGTAGATAAGTGGGGGGGGGGTGTTAGGGTTCTGGCAGGGTCGACGGCCCTATGCTTCAAATTCTCCTAAAACAGGTTATTCAAATGTAAGATTTGTATTCATCTGAGAATCGGAACAGATTCCAGTGTGTCCAACGAGTGTTGTGTTCCTCCTCCCTGTCCCCTAGGGCAGCTGTGAGACGCTCCATCCGCTGTCGCACACCCTAGCAAATCATTGTGATACCACCGGTGGAGATTGTTGTTTCCATACACTGGGGACGCACGCCCTGGCTGCGTTCAGGAGGTGTTTCAATAAGGATTTGCGATATTGCTTACAAGACATGGGGGTTAGGTTTAGGAGTACTGCTGCCGGATTATCCTGAAGGGAGACATCTGTGATCTTGTGAATGATCTGTAATACCTGCCTCCAGAAAAAGGTCAATTCTGGGCAGTCCCAGAATATGTGGAGTAATGTGCCAGTTTGGTTACCACATCTCCAACAAAGAGGGCTATGTCCAGGGAATATTGACGCTAGTACAGACGGGGTCCTGTACCAACACTTCAAAATCTTGTAGGTGATCTCTTGATATTTGCTACATAAAGATGACTTATGTGCAAACAGGAGGATGCGGTTCTTTTGATCCTCAGTGAATGTGATGTTAAGATCTCTCTCCCATTTCCTCAAGTATGGGGGATCACGTTGAGATATGTGAGCAAGTAAGATATTATAAGAATGGGAAAGAGATTTCCGTATAGGTTCACCTCCCAGGCACAAATCTTCAAAGGGTGTTGGCTGTCTACGAAAACAGTCATTATCAGGGAGAGATTGGATGAAGTGTGAAAGTTGAGAAGTCTTCTACCTACCCAATATAGAGGAATTAAGAGTAGGACATAGGCCTGCGGGGTCAACCCACTCTGAGGGGCCAAGAAAAGAGGAGGCTCTAACCACTCTCTGTTCCGGTTGGAGCCGAAAAGACCTGTCCGAAAGACCTGGTATGAAGTCCGGGTGCCCAATTATGGGCATTAACGGGGAAGGAAAGCTTACTGTTTCTGCTATCCTGAAATAACGGTGAAGCTCCTGGAGGGTGGGTTCGATTAGTGGATGTGGGGAGGAATATCGGGAAAAACGAGACCCACTCCAAGGCAGACCTGCTAAGGGAACTGGCACTAATTCCTGTTCCAGACTGACCCACAATTTATGTGGTGAATGTCTGCACCAATCCACAACTCTGTTCATGTGGACTGCTGAGTAATACAGGGCCGGGTATGGAAGACCTACCCCTCCTCTGAGTTTTGGCCGCTGTGCTAGTGATCTCTTAAGCCGCGATGACTTGCCCTGCCAAACGTAGTTTACGAAAACTGAGCATAGCTTGTGAAAGAAGCCCTGTGGTATTCTGACCGGTAGTGCTTGCAGGAGGTAGAGCAGCCTTGGCATGACATTTATTTTTAAAACATTGCATCTACCAAACCATAATATTGCCAAGTTATTCCATCTTTCAAAATGTGAGGAAAAAAACATTCAGGAGAGGTTGAAAATTGAGTTGGTAGACGAGTTGTAAATCAGAGGGAATTTTAGTGCCTAAATATTGTATTGCCTGGGAAGTCCATCGGAAGGGGAAGTTGCCCCCAAGTAGAGCCTGAGAGCTAGGAGATAGGGAGATGTTGAGTGCTTCAGATTTTTGGATTTTAAAGTCCGATAATTCACCATATTGGCGTATTTCAGATAAGAGGACCGGTATGGAGGTATACGGATTTGAGATGTAGAACAAAAGATCGTCCGCATAAGCAGCAATTTTGTGATGGTACGTGCTAGTTTCAAGTCCTTGATGTCGAGGTTAAGCCTGATGTGTTGCAATAGGGGTTCCAGAGAAAGTATAAAAAGAGGAGCGGGGAAAGTGGGCACCCCTGTATCGTTCCGTTACTTATAGCAAAGGGTCCAGAATCAACTCCGTTCACTCTGACCGTTGCAGTAGGTGTAGAATAGACAGAGATCCAGGACATAATGGAGGCCAGCATCCCAAGACATCGCAGGGTGGCTAGGAGGAAATTCCAGTTTACCCTGTCAAACGCCTTTTCGGCGTCTGTAGACAACAGGATGAATGGGGTATTAAGACGTTTGGCCATTGCTACAATATTTATCGTCCCGATTGTGTTGTCTCGTGCTTCTCTATTGCGTATAAATCCAACCTGGTCCAAGGGGATTATACGTTGGAGAATGGACCCTAATCTTTCGGCCAAAATATTTGTGAACAACTTAAGGTCACAATTGAGCAGTGAGATAGGCCTGTAGCTCGCACAGAGAAGAGGATCTTTCTCAGGCTTAGGGATAACGGTGATGCTCGCTTGTAAAAGGTCCCGTGGCATAATATGGTTGCCTAATATTGCATTGAAGGCGGTGATGAAGTGGGTTGCTAATTGAGCTTGGAATGTTTTGTAGTAGGCAATTGTGAAACCGTCGGGGCCAGGCGCTTTCCCTCTCGGAGACCCTGCTATGGCTCTCACAAGTTCATCTGTCGTTATAGGCTGTGAGAGCAGATCTACCTCGTCAGCACTAAGGGAAGGCAAATTAGCTTCCTCGAAGTAGGCTTCTATTGTCTCTACTCTATCCTGGAGCCGGACCACTGAAGAGCGAGGGTGTAAGTTATAAAGAGCCTCATAGAATGCACGGAAAGGACTCCGCCATTTCCGTGGAGTCATGAGTTCTGAGTCCTGTATGGGTGGATAAGGCAGGAATGTAGGATAAGTTGCGTTGGGTCCGGATGGCGTTCGCTAACGTTCTACTGCATTTATCTCCGTACTCATAAAACGTTCTGCGTGCCTTCAATAGGCTGTGTTTAGATTGGAATAAGAAGTGTTCCCTAATTTGTTCTCGAAGGTTAGTGACCTCTGCTTCAAGGATCCTATCTGGATGTGTTTTATGTCGTTTTTCGCAGTCGTGAAGTTTTGCGAGCAACTCGGTCAGCGTTTTTGCGTCTTTGATAACATCCTATGACGAAACGTGTAAGGCGGAGTCACGCTCAAACGGAAGCGCTGGCCGGGAACGCAAGTCTGGAATGCACGCCAAGGACTGGCTTCCTGGTTCTAATCTTGTATACGGCCGTGCTGTACTGGGTTCGCTGTTTTTATGGATTTAGTTTTTAAATAAATTGAACCTACTACACTACGGGAGTCCCTTGTTTCTTTTTCCCGGGAGGAGAGGACTGACTGGTGCAACTAAGCACACGGAGGTGCCCAGGGCTGGAGCGCATGTCGGGGGGCCCTGAACGGGAGTGCTGGAGCGGGATCACGGAGGCGTGGAATACGAGCTGAGACATCCAAGGGGATCATCCATCCAGAGCCACCCACTCTATGCTTATTACCCCTGTAGGGGTGACTACTGTTGGTGAGTGGGGGCACACTGGGGGAGCACCTGAAGTCACCAGATTTTCATGAGCACAGAAGTCACGTTGTTTTTTCGCCTTCTGTTTTTGAACTATACACGCTGGGTAAAGACACCCTTGAAATCTCGGATTGGATTTGATAAAAAACACAATATATGATTTATATGGATGTTTTACAAATATTTTCACACAGTCGCATGGATTTTTGGCTTAAGCTGTAATATCTGTCCAATACTAACCTTCACTAGGAATAGCGGGAATTGGACATTATTTTATATATATATATATATATATATATATATATATATATATTTATATATTCTTTGGACACTTTGGCATTCATCTAGACTGGTTCATAATTAGGGTGTATGCACTGTGAAAATAAATTTTTGGTGTATTTCTGAAGTGTTTGGTATAGTTTATTATACGTTTATATTATTTTCATGCAGATATTTATATCACATATAGGAACCAGTCTATTCGTATTGAGAAGTGAACTTAAGATTGGGTTTAGATGCACTGGGTTTCACACTTGATCATTTATCCCATACTTATACACTGTGTTATTTTAGGTAGCGCCACATCCCCATTTCTCTCTTTATATAGCGTTTTTGCTCTGGCCACCTTGAGTCTGTGACCATGCTTAATGAGCATTCCTCTAATGTAGCACTTATGTGCAGACCATATAGAGGGTTAGGGACCGAGTCTTTGTTGCTCTCAAAAAAAAGTTCTAATTCCCGCAAGATATCGGCCTTAACCTCAAGGTCTTGAATGAGGGATTCATTAAGTCGCCATGTGGCTGATCTTGGTGTCGGGTGTTGTAGGGCTATTCCTATGGAGATCGGAGCGTGGTCTGAGAGCGCTATATGACCTATCTGAGCGCTACAGACAAGTGGGATCATGGCATGGGAGACTAAAAACAGATCTATTCTAGAGAACGATCCATGAACCGCTGAGAAAAAGGTGTAGTCCCTTTCCTGTGGATGAAGGATACGCCAGATGTTAACTAACCGGTGAGAGTGCAGCAATTCTCTGACTCGGTTACAAGATCTCAGGGACAGAGCTGAGGAACCCGACGAGGAGTCCTTCCGGGTATCAATGGTAAGGTTGAGGTCACCTCCTAACACCAAAGTTCCTTCGGCAAAAAAAGTCAATGCGGATAATCTACATTCGGCAGGTACAGGTTAGCTAGGGTGAACGTCTGCGAATGTAGCGTACCTTTAACAAAAAGGTATCTACCCTCTTGGTCAGTATGGAGGTCTACCAGCTGCCAGGGTACGGTTTTGGCCAAAAGAATACTTGTGCCCTTCGATTTTGTTGAGGGAGACACACTGTGATATGCTGTTGGAAAATGCTTATTGTTCAACCTTGGGATCTTTTTTTTTTTTTTTAAAGAGAAACTGCAAAAATGCAGACTTACCACTCCTGCTGCAGGACTCTGAACATAACAGGAGTCCAATCTTCACCCATCACAGCGAGCTTGGTCATAAAAGACTGGGTCCCCCTTAATCTAGGGTCCACTCCCCTGGACCTGTATAGCACCCTGCTGGAAAGCACCTTGATCAGAACAAGCACTGCACAGGGTTCCATTACGCAGGGTCCAGCATCATAAGACTGCATTACAGGCAAAACCTTGCGGAATCTTCTCTCCTTCCAATGAGTCTCGGGTACCATCCATTTTGGCTCATAGCTTTTTCGAATGGATCTGATCGAAGTCCATGATTCTTAATAGAACCGTCCAGATCTCCAAGTATGGTCTAAGAGCACATGTCACATCAGTGTTAGGTGGGTGGTCAGACACTGGTGAAAAAACTGGAGGTACTTCCTGTGTAGGAGGGGTTATATAGGGGAGGACTTCTTGTTTGATTGATTTACCAGTGTCCATTCACCAGTAGGTGGCGTATAACCCAGTTAATCATTATGGCTGCTCTGTGTCCCGTGATGTACGATAAAGAAAGTGAGTACACCCCTAAGTGAAAATGTCCAAATTGGGCTCAACGTGTCAATATTTTGTTTCGCCACTTTTTTTTCCAGCACTGCCTTGACCTCTTGGGCATGGAGTTCACCAGAGCTTCACAGGTTGCCATTGGAGTCCTCTTCCACTCCTCCATGACGACATAACAGAGCTGGTGGATGTTAGAACCCTTGCGCTCCTCCACCTTCCGTTTGAGAATGCCCCACAAATGCTCAATAGGGTTTAGGTCTGGAGACATGCTTGGTGAGTCCATCACCTTTACCCTCATCCTCGTTAGCAAGGCAGTGGTCATCTTGGAGGCGTGTTTGGGGTTGTTATGTTGGAATACTGCCCTGCAGCCCAGTCTACGAAGGGGGGGGGATCTTGCTCTGCTTCAGTATGTCACAGTACATGTTGGTATTCATGGTTCCCTCAATAAACTGTAGCTCCCCAGTGCCGGTAGCACTCATGCAGCCCCAGACCATGACACTCCCACCACCATGCTTGACTGTAGGCAAGACGCACTTGTCTTTGTACTCCTTACCTGGTTTCTGCTACACACGCTTGACAGCATCTGAACCAAATAAGTTTTTCTTGGGCTCATCAGACCACAGAACATGGTTCCAGTAATCCATGTCCTTAGTCTGCTTGTCTTTAGCAAACTGTTTTCAGGCATTTTTGTATATCATCTTTAGAAGAGGCTTCTTTCTGGGATGACAGCCATGCAGACTAATTTGATGCAGTGTGCGGCGTATGGTCCGAGCACTGACAGGCTGACCCCCCATTTTAACCTCTGCAGCAATGCTGGCAGCACTCATATGTCTATTTCTCAAAGACAACCTCTGGATATGATGCTGAGCATGTGCACTCAACTTCTTTGGTCGACCATGGCGAGGTCTGTTCTAAGTGGAACCTGTCCTGTTAAACCCCTGTATGGTATTGGCCACCATACTGCAGTTCAGTTTCAGGTTCTTGGCAATCTTCTTATAGCCTAGGTCATCTTTATGTAGAGCAACAATTCTTTTTTTCAGATCCTCAGAGAGTTCTTTGCCATGAGGTGCCATGTTGAACTTCCAGTGACCAGTATGAGAGAGTGAGAGCGATAACACCAAATTTAACACACCTGCTCCCCATTCACACCTGAGACCTTGTAACACTAACGAGTCATATGACACAGGGGAGGGAAAATGGCTAATTTAATTGGGCCCAATTTGGACATTTTCAATTAGGGGTGTACTCACTTTTGTTGCCAGTGGTTTATACGTTAGTGGCTGTGTGTTGAGTTATTTTGAGGGGACAGCAAATTTACACAGTTATACAAGCTGTACACTCACTACTTTACATTGTAGCAAAGTGTAATTTCAGTGTTGTCACATGAAAAGGTATGATAAAATATTTACAAAAATGTTACGGGTGTACTAACTTTTGTGAGATACTGTACATATTTTTCTCAACATCTCATACCTAAAATTTTCTGCCCATTGCAAGTGAGACGCAGCCTTATATAAGCTCAGAATAGATCCCAGTCTAGTCAGAGCTTACATGGGGCTAAGGTTCCACCCACTAACCCACTGTATGTAGGAACAGCGCCACTCTCTCTTATTCGCTCCCGAGATAGACTATGGGATATGTAGTGTGCAGAAAGCAGTGCACATGACCACAACTAACATGCACTGCTCATTTTAAAAAAAACACCAGTGAGGGGGAGAATTAAAGATTCCGGAGCTCACAGAGGATGTTGCAAGGGAGCAGAAAAACCGGGTAAGAAACAACTCAAAGCAATGAATTACAGGGAATAAGGATAACTGCTAGGTGTCACTTTGAATTTCAGGGGTTTTTTTTTGCATAATTACACTGGTCCAGCTTGCATAACTGAGACCCAGGTATGATTCTTAATGCATACAGTTGGCCAAGCTGGACCACTGTAATTATGCAATAAAACCCATACCTGGAGTTCAGCCTTAAAGTGACCATAAAGCCTTTTTTTTTCTATTCCAATAATAAATATGATATACATGCCTGCTCCAAACCAAGTGGCTCCAAACCTCCTCTTTCTGGGTTCCCCAGCCAGTGATCTTAGCTCTTCTTCTTGTGTCAGCCCCCGTAGCAAGCTGCTTGCTATGGGGGCAGATGGACATGTGGGCTCACTCCTGAGCTGGGCTGTGTCCATAGACACACATAGTGTGACTCAGGCCCACCCCACTGGATATGATTGACAGCAATAGGAGGAAATGGACCTTGCTATTAGCCAAGCTTGTGAGGGCAGGGAGAGAGGAGAGAAGGCCGGCAGCTAGGTACAGCGCTGGATCCATACAGGAGTCAGGTGTGGAAGTTTTCTTTACCTTAATTCAGAGAGTGCACATATAACAAATCCGTGAGGACAAAAGGGTGGGCTTTAACGCCCACATGACGCACAAATGCATCACTGGGCGGCCAATGTTTCTTTGCCGAGAGCGGTCTCACAGACCAGACTGCCACATACAGCTCTCGGTCCCTGCCAACAATTGGTAAGCGACTACTGATCATGTGACTACTGTGGTCACATGGCTGCCAATCCTTCCTGCCCCAGGTATTCAGAATCTTTTAAAGGGATCCTGGGACGGAGGGAAGGTTTTAAACAAAATGGCAATTGTTTAGTATACACAGTGCTTTGACAAGCTAAATGTCATGTCGTTAGGGCTTGCATCTCTTGTAACAACCATTTTGTGCACATGAATGACCATACAAATGTCACTTTAAGATTCACACCACTTATCCTCAAATGTTTATTACAGCTCATATACGGATCAAGAAGGGCGCAATTTAATTTACCATCAGAGAAGATGGCCTGTGAAATGACCTTAAATTACAGGCTACACAAACCTTCAAAAGAAGACTGGAGTCTGACGACCCTGAATACGCCACTGCAAAAGATCTGCAATACAATTAAAATATGTTTCAGTACTTCTATTGTTTGGTTTTCTTTTCTTTTTTAAACAAAACACATTGTCCCAAGACCTGTTGTTTTCCAGCACTTATTGCTCTGCTGCCACAACCAAAAATATCACCTACTTATTAGGTAGGGAGGTACCACCCACACTGTGCAAGTCTCTGCTGAACCAAACTTCATGACCTGGTGTGACCCAGCAGAGACAGGAGCTTTGTATTACAGGCATGTGCTGCTGTGCCTGATCACCAGTATTGCGTGCAAACATTTTTTCACTGGTTTGTTGTGGCGATTTTTTGGCACAGTGTATGTTGGCATATCCCAGAATTATTCCTTGAAGGTGAATTCCAGCCAGATTTTAAAGACACAATTTAACACAACTTGCATTCATTCATACTAGTTGTGAATGAACCAAGCAAAGTTTGCTCACGAACCCTGAATATAGTGCTGCTGAACCACACTGAACTTTATGGAAGCCAAATCTTGTTAATTATATATTATTTATTTTAAAGGGACGTGAGTAACTGGGCATCGCATAGCCCACTGCAAAAAAAAAAAAAAAAAAAAAAAAACATTTTTTTTTCAAAACTACCATTCAGCGGGGCATGTGTCTTATGTGGCTTAAAGGCCAACAGTAAAAATAAACAAATTCTTTAGATTTTGGGGATGCCTTACAACTGCCTGTGAATTTAGGAGCTATATGATATAGTTTTATTTTTCGCACACAGCTGCGTAAAAATCAGTACACTTTTGCTGCATTTAGATCCAGAAAAAAAACATATTATATTAATATATATATATATATATATATATATATATATATATATATATATATATATATATATATACACACACACACATATACATTTTTAATTTAATTTATTTTTTATGGATCTAAATATACAGCAAAAGTGTACTGTGTGCGAAAAATAAAACTATATCATATAGCTAAATTCACATGCAGTTGTAAGGCATCCCCAAAATGTAAAGAATTTGTTTTCCTGAGCAAGTACCATGGATTACGGTGTGCGAATCCTAGCAACATTGGATACTAGACGGCAATAGTTGCCTGCATCCTAGCAACATAGGACACTAGGCAGCTTCCTTAAAAAGTGGTCTGTATCCTGAGCATGGTTCATAGAGACAATGCCTGCATCCTAGTAACAGGACAATTTATGATGTACGCATGTAAACGTTGCTTAAACAGAACCCCTTTATGCAGGCTTTTGCTACCATCAAGATCCTGCATACTAGTTGATGTATTTTCATATGCCTGTGTGCATGAGCACTAAAAGTGACATTTTTTTTTTATTTTTCTTACAAACTGCGGATAGGGATCTATCCTTTAGCAGCGATAGCACTATGGCCGTTAAATTACAAATCCCAGGCCGGGTCCCCACTTCTCAGCAAAAGGTTATTAGGTAGAATGGTAGACATGGGTGAAGGGAAGTGCTTGCTCCACCATGCTGAACTGAACATGGCTTACAGCCTTGGTGAGCTCTGGTGATATATACCCTGTCCTGTCCCCTATTTCTTTAAAAACACCCTGTCATCATCCTAAAGTTGCATGAAAAAGCCCAAAGTGCTGGTTGGTGTCCCCTGTGTAACAGCGGTGAGGAGTGGTGCCTTGGTTTGTTACAACAAACAACATTACATTCATTTCTATGCACTGCGGCCAGGTTCCTCTGTGCTGCTGCTTATGCTCCAGCAGTGCCAGGGAATGGGTAGCTGTGACAGGAGTACAGCAGGCGGATCATCATGCTCAGGTCATCACGTTCCTGTTTAATGGGTCATCTGGGTATTGATTAACATTGGATCTACATCTCTGGAAGACATAAATCGACAGTGGATTTACACCATGGGACATTTTTTTTTTTTTTGGGGGGGAGGAGGACGGAGGTTATTTTTTTATTTACAATGTACATTTTTTTTGTGAACGAGTACATGCATTTTCAGTGTTGTCATCCAGCAATTTAAATCCATAATCAATCATAATGAACAACGTCCCAACTACCCACCTCAATCCTCTCCCGCTGCACTCTCATGGCAAATGGCAGCAACCTGGCTGGCTGCTGAATTTTGGTAAACTGGTCAGTATTGCTGGCTGAAGCTGCTGGCGCAATCTGATCAGAACGGTGTGTGATCAATGACATCACCCAGGAGCTGTCAGCCTCTATGTTCACAAACAGAAGCAGGCATAAGGAAGGAACTATCGTTTAGCGGCAATCGTTTCCTTCTTTCAAAATGACACTTTTGCTTTACTACACCAATACAAAAAAAAAAAAAATGTTTGCATTGGTACACTCTACTCATCCCTTAAAAAAAGTTAAAACGGGCAAAAAAAAATAAAATTACAAGATTTGGATCCTATAGGCTTCAATGTGGTTCGGGTTTGCAATTTTCAGGCCAAACACAGGACAGTTCACTCATCACTACATGTGACAGTACCAGACTTACCCAGTAGTAAGGTAATGGCCACTGGCACACCAGCTAATTAGACTGTATCCTTCAAGGGTCAGATAACCATGATCTGATTGAATGCTGAGGCTTAATGCACTTAGCACAGCACTATCACTTTGCCAGCCTGGATAAGCCTGCAGACTCACTACGGCCCAGTCACGGGTCTCTCCTGCGTCATGGTGCCAAGTTTAGCCAGGACATGCAAAGCCAATGATGTAACGTCAATGGAAAGTAACACCTAATTCCCATGATAGGAAAATGCAGAGGTAAAATTATGCTGACTCTGAGCTCAAAGAGCAAATCTGGGCATCAGATTCAAGGCCCATTTACATACAAGGGCTCTCCTGTGCATTTCCACGCAGGAGAAAATGACTCCAAACTGCCATCCACTAACAGCTGTTGTGAGGTCGCTTTAAGATGTAAAGAAAAAAAAAAAAAAATGTGGAAAAGTGGGTCCACAGCATTTCATATTTAAGCATAGTTCACCTTTTCCAAATAAACGCTGATGCTGATAAGGGACATCTGTAGATAAAAACAATCTGTGCAGCTTTTACTAAAATTTAAAAATGCCCTTGCTACTGTATAGGTGTAGGCCATTTACGTACCTCATGAAGCCTGACTTGGAAACTCTCAGGATGTTGCTGAGGTACCTTTCACACTGGGGCGGGGGCGGCGGTAAAGTGGCGCTTTACTGTCGGTATTCGGCCGCTAGCAGGGCAGTTTTACCCCCCGCTAGCAGCCAAGAAAGGGTTAAAAACCACAGCAAAGTGCCTCTGCGGAGGCGCATTGCCGGAAGAATAGCTGCGCTGTCCCATTGATTTCAATGGGCAGGAGCGGGGAAGGAGCGGTGTATACATTGCTCCTTCCCCGCTCCAAAGATGCTGCTGGCAGGACTTTTTTTCCCGTCCTGCCAGCGCACCGCTCCAGTGTGAAAGACCTCGGGGCTTTCACACTGGATACAAAGCAGCGGCACTTTCGGGTCGGTTTGCAGGCGCTATTATTAGCGCAATAGCTCCTGCAAACCGCCTCAGTGTGAAAGGGCCCTAAGAGAGGCCAATCTGTTACTGCTCACCATCACAGAAGTGAGCTCTTTCTCAGATTCAAACCCCCTCACATGTGCTCTCTCTTCCCTGATGCTGTAGTTCTGAGCTTAGCGTTTGAGAGCTGGGCCTCTATAGCAACATCCTGGGAGCTTTCCAGTCAGGCTTCATGAGGTATGTAAATAGCACACACCTATAGCAAGGGCACTGTTCAACTTTAGTTAGGCTGCACAATTTGTTTTTATTTACAGACACCCCTTATCTGCATAGGTAGTTTTTTTTTTGGTAAAGATGAGCGAACCTTTTAAACTACAACTGTTCCCACAGAATTATATAGGCTGCAAAGATCTCTTAGCACAGGTTTTCTTTAAGGATGGCATCACACCTACACGCTTAATTGCATTACCATGCAAGAATAATGTGCATTAAGTCATGGAACCACCATGCGTTAGGACAGTTCAATAATTTAGAATGGAAGCAAACACACTGCAACGGAGGAAATAACAGACTTGTACTTTTATTTTATTTTTTTAAACATCGTACAAAAAAAAAAAAAAAAAAAAAAATGTAAGAGATGTAGATTTTCCTGTGCTGCCGTATGCATTTTTTAGAAAGGTTTTTTCTTTTTTTTTGGACAGAATGCAGAAATTTTAGAACCTCTGTCTGTTATATTGCCGACTTTGTGCTTTTTAGGGCCTATTGTTCACAAGGATGTATAAAATGCTGCGTTCAGATCCCTACTGTCTACAGTTTTATACAGAAGTACAGTGGTGTAGTGGTTAGCACTTTCACCTAGCTGCAAAAAGGGTCTCTGGTTCGAATCCCAACCACGACACCATCTGTACTCTGGTTTCCTCCCACAATCTAAAGACATGCTGGTAGGTTCATTGGATTCTGTCTAAATTGGCCCTAGTATGTATTAATGTGCGTTAGGGACCTTAGATTGTAAGCTCCTTGAGGGCAGGGACTGATGTGAATGTACAATGTATATGTAAAGTGCTGCGTAAATTGACGGCGCTATATAAGTATCTGAAATAATAATAATAATAATAATAATAATAATAATAATAATAATAACTATTGTATGCTATGCAGGGCAGGACTTAGGGTGGTGGGGGCCCCTGGGCTTGAGTCATTTTCGGGCCCTACCCTTCTATACATATGCACAGCTCTATAAAAGAGAAATAGAAAAGGACAAGGTGCACCAGACTCAGTGCAATATTAAAGAACTTCTGTTTAATTGGACAAGACAAAACAGCCAAATGGCTACTCACAAAAGTAGATAATATATAAGCGTATAAGTGGGGGATACTGTACTGGTATTCGTCCTGGGTCCACGATTAATACAAGCAATAAAAATGGCTAAAATGATAATTACCGTATTTATCGGCGTATAACACGCACCCCAAGTTTAGGAGGAAAGTTTAAGGAAAAAAAAACTTACATTTAAATGCCCATCAATGCAGCCTTATCACTGTCAGCGTAGCCTTGCCCCAGTGCTATTTGCAGACTTGTCCGTGTATTCTTGCTCCAGTGTCATTGCTGCCTTGTCATTGCAGCCTTTCAGTTTAAAAATGGCGCCGCCGAGATACAGAGCTGGATGTCCTGTGTATCTCGGCGGCTTTTGAAACGGGCGGGGCCCCCTATTGGCCGGGGCCCATGGGCTTGAGCCCAGTCAAGCCCAATAGTAAGTCCGGCCCTGATGCTATGGGCCCATTCATAGAGCTGTGCTTAGTCAGTATTGCCCTGTAGAGTTGAGCTGTGTAAAATTGGACACATTTTACGAAGTATGCATGTGAAGGTTTGTGTGAACAAATACATGGAGCACTGCTGCCTAAAGAATGGTTCATTCAGAGCCACATGTAAACATCAACAAAATGTAGGTATCCGCGGTGGTTCAGACGCAGAATGACCTTGGCTTTAAAGCGGTAGTAAACCCGCTGACTTTTTTTTTTCTTTCCCTACACCTGTAAGGGAAAAGACATAATGAGCTAGTATGCACCGCAGGTCGCGGGTCCCGCGGACTCGATCACCGCGGGGATACCCACGATCGCCTCACGGGGAGGAGGAAGGGGGAGATGCTGATGTAAACAGCATCTCCCTGTTCTGCCTAGTGACAAGTGTCACTCGATCTCTGCTCCCTGTCATTGGGAGCAGAGATCAGTGACGTCACACACAGCCCACCCCCCCTGACAGTTATAAATCACTCCCCTAGGACACACTTAACCCCTCCCCGCCCCTAGTGGTTAACCCCTTCACTGCCAGTGTCATTTACACAGTAATCAATGCATTTTTAATCGCACTGATCGCTGTATAAATGACATGGTCCCAAAAATGTGTCAAAAATGTCCGACATGTCCGCCATAACATCGCAGTCACAATAAAAATCGCTGATCGCCGCCATTTCTAGTAAAAAAAACAATTTTTAATAAAAATGCTATAAAACTATTCCCTATTTAGTAAACGCTATAACTTTTGCGCAAACCAATCAATCAACGCTTATTGCGATTTTTTTTTACCAAAAATATGTAGAATACGATCGGCCTAAACTGAGGGAAAAAAATGTTTTTTTATATATTTGTGGGGGATATTTATTATAGCAAAAAGTAAAAAAATAATGCGTTTTTTTCAAAATTGTTGCTCTTATATTGTTTATAGCGAAAAAAAATAAAAATCGCAGAGGCGATCAAATACCACCAAAAGAAAGCTCTATTTGTGGGAAAAAAGAACGTCAATTTTGTTTGGGAGCCACGTCGCACGCCTGCGCAATTGTCAGTTAAAGCAACACAGTGCCGAATCGCAAAAAACGCTCTGGTCAGGAAGGGGGTAAAATCTTCTGAAGCGGTTAAGGAACCTAGAATGACTGAAAACTGAGGTCATTCTATGGCGACACAGCCATTGCTGCTTAGTGAGCAACTGGTGGCTGTGGGAAGATGTAAACATTAAAGTGTAAGAGCCAGTACAGCTCACTGTGCACATCTCAACTCATATGGACATACCGTGTAGGTCTGTAGAATTCGAGATGTCTACAGATTTTTATGCATAATTCTTCAGCTTTCTGCCAGCAAGACTCTGCATAAATTTAAGTACTCTGTTTGCAGGAGCCCATAACAGTCTCAGAAACATCTCAAACTGATGCCACTGACTCACTGTAGGGAGATTTCCCTTTACTTCCTGTGTAGTCTGCAGATTGGGAAGTGAGAGGAAAATGTTTAGAACATATGTTTCCCCATTTCGAACGACAATCAAAGCAGATTTCAAAGCACATCCAAAAGAACTATTAATTATAAACCCTTCTCCATTCTATATAAAAAAGGTGAAAGAGGATGATCCTCTAAATACAACATAGGTTTCTATTAAAGTTCTATCCCCTAGCAAGCATCTTGATGGATCCCCGTCTTGGCCTGTCTAGAAAAATGCCCTATTTGCCCCTTTGTTAATGCAGTCCTGCAGCTTCCCTTTATAAATATTTCTGGACACCTAATTATTACACTTATATGACCAGAAGTGTTTGGGTACCCCTACATACAAATGTTTCCAGTAAAAGGGGACTGTTGCTACAACATACAGAGACATTTTAGGCAATTGTGCACTTCCAACATTGTGGTAACCGTTTGGGGAAGGCCCTTTTCAGTTCCAGCATGACTGTGCCCCCATGTACAAAGCCAGCTCCATAAAGACAAGGTATGGCCAGTTTTTTGTGGAGGATCTCAAGTGGCTTGCACAGAGCCCTGACCTCAACCCTACTGAACACCATTGGGATGAATTGGAGTGCTGACGGTGAGCCAGATCTTCTGATCCACCATCAGTATCTGATCTCACAAATGGGCACAAAGTCCCACAGACACACTCCAAAATCTGTTGACTGTCTTCCTAGAAGAGTGGAGGCTGTTGTAGCTACAGGGGAGGGCCAAATTCATATTATTGTCCATCAGAATAAGATGTCCAACAAACTCATATAGGCTTGATGGTCAGATGCCCACAGACTTTCAGCCACATAATGTATACAGTATTTACTACAAAACTTTATAATTGCTTGTGTTTTGCAAATGCAGAAATGCCAATATGCTTTAGCCCAGCTGATTATAAAATCTGGAGCAAGGAACACTGAAACTGTTGCCCAGGAACACAACTAGATAGAGAAAACCTAAAGTTAACCTGTTGTCTTGCCCTGGGCTGTCCAGGGCTACAATGATGTACTCCCCAGCAGCCTGTGCCTTTTCTTCCCCGTTACCAAATATAGCATCCAAGAGTGAAGTAAGAATGCTCCTTGATATTTCTAAGTTACTCTAGTTATCATGGTTGCTCAACCTGTGGCCCTCCTGCTGTTGTGGAACTATAAATCTCATCATGCCTCTGCCTTTGGGAGTTATGCTTGTAACTGCCAGTTTTGCAATGCCTCATAGTTCCGCAAAACAGCTGGAGGGCCAACGGGTTGAGCACACATGCATCTAGTTGGAGTTTACACAAGGCAGAGGACTCCCAACTCAAACCACCAGGCACCAGAATCAATGCTATTAAACAAAACTAAAGGCAAGCAAGTCGTATGCTTGGTTACCGGGTACTCTCCTCGACCCTGGCATGGATTTGAGTGGTGGGGCAGTAGAGACAAGGGGAGTCTGTGCTGCTGGGGAGGGGGGCAAAAAAGGCACATTAAGATTGTAGTCCAAATAAGGGACAACACCTTTATGCAAGATGTCATCATGCTGTTCTCAATGATATTTAGCATCATTTATCAAAGTGTCTGGCCGAAGATGTTTTACAAAATAATAAACAAAAAGAGTATGCAAAACCTTGGACCATAAAAATCACAATGAAAGCAAAGTCCTGTATTGATTTGCATTGTAATTGTACTGTCTGCCCTTACATTGTAAAGCGCTGCACAAACTGTTGGCACTATATAAATCCTGTATAATAATAATAATAATAAAATGATACAAATAATATCACCACCAATAAAGTGGAAAAATAAAGGCATAGTCAATATAAATCAAACAATGATATAATAGAGATGAAAATCCACTCCCAAAAGGGAAATATAGGGCTCCACTAGGGGGCCAATATAAAACAATCTTGTGTGAAAATGAAAGTCCACTCCCGAAAGAATATTTCAGGGCCCCACTAGGGGGCCAGTGTAGAATCTTGTGTGGAAATGAAATGCCACAGTTCCACATGTTTTGGTCCCAACCACTTTGGACATAGATATATGAATTCCCTTACCAGATAACCAGCCAGGATCTCCACATTAAAAGAGAGGGACCTTAGATTGTAAACTCCTTAAGCCCAGGGACTGCGATTATGGAGGAATGTACAATACATATGTAAAGCACTGTGTAAATTGACGGCGCTATAAAAGTACCTGAAATAAATAAATCACTAGCGCAGGATACCCTAAATAAGAATCAAACCATGGTATGCAAATACAGAAAATACCTGTGGACCCTGAAATTAACTATCGAGAAATTGAACATCCTTGTAACTTTTTCTGCACTGAACTGAAATCTGAAAAAAAAGTTATTCGCTTTCCAAGTGATCATCTGTGAACTACATCTCTTCTCCACATTTCAGCCCACGTACACATCGGGCCATTTTGACATGCGATTTGACATGTCAAATCGCCAGTAATGGCACCATCCGAATCGGTGCGATGCTGCACCGATTCCCAAAAATAGTTCCTGTACTACTTTTTGCGACTTCAGGGCGATTTGAATAGACATCAGTGCAGGAAACCACACAAATGTCTGTCAAATCGCCACTGAAGTCGATTCAGCTGAACCCACACGATCTCAAACCCGCCCTTAACGTGAACCTGGGCTAATGGAGACAAAAATGGGCAGGTGTTTTGTAGTCCTAACACACTTCCTGTCCTAGGGTGACAACAGCGCTCTTCTACAGCTATAGTACAATGAGTGAGCACTGTCACAATAAGACAGGAAGTGTGTTACTAGCTACATACCAGGTAAATATAAAGATGAAAGAAAGCTTAGAAAATAATGCAGCATTATTGTTTTTGAGTTTTACCATGCTTTAAATCTAAACTCCAGGCAAAAAAAAAAAAAAAAAACAATTCTCCATAGCCACAAAGGATATCGATACACTTTGTGTGCACCAAAATGTCTTTGTAAATCCAGATATTACTTTCTAAAAGTAGCAGTGAAATCACCACTGTGTGATACATAGCCTGTGCAGAGAGCAGAGCTGTGGGAGGGACCCCAACAGGCTCCACCCACTACAGGCTACCTGTAGAAAACTACAAGAGGGGTGGAGATAAGACCAGTCACCCTGCACAAGGAGAGAGCGCAGCAGTGACTGGTCTTTATTAAGGCTTCATTCACACCTAGGCAATATGAATTGTGAGCAGAATCGCCATGATTCTGCCTGCGATTCCACAATTGTGACAAAACCGCTGGACACGTCACTCAAAAGAACTTCCAGAACTTCTTTTGAGCGACATGTCCCGCGATTTTGTTTGTGCAATTTGTCGTGCGACAATCACGTCAAAATTGCTCTGCATTTTACCACGATTGTGGAATTGCAGGCAGAATCGTGTAGATTCCACCCACGACTCAAATCGCCTAGGTGTGAATGGAGCCTAAAGGAAGCTCCTGAACAGAGGCAACGTTCTACATTGGATTACTGCGCAGATCTGGAAGAAATACAGAAAGAACACCAAGATTCAAGTAAGAATACACATGGATCTTGTACTTACACAATATTTGCTTATCCCAGAGTTCAGCTTTAATCTATCTGATTTCCATCTTTATTTTACTTGTTATTCGAATTACAAACTGAAGAACGTTTAGCAGCAAAAGAAGGGTGAAATGGCAAAACAGAGACGAACATTATTGGTAGCGATTACACGGAAAACATAGAAGGTAGATTTTAATGTTTTGGGTATGCTGATTCTTTGATTCCCATTCACATCTATGTGTGCGTATGTTAACCCACATTAATGTATGTTGAATCAGACTATTTCCCATGGACCCTTGACAAGGTTCGATGAACCAAAAAAAAAAAAAAAAACAAAAAACGATTTTTTGGGAAAAACAGCACTACAATGCATGCATACTCCCATACCTATTGGGTATAAAGTTTACTGCACTGACGTGTTGAGGGCCTATTTATATGAATGCATATATAGTGCATATTAACAAAATGCGTTAACACATGGTAACACACAAGAAGGTGTAAATCAAAGCCAAGCAACACTTGTTTAATCACACTGAGAAGTTTTTCATGTTGGCCACAACATGGCAGAAACAACCTATGTCCAATACCAACACATGTACACCCGATTACATTAGTCATATGGTGATGGACATAGCAGAGATCTTGTGTTGATCAGCCATGTTGATATCATCATGTCAGGCACACACATAGGTGGGATACACTGTACTAATAGTAACAGAGACCTCCACATATACACACAGACCTTCCTTCTAGGCATTCCTTCCCATCCCCCATCTTTACAACAAGCCATAATGTGTCTAAGGGGTTTTCCTGTTCTGCAACTCTCAGGGTTCAAAGGGCACGTTGGGGGATGTCCTAGACACAGCAACAGTCAGAACACAAGATGTGTAAATAGGCTACAGCTATGCACATTCTGGTGAGAGCTACATGCTATGGGCACAGGCTGCCAGCATGAATACCCCATCTATGAGAGTCGCACAGAGACACAGACTGCCAGTATAAGTAAGCTGCTTGCTATGGGCACAGGCTGCCAGCATGAATACCCCATCTATGAGAGTCGCACAGAGACACAGACTGCCAGTATAAGTAAGCTGCTTGCTATGGGCACAGGATGCCAGCATGAATACCCTATGTATGGGCACAGGTTGCCAGCATGAATACCCCATCTATGAGAGTTGCACAGAGACACAGACTGCCAATATAAATACCCTAAGTAAGCTACTTGCTACGGGCACAGGCTGCCAGCATGAATACCCTATGTATGGGCACAGGCTGCCAGCATGAATACCCCATCTATGAGAGTTGCACAGAGACACAGACTGCCAGTATAAGTAAGTTACTTGCTACTGGCACAGGCTGCCAGCATGAAAACCCTATGTATGGGCACAGGTTGCCAGCATGAATACCCCGTCTATGAGAGTTGCACAGAGACACAGACTGCCAATATAAATACCCTAAGTAAGCTACTTGCTACGGGCACAGGCTGCCAGCATGAATACCCTATGTATGGGCACAGGCTGCCGGCATGAATACCCTATGTATGGGCACAGGCTGCCAGCATGAATACCCTATGTATGGGCACAGGCTGCCAGCATGAATACACCATGTATGGGCACAGGCTGCCAGCATGAATACACCATGTATGGAAGTTGCATGCCAGGGAAACAGACTGAAAGTATACAATGGAGAAAATAATTATTTGATCCCCTGCAGATTTTGTAAGTTTGCCTACTTACAAAGAAATGAAGGGTCTATAATTGTTATCAAGGTGGATTTAATTTAAATCACAATTAAAATCACTAATAAAAAGGCTCAATTTAAATCATAATTTTTAAAGAGCAGCTGTCATCTTTGTCCCACAGCAGCTCCTCCTCTGACCCGCTGTTGACTCACCAAAGTCCCATTCACTTTAATGGGGTGGCTGGTGATGTGGCAGTGACACAACAAGGTGAGGGACGTGGCGGCAGCAGGTGAGTGGACGCCCGCTAACAGATGCCATGATGGATCTGAAATGACAGGTGCTCTTTAAATGTAAGGACTCATTCTTGCTGGTAGTTAGAATATTTATTATTTGCAAACAAAATGAAGGTTTCTTATTTAGAATAATAAGCTGTCAGGTTAGTAAAACAACAATATCAGAACCGATTTTAGGTTAATAGGTTAATCACACATAGTTGGAGAACTACTAAAATTATTTTATTAATTAAAACAATAACATTAGATTATCTGCTTTATCTATAGGTAGAGGAGCTTTAAAATGTTCCCAAACTGGGTCTCTTGTGGCCTGCTGACATTTTGCTCCTCAAGGGAGGAATAAAGCACTTCAAGATATGTGCAGAAAGATCACAAGGTTTATAAGCTGCTTGGAAGGTGTCACTTTAATTTTTACTGCTTAACCTTCCTCCTCACACTTAAAGCCTGGTATAGATGCATTTATCTTCAAACAATCATACAGTTTGCAGAGCTTGGATTCATTGAATGAATTTACCAAAAATGTAAATATTGCCGGATATACAGCCTCGTGCTACATAACTAAGCTCCATTTCATGATGAATAAACAATATTATTAATGTATCTTAAATAGAAAACTATCTTTAGATAGATTTTTACTCCAAAAGCATTTTAATAAAATAAAATACATTTAATAAAAAAAAAATCAGATTTAAATAAACAAAAAAAAAAAAAAACTGATTGTTTGGAGTTTTTTTTTTTTTAAAATCAGCGATTTTTATCCACCCCGATTGTTATCATAGGTGAAAGACAGAATATTAACCAAAAATCCTAGAAAAACACATGATACAAATGTTATAAATTGAGTTGCAGTCCAGTGAGTAAAGTATTTGATCCCCCTCCAACCAACAATAATTCTGGCTCCCACAGACTGGCTACAGTATGTGCTCATGTGGTACACAGATTAGTCCTGTCAATTTAAAAAGGGGCTCCTAATGACAACTCGTTATGTGTATAAAAGACAGGCAATTTGACATGTCAAAAGCTGCCAGCATGAATACCCTACCTACGGGCACAGGCTGCCAGCATGAATACCCTACGTACAGGCACAGGCTGCCAGCATGAATACCCTATCTACGGGCACAGGCTGCCAGCATGAATACCCTACGTACAGGCACAGGCTGCCAGCATGAATACCCTACCTACGGGCACAGGCTGCCAGCATGAATACCCTACGTACGGGCACAGGCTGCCAGCATGATTACCCTATCTACAGGCACAGGCTGCCAGCATAATTACCCTATCTACAGGACCAGGCTGCCAGCATGAATACCCTACCTACACGATCAGGCTGCCAGCATGAATACCCTACCTATGGGCACAGGCTGCCAACACAAATAGCCTATTTACAAGCACAGGCTGCCAGCATGAAAACCCTATCTACGGACACAGGCTGCCAGCATGAATATCCTACCTACGGGCACAGGCTGCCAGCATGAATACCCTACCTGCGGGATCAGGCTGCCAGCATGAATACCCTACCTACAGGCACAGGTTGCCAGCATGAATACCCTACCTACGGGCACAGGCTGCCAACATGAATAGCCCATTTACAAGCACAGGCTGCCAGCATGAAAACCCTATCTACTGGCACAGGCTGCCAGCATGAAAACCCTGGCTATGGATTAATCCCCCCAGTAAGCTACATGCTATAGGTGCAAGCATGAATACCCTATCTATGGGAGTAACATGCTATGGGCACAAGCTGCCAGCATAAATATTGTAGCTATGGGGGTGACATGCCAGGGGCAAATGCTGCTAGCATGAATGTATTGACTAAGGAAGCGACATACCATAGGCACAGGCTGCTAACATGAATACCTTAGCAATGGGAGTTCCATGCTATGGGCACAATCGGTTGTGTACACACAGTCTATGGGAGGGTCTACACTTTTCTCCTGAGCTGTCTATTTTTATAGACAACAAGCCTGAAGAGTGATAAAGGAAGCAGTAAAACCTGCTTTGGATAAGGGAAGGGTGGTGGGGAGGGGACAGGCCAGTGAATGGTCTGGAGTGAAGTCCAGGACAGCATTATTATGATGATCTGTAGGTTTGGTCCAGTGAATGCCAATAACTGAATGTCAGTTGTTAAATGGTTATCAGACTACCACAGTCATTGTGCCAGTTATCATCATGATCTTTACTAATGATTAGTGTTCCTTTTAAACTGTAACATATTGTACACACAAATCCAATTGTTCCATCCATTCAGCTGGATACAATTAGAATGCATTTAGAGTTTTCTGGCCTTTTCAAACAGTTTTGCAGGTTAAATGATATAAAAAATAAATACATTTAGTTAACTGTTTTCAGTTAAAACAGAGCTCCATCCAAAAGGGGAAGCTCCGCTTGTCCGCACCCTCCACTGCCACAATTGGCACTTTTTGGGGGGGAAGCGGGTATCTGGTTTACAGGTACAAGTACCCACTCCAACTTCCGGGTAAGATCACTGCACAACGATCTACGACATTTGTGGTCCCACCTCCTGCTGCCTTCTGAGACACACAGAGGTTACCAGAAGACTACGGGACCATTCAGAAAGCACAGCCCGACCCGTGCATGCGCAGTAGGAGACCGGTTGTAAAGCTGTAAGGCCTTCACTTCCTGTTTCCCTTACTACAGATTTCGACGCCTGCACCCGAAGCCAACTGACGAATCGGCTAGGGGTGCCAACATTGCGGGATCCCTGGACAGGTAACTGTCCTTAGAAGTCAGCCGCTACAGTATTATTATTTTTTTCTTTTACAGATTGGAACTCCTTTTTAAAGTTTAAAATTTGTGTGGCTCCTCAAATGTTATTAATAGAATGTTTTCATCTGTCTTCTCCAACTGGATCCAAAACTGACTGGTAACTGAAAAAAAGTGGTTGAAAACCTCTATAGTGTGTACTTGTCACAATCCAGAGCACCAAGTGTCATTTCTGGCTGCAGCTTCATTCCTCTGTTACCTGCATGAGTGCTTTCTGACACCGAGAAAAAAGGTGACAGGGAAGGGATCTCCATCACACAGCCTGTTACTGACAGACTCAGAGCTGTCCCTGTGTGCTGTGTGTGTGTGTGGGGGGGTCCCTTCCCTCCAATAAGCTCTCAGAGCTCTCCTCTGACACTCTCTGCAGTGAGTCATTTTAGCTTCCTGTCCCCTTTTTTCTAACAAGCTTCATCAATTCTGTACTTTGAACCGATGTAGAGAACAGAAGACTACAGATAAACAGGTACAACTTATGTAGGGAGATTTGTTTCATCTCTGTGCATCACTTGAGGCCAGTCACCTCACTGGGTATATGTGAAGGTTTACAACCGCTTTGAAGTGAAACTAAACCTACAAAAAAAAAAAAAAATACTGTGAGCAGGCAGCTCCTTATTGCAGACGCTATATGCCATGTCTCTTCCGTAATAAGACACATTTACCTGCCTGCTAACATTTTTATGCTTACTGCGGCCGTGCCAGAATGACTGACTCCTGTGCGCAGGCCTGGGATCATGTTATCCCCCACCAGCCAATCAAGAGGCCAAAAATATGACATCAGCTGATGAGGGACATAACGGAGTTTAGTTCTGCTGTAAATGAGGTGAATCTCCCCAACAGGGGTACAGACAATAATAAAACCTGACAGATGTTCTCATCCCTCTCCGATCTTTCAAAAAAAAAAATAAGGTTGCCTTTCGTGATACTTTAAATCACTTTTGCAATCAAATGCCAATTGAACATGCTTTAAATTGATGAAATAGTGTTATGTGTGTAGCTAGCATCACATTGATAGTGCCGAGGTGGGGGTGGGGGGGGACAGTGGCGAGGTGGCGGTCAACAGTGCCGAGGTGGCGGTGGACAGTACCCATGTGGCGAGGTGGCGGTGGACAGTGCCGAGGTGGTGAGGTGGCGGTGGACAGTGCCGAGGTGGTGAGGTGGCGGGGGACAGTGCCGAGGTGGCGGGGGACAGTGCCGAGGTGGTGAGGTGGCGGTGGACAGTGGTGAGGTGGCGGTGGACAGTGCCGAGGTGGTGAGGTGGCAGTGGACAGTGCCAAGGTGGTGGTGGACAGTGCCGAGGTGGTGAGGTGGCGGTGGACAGTGCCGAGGTGGGGGTGGACAGTACCGACGTGTCGGTGGGCAGTGCTGAGGTGGGGGTGGACAGTGGAGATGGACAGTGCCCATGTGGCGAGGTGGGGGTGGACAGTGCCCATGTGGCGAGGTGGGGGTGGACAGTGCCCATGTGGCGAGGTGGGGGTGGACAGTGCCCATGTGGCGAGGTGGGGGTGGACAGTGCCCATGTGGCGAGGTGGGGGGTGGACAGTGCCCATGTGGCGAGGTGGGGGGTGGACAGTACCCATGTGGCGAGGTGGGGGGTGGACAGTACCCATGTGGCGAGGTGGGGGTGGACAGTGCCCATGTGGCGAGGTGGGGGTGGACAGTGCCCATGTGGCGAGGTGGGGGTGGACAGTGCCCATGTGGCGAGGTGGGGGTGGACAGTGCCCATGTGGCGAGGTGGGGGTGGACAGTGCCCATGTGGCGAAGTGGGGGGGGGTGGACAGTACCCATGTGGCGAGGTGGGGGGTGGACAGTGCCCATGTGGCGAGGTGGGGGGTGGACAGTGCCCATGTGGCGAGGTGGGGGGTGGACAGTGCCCATGTGGCGAGGTGGGGGGTGGACAGTGCCCATGTGGCGAGGTGGGGGTGGACAGTGCCCATGTGGCGAGGTGGGGGTGGACAGTGCCCATGTGGCGAGGTGGGGGTGGACAGTGCCCATGTGGCGAGGTGGGGGTGGACAGTGCCCATGTGGCGAGGTGGGGGTGGACAGTGCCCATGTGGCGAGGTGGGGGTGGACAGTGCCCATGTGGCGAGGTGGGGGTGGACAGTGCCCATGTGGCGAGGTGGGGGTGGACAGTGCCCATGTGGCGAGGTGGGGGTGGACAGTGCCCATGTGGCGAGGTGGGGGTGGACAGTGCCCATGTGGCGAGGTGGGGGTGGACAGTGCCCATGTGGCGAGGTGGGGGTGGACAGTGCCCATGTGGCGAGGTGGGGGTGGACAGTACTCATGTGGCGAGGTGGGGGTGGACAGTACTCATGTGGCGAGGTGGGGGTGGACAGTACTCATGTGGCGAGGTGGGGGTGGACAGTGCCCATGTGGCGAGGTGGGGGTGGACAGTACCCATGTGGCGAGGTGGGGGTGGACAGTACCCATGTGGCGAGGTGGGGGTGGTGTCGCCCCCCTTCATACACACAGTGATGCCCCATTCCCCTCTGCACGCGCACAGTGTACCGCCCCTCACCCTTTGGGCTCCGCCCATTCCCAGCTGCAGCCAGTGACAGTGGCCGATCCGGGAGGTGTGTAGGGGGGGCTCGGCCTCCTCCTCCTCCGGGCGTCACATGTGGCGAGGTGGGAGTGGACAGTACCCATGTGGCGGGGTGGGGGTGGACAGTGCCCATGTGGCGAGGTGGGGGTGGACAGTGCCCATGTGGCGAGGTGGGGGTGGACAGTACCCATGTGGCGAGGTGGGGGTGGACAGTACCCATGTGGCGAGGTGGGGGTGGACAGTGCCCATGTTGCTAGGTGGGGGTGGACAGTACCCATGTGGTGAGGTGGGGGTGGACAGTGCCCATGTGGCGAGGTGGGGGTGGACAGTACCCATGTGGCGAGGTGGGGGTGGACAGTACCCATGTGGCGAGGTGGGGGTGGACAGTACCCATGTGGCGAGGTGGGGGTGGACAGTACCCATGTGGCGAGGTGGGGGTGGACAGTACCCATGTGGTGAGGTGGGGGTGGACAGTACCCATGTGGCGAGGTGGGGGTGGACAGTACCCATGTGGCGAGGTGGGGGTGGACAGTACCCATGTGGCGAGGTGGGGGTGGACAGTACCCATGTGGCGAGGTGGGGAAGGACAGTACCCATGTGGCGAGGTGGGGGTGGACAGTACCACTTGCTCAGAGGTGCCAGTTGTGGCTGTTCTAGGGTTACCAGCATTAGGTTACAGAGCAGGGTTAGGGATGCACTCTAGCGTTCTATTATTGATTGTTTATGGGTGTCTATGGTGATCAATACTACTATTAGGTTACAGCAGATCAGCTGAGGCCTTTGAAGGATTAATCGCCTTAGGTGACAATCCTGTGGCCCTGAAGGGGTTAGAGGTATGGTATGTGGAAGGTCACTAATGTTATACATTGTCTGGGGCTGTGGATGAATCCATCCTATGGGGTTACATTATATCATTATTACAATGAAGGGACAGTGCTGTGGCAGTGAAGGGGTTATCAGTCCGGTATTATTATGATGGGAGGTCACTGATATCACTCTGGAGGAGTCTGTACCGCTGACATGTGTGGGATATCAGAGGTGGAAGGGTTACCTATGGGAGGAGGAGTGCAGGCTGTGAAGGGTTCATCTATATCTCATTGTATATATATAATGATCACCTCGGGCTATGAGAGGGTTAATGGTACAGAGTGTAATGTCTCTATGAGGATATAGAAGGATATGTGCACCTCCCGGCTTGTACAGAATTAATCAGACAGTGATTATACGGGGTGTCAGCAGAGGGTGGAGTTAATGAGGGGGTGACAGCCCCTCCCCTCCTATACCGATCGGTGATCACTGACCTCCCGGTGATCGCTGCTCTCCCTCCGCCCGGTGTCCGGCTCTCTCCCGGCTCGTCCTTGTTTGTGCTGTCCTTTGACAGCGCCGGATGTGACGCCCGGAGGAGGAGGAGGCCGAGCCCCCCCTACACACCTCCCGGACCGGCCACTGTCACTGGCTGCAGCTGGGAATGGGCGGAGCCCAAAGGGTGAGGGGCGGTACACTGTGCGCGTGCAGAGGGAAACGGGGCATCACTGTGTGTATGAAGGGGGACGACACTGACATCACTGTGTTTATTAGGGGGGAGACACTGACATCACTGTGTGTATGAAGGGGGACGACACTGACATCACTGTGTTTATTAGGGGAGGGACACTGACATCACTGTGTTTATTAGGGGGGAGGGGGGCACAGACATCACTGTGTTTATTAGGGGGGGGGGGAGACACTGACATCACTGTGTTCATTAGTGGGGGACGCTGACATCACTGTATTTATTAGGGGGGTACATTGACATCACTGTGTGTATGGGGGGGGGGAGACACTAACATCACTGTGTTTATTAGGGGGGGACACTGACACCACTATGTTTTTTTGGGGGGAGACACTGACATCACTGTGTTTATGGGGGGGGGGGACACTGGCATCACTGTGTTTATGGGGGGGAGACACTGACATCACTGTGTTTATTGGGGGGGGCACAGACATCACTGTGTTTATGGGGGGGGATACTAACATCACTGTATTTATTAGGGGGGGACATTGACATCACTGTGTGTATGGGGGGAGACACTAACATCACTGTGTTTATTAGGGGGGACACTGACATCACTGTGTTTTTTTGGGGGAGACATTGACATCACTGTGTTTATGGGGGGAGACACTGACATCACTGTGTTTATGGGGGGGGGACACTGACATCACTGTGTTTATTGGGGGGGGGACATTGACATCACTGTGTGTATGGGGGGGAGACACTGACATCACTGTGTTTATGGGGGGAGGCACTGACATCACTGTGTTTATGGGGGGGAGACACTGACATCACTGTTTATTGGGGGGGCACAGACATCACTGTGTTTATGGGGGGGGGGGACACTAACATCACTGTATTTATTAGGGGGGGACATTGACATCACTGTGTGTATGGGGGGGGAGACACTAACATCACTGTGTTTATTAGGGGGGACACTGACATCACTGTGTTTTTTGGGGGGGAGACATTGACATCACTGTGTTTATGGGGGGAGACACTGACATCACTGTGTTTATGGGGGGGAGACACTGACATCAATGTTTATTGGGGGGGGGCACAGACATCACTGTGTTTATGGGGGGGGACACTAACATCACTGTATTTATTAGGGGGGGACATTGACATCACTGTGTGTATGGGGGGAGGACATTGACATCACTGTGTGTATGGGGGGGGGGGGAGACACTAACATCACTGTGTTTATGGGGGGAGACACTGACACAGTGGTGTATTTAGGTTTTGTGCTGCCCTAGGCCTGACTGAGCTTGCGCACCCCCTAATTTAAATATGACCCACCCCTTCCTGTCAAGGCCACACCCCTTCCTTTTTAAGATCCGCCCTGTCATCTTCATTGGAGGAGGACAGAGAGGCATGCGGCATCTTTTCATTTGGGGGTTAAGGGGATATGTGCTAGTTGCTTTGGGAAGGGAGGATCAGACCCCCCCCCCCCCACTAGCACATATCCTCTACCCTCCCAAAGCACCCAGCACATATCCCCTTACCCCCCCCCCCATCCATGTGTGCATCTGTTATCTGTCCCCCTCCACTGTAAACTATACACAGACCTCAGAGCAGCAGGGCGGCTCTTGCACTGAAGTCGTGTCGCTCCTCCTGACTGTGTACACTAGAACATTGGAGCTGAGAAGGAGGAGGAGCCAAGGAGTGTGTGTGGCTGACAGTAGGGAGAGAGGTGGCGGCTGCTACGGAAAGCCGATCGCCGCTTGTGGGACCCCAGGTGGCAGATGTCCTGCGTGCCCACGCTAGCGCACTCTGGCTGCCAGTTACCGAAGCTCAGTGCCGGAACTTGTGGGTCCGGGACAGTGGCGTCACTAGGTTTGGTGTCACCTGGAGCTGTAAAAATTGTGTCATCTCCCCTTAATTTTTTGACTGGAGGCCCAGCGTTGGAGCTCATTGTAGCGGTCAACAAGGCCCAGAGGATATCAGGTTAGGCACTTCCTAATGGCTCAGTCCTTGGGAACAGTAATGGATAATGGCCAACAGGCTCTCTTACCAGACCCGGTGAAACTGCAACAGTGATCCCTCTGGCTGGACGTTCGCTCACTCTGGGTTGCCCAGGCTGACTCTAGTCAGTAGTGTAGCATGTCTGTACCCTGGCAGCGGCTTTACCTTTCTCCCCCTCTGGTGGTGCGGGTACAGCGTGGCTCTCTCTTTGGTGGTGCGGGAACAGTGTGCCTGGCTCTCTGGTGGTACGGGTACAGCGTGGCTCTCTGGTGGTGCGGGTACAGCGTTGCTCTCTGGTGGTGCAGGTAAAGTGTGGCTCTCAGGTGGTGCGGGTAAAGCGTGGCTCTCTGGTGGTGCGGGTACACCCCCCCTCAGCAGAGTGCATGCATGCTGGGGGCTGTAGCATGATGTCTGTGGACACACTGGGCCGTCACTCTTCAGGGACTATGTTTCCCATGATGCCCCCCGGAGTCTTCTGAGTGGCCCTCTGCTGTGGCCAATTATGGGGAGAAACAGCGGTCAGGAAGCTGGGCGGCGGCGCGGTGAAACCAATTAGAGCCGCTCTCTCTCTCTCTTCTCCCTTGGGCTGACAGAAAGGGGAGGGGGGCGAGCGGGGGAGATACACAGACAGCCCCCAGCTCTACTCTCCCTGTCACAGCGCTGCTGCTCCATTTGCCAGAGAACTCCCCCGCTCGCCCCCCCTCCCCTTTCTGTCATTGAAGGGAGAAGAGAGAGAGAGCGGCTCTAATTGGTTTCGCCGTGCCGCCGCCCAGCTTCCTGACCGCTGTTTTCCTCCCCATGATTGGCCACAGCAGAGGGCCAATCAGAGACAGAATCACGGCTTTACGGAGGGGCGGCTTGACGGCTCTTACTTAAACTAATTTCTAGCCCCCTCCGCACCCGGGACGCCACTGCAGTCCTAAGCTGTACTCCCCAGATGCTGGCCCTGCTGTGCGGGAATCGGGAAGAGGGCACGGCTGCCATTTTCGGGGGGGGGGGCGGCTTTTTGCCACCCCCCTGCAAAGTGGGCCCTGTTGGCCTAGGCCAAAACACAGCACTGCACTGACATCACTGTGTTTATTGGGGGGGGGGGGCACTGACATCACTGTGTGTATGGGGGGAGAAACTGACATCACTGTGTGTATGAAGGGGGGAACTGACATCACTGTGTTTATAGGGGGACGACACTGACATCACTGTGTGTATGGGGGGGTACACTGACATCACTTTGTGTATGGGGGGACATTGACATCACTGTGTTTATGGGGGGGGGGGCACTGACATCCCTGTGTGTATGGGGGGGGGAGACACTAACATCACTGTGTTTATTAGGGGGGGACACTGATATCACTGTGTTTATGGGGGGAGACACTGACATCACTGTGTGTATGGGGGGGGGGGGGACACCGACATCACTATGTGTATGGGGGGGGGCACAGACATCACTGTGTGTATGGGGGGGACACAGACATCACTGTGTTTATGGGGGGGGGCACTGACATCACTGTGTGTATGGGGGGGACACTAACATCACTGTGTTTATTAGGGGGGGGACACTGACATCACTGTGTTTATGGGGGGGAGACACTGACATCACTGTGTCTATTAGGGGGGGGACAAAGACATCACTGTGTTTATGGGTGGGGGGGCACTGACATCACTGTGTGTATGGGGGGCGGCCACTAACATCACTGTGTTTATTAGGGGGGGACACTGATATCACTGTGTTTATGGGGGGGAGGCACTGACATCACTGTGTGTATAAAGGGGGACACTTACATCACTGTGTGTATGGGGGGTACACTGACATCACTGTGTGTATGGGTGGGCACTGACATCACTGTGTGTATGGGTGGGCACTGACATCACTGTGTGTATGGGGGGGGCATTGACATCACTGTGTGTATGGGGGGCACTGACATCAATGTGTGTATGGGGGGGTACACTGACATCACTGTGTGTATGGGGGACGACGACACTGACATCACTATGTGTATGGGGGGGCACTGACATCACTGTGTGTATGGGGGGGACACAGACATCACTGTGTTTATGGGGGGCGGGGCACTGACATCACTGTGTGTATAGGGGAAGAAACTGACGTCACTGTGTGTGTGAAGGGGGGACACTGACATCACTGTGTGTATGGGGGAGTACACTGACATCACTGTGTGTATGGGGGGAGAAACTGACATCACTGTGTGTATGAAGGGGGGACACTGACATCACTGTGTTTATGGGGGGATGACACTGACATCACTGTGTTTATTAGGGGGGACACAGACATCACTGTGTTTAGGGGGGGCACTGACATCACTGTGTGTATGGGGGGAGACACTGACATCACTGTGTTTATTAGGGGGGGGCACAGACATCACTGTGTTTATGGGGGGGGGGGGCACTGACATCACTGTGTGTATGGGGGGAGACACTAACATCACTGTATTTATTAGGGGGGACACTGACATCACTGTGTTTATGGGGGGGCACTGACATCACTGTGTGTATAGCGGGGGAGACACTGACATCACTGTGTTTATTGGGGGGGGGACACAGACATCACTGTGTTTATGGGGGGGGGGCACTGACATCACTGTGTGTATGGGGGGAGAAACTGACATCACGGTGTGTATGAAGGGGGGAAACTGACATCACTGTGTTTATGGGGGGACGACACTGACATCACTGTGTGTATGGGGGGTACACTGACATCACTTTGTGTATGGGGGGACACTGACATCACTGTGTGTATGGGGGGCACTGACATCACTGTGTGTATGGGGGGCACTGACATCACTGTGTGTATGGGGGGGAGACACTAACATCACTGTGTTTATTGGGGGGACACTGATATCACTGTGTTTATGGGGGGAGACATTGACATCACTGTGTGTATGGGGGGGTGGGGGGGCACTGACATCACTGTGTGTATGGGGGGGGGGCACAGACATCACTGTGTTTATGGGGGGCGTACTGACATCACTGTGTGTATGGGGGGGCACTGACATCACTGTATTTATGGGGGGGAGACACTAACATCACTGTGTTTATTATGGGGGGACACTGATATCACTGTGTTTATGGGGGGAGACACTGACATCACTGTGTGTATGGGGGGGGGACACTGACATCACTGTGTGTATGGGGGGGGACGACACTGACATCACTATGTGTATGGGGGGGCACTGACAGCACTGTGTGTATGGGGGGAGACACTAACATCACTGTGTTTATTAGGGGGGGACACTGACATCACTGTGTTTATGGGGGGAGACACTGACATCACTGTGTTTATTAGGGGGGGGGGACACAGACATCACTGTGTTTATGGGTGGGGGGGCACTGACATCACTGTGTGTATGGGGGGAGAAACTGACATCACTGTGTGTATGAAGGGGGGACACTTACATCACTGTGTTTATGGGGGGACAACACTGACATCAATGTGTGTATGGGGGGGTACACTGACATCACTGTGTGTATGGGGGGGACGACATTGACATCACTATGTGTATGGGGGGGCACTGACATCACTGTGTGTATGGGGGGGGACACAGACATCACTGTGTTTATGGGGGGCGGGGCACTGACATCACTGTGTGTATAGGGGAAGAAACTGACGTCACTGTGTGTATGAAGGGGGGACACTGACATCACTGTGTTTATGGGGGGACGACACTGACATCACTGTGTTTATTAGGGGGGGTACACTGAAATCACTGTGTGTATGGGGGGAGAAACTGACATCACTGTGTGTATGAAGGGGGGACACTGACATCACTGTGTTTATGGGGGGACGACACTGACATCACTGTGTTTATTAGGGGGGACACAGACATCACTGTGTTTAGGGGGGGCACTGACATCACTGTGTGTATAGCGGGGGAGACACTGACATCACTGTGTTTATTGGGGGGGCACTGACATCACTGTGTTTATTGGGGGGGGGACACAGACATCACTGTGTTTATGGGGGGGCACTGACATCACTGTGTGTATGGGGGGAGAAACTGACATCACTGTGTGTATGAAGAGGGAAACTGACATCACTGTGTTTATGGGGGGACGACACTGACATCACTGTGTGTATGGGGGGACACTGACATCACTGTGTGTATGGGGGGACACTGACATCACTGTGTGTATGGGGGGGGGGCACTGACATCACTGTGTGTATGGGGGGGGGGGCACTGACATCACTGTGTGTATGGGGGGCAGACACTAACATCACTGTGTTTATTGGGGGGGGGACACTGATATCACTGTGTTTATGGGGGGAGACATTGACATCACTGTGTGTATGGGGGGGGGGGGCACTGACATCACTGTGTGTATGGGGGGGGGCACAGACATCACTGTGTGTATGGGGGGGGGCACTGACATCACTGTGTGTATGGGGGGGGGCACTGACATCACTGTATTTATGGGGGGGAGACACTAACATCACTGTGTTTATTATGGGGGGACATTGATATCACTGTGTGTATGGGGGGGGGGGACACTGACATCACTGTGTGTATGAAGGGGGGGCACAGACATCACTGTGTTTATGGGGGGAGACACTAACATCACTGTGTTTATTAGGGGGGACACTGACATCACTGTATGTATGGGGGGGTACACTGACATCACTTTGTGTATGGGGGGACACTGACATCACTGTGTGTATGGGGGACACTGACATTACTGTGTGTATGGGGGTACACTGACATCACTATGTGTATGAAGGGGGGGGGGGCACTGACATCACTGTGTGTATGGGGGGGGGCACTGACATCACTGTGTTTATGGGGGGGGGCACTGACATCACTGTGTGTATGGGGGGGGCACTGACATCACTGTGTGTATGGGGGGGGGGGCACTGACATCACTGTGTGTATGGGGGGGGGCACTGACATCACTGTGTGTATGGGGGGGGGCACTGACATCACTGTGTGGGGGGGGGGGCACAGACATCACTGTGTTTATGGGGGGGGACACTGACATCACTGTGTGTATGGGGGGGACACTGACATCACTGTGTGTATGGGGACGACGACACTGACATCACTGTGTGTATTTGGGGACACTGACATCACTGTGTGTATGGGGACGACACTGACATCACTGTGTGTATGGGGACGACGACACTGACATCACTGTGTGTATTTGGGGGCACTGACATCACTGTGTGTATGGGGGGAGAAACTGACATCACTGTGTGTATGAAGGGGGGTACTGACATCACTGTGTGTGTGGGGGGGGGTACACTGACATACTGACATCACTGTGTGTGTGTGGGGGGGGGGGTGGGGTTACACTGACATCACTATGTGTATGAAGGGGGGGCACTGACATCACTGCGTATATGGGGGGGCACTGACATTACTGTGTGTATGGGGGGTACTGACATTACTGTGTGTATGGGGGGGTACACTGACTTCACTGTGTGTATGGGGGGGGGGGGGGGCACTGACATCAATGTGTGTATGGGGGGGTACACTGACATCACTACGTGTATGGGGGGACACTGACATCACTGTGTGTATGGGGGGCACTGACATCACTGTGTGTATGGGGGGCACTGACATCACTGTGTGTATGGGGGGGGGCACTGACATCACTGTGTGTGTGTTTGGGGGGGGTACGCTGACATCACTGTGTGTGTGTGGGGGGGGTGTACACTGACATCACTATGTATGAAGGGGGGGCACTGACATTACTGTGTGTATGGGGGGGGGGCACTGACATCACTGTGTATATGGGGGGGCACTGACATCACTGTGTATATGGGGGGGCACTGACATTGCTGTGTGTATGGGGGGGGCACTGACATCAATGTGTGTATGGGGGGGGTGTACACTGACATCATGTGTGTATGGGGGGGGTACACTGACATCACTGTGTGTATGGGGGGGGGTACACTGACATCACTGTGTGTATAGGGGGGACACTGACATCACTGTGTGTATGGGGGGCACTGACATCACTGTGTGTATGGGGTGCACTGACATCACTGTGTGTATGGGGGGGGGGGGGCACTGACATCACTGTGTGTATGGGGGGGACACTAACATCACTTTGTTTATGGGGGGGACACTGACATCACTTTGTTTATGGGGGGGACACTGACATCACTGTGTGTATGGGGGGGGGGACACTGACAATCACTGTGTGTATGGGGGGCACTGACATCACTGTGTGTATGGGGGGGGGGCACTGACATCACTGCGTATGTGGGGGGGGCACTGTGTGTATGGGGGGGTACACTGACTTCACTGTGTGTATGGGGAGGGGGCACTGACATCATTGTGTGTATGGGGATGGGGCACTGACATCAATGTGTGTATGGGGAGAGGGCACTGACATCACTATGTGTATGGGGAGAGGGCACTGACATTACTGTGTGTATGGGGGGGGGGTACACTGACATCACTGTGTGTATGGGGGGGACACTGACATCACTGTGTGTATTGGGGGGGATACTGACATCACTATGTGTATGAAGGAGGAGACACTGACATCACTGTGTTTATGGGGGGGGGACACTGACATCACTCTGTTTATGGGGGGGGGGGGGGGCGGCACTATCATCCACTGTGTGTATGGGAGGGTGCTGACATCACTGTGTGTATGAAGGGGGGTACTGACATCACTGTGTGTGTGTGTGTGGGGGGGGTACACTGACATACTGACATCACTGTGTGTGTGTGGGGGGGGTACATTGACATCACTGTGTGTATGAACGGTGGTACACTGACATTACTGTGTGTATGAAGGGGGGTACACTGACATCACTGTGTGTATGAAGGGGGGGCACTGACATCACTGTGTGGATGGGGGGGGCACTGACATCACTGTGTGTGTGTGGGGGGGGTACGCTGACATCACTGTGTGTGTGTGGGGGGGGGGGGGTACACTGAAATCACTGTGTATGAAGGGGGGGCACTGACATTACTGTGTGTATGGGGGGGGGGGCACTGACATTACTGTGTGTATGGGGCGTACACTGACTTCACTGTGTGTATGGGGGGGGGCACTGACATCAATGTGTGTATGGGGGGGTACACTGACATCAATGTGTGTATGGGGGGGTAACACTGACATCACTGTGTGTATAGGGGTACACTGACATCACTGTGTGTATGGGGGGGCACTGACATCACTGTGTGTATGGGGGGGGGGCACTGACATCACTGTGTGTATGGGGGGGGACACTGACATCACTTTGTTATATGGGGGGGACACTGACATCACTCGTGTGTATGGGGGGGGAAACTGACATCACTGTGTGTATGTGGGGGGGGACACTGACATCACTGTGTTGTTACTGACATCACTGTGTGTATGAAGGAGGAGATACTGACATCACTGTGTTTATGGGGGGGACGACACTGCCATCACTCTGTTTATGGGGGGGGCACTATCATCACTGTGTGTATTGGAGGGTACTGACATCACTGTGTGTATGAAGGGGGGTACTGACATCACTGTGTGTGTGTGGGGGGGGGGGGGGGGTACACTGACATATTGACATCACTGTGTGTGTGTGTGGGGGGGGGGGGTACATTGACCTCACTGTGTGTATGAACGGTGGTACACTGACATTACTGTGTGTATGAAGGGGGGGCACTGACATCACTGTGCGTATGGGGGGGGCACTGACATCACTGTGTGTATGGGGGGACACTGACATCACTTTGTGTATGGGGGGCACTGACATCACTGTGTGTATGGGGGGGCACTGACATCACTGCGTATGTGGGGGGGCACTGACATCACTGTGTGTATGGGGGGGTACACTGACTTCACTGTGTGTATGGGGAGGGGGCACTGACATCAATGTGTGTATGAGGAGGAGGCACTGACATCACTGTGTGTATGGGGGGGTGCACTGACATTACTGTGTGTATGGGGTTGGCACTGACATCACTGTGTGTATGGGGGGACACTGACATCACTGTGTGTATGAAGGGGGGGGGCACTGATATCACTGTGTGTATGGGGGGGCACTGACATCACTGTGTGTATGGGGGGGGGCACTGACATCACTGTGTGTATGGGGGGGCACTGACATCACTGTGTGTATGGGGGGGACACTGACATCACTGTGTGTATGGGGGGGGGACACTGACATCACTGTGTGTACGAAGGGGGGGTACTGACATCGCTGTGTGTATGGGGGGGGGGGGTACTGACATCGCTGTGTGTATGGGGGGGGTTACACTCACATCACTGTGTGCACGAAGAGGGGGGGGGGACACTGACATCATTGTGTGTATGGGGGGGGGACACTGACATCACTGTGTGTATGAAGGGGAGACAATGACATCACTGTGGTTATGGGGGGGCACTGACATCACTGTGTGTATGGGGGGGCACTGACATCACTGTGTGTATGGGGGGGGCACTGACATCACTGTGTGTATGGGGGGGGCACTGACATCACTGTGTGTATGGGGGGGGGCACTGACATCACTGTGTGTATGGGGGGGGCACTGACATCACTGTGTGTATGGGGGGACACTGACATCACTGTGTGTATGAAGGGGGGGGGCACTGACATCACTGTGTGTATGGGGGGCACTGACATCATTGTGTGTATGGGGGGGGACACTGACATCACTGTGTGTAAGAAGGGGGGGGTACTGACATCCCTGTGTGTATGGGGGTGGGACACTGGCATTACTGTGTGTATGAAGGGGGGGATACTGACATCACTGTGTGTATGGGGGGGACACTGACATCACTGTGTGTATGGGGGGGCACTGACATCATTGTGTGTATGGGGGGGGCACTGACATCACTGTGTGTATGGGGGGGCACTGACATCACTGTGTGTATGGGGGGGCACTGACATCATTGTGTGTATGGGGGGAGCACTGACATCACTGTGTGTATGGGGGGGGCACTGACATCACTGCGTATGTGGGGGGGCACTGACATCACTGTGTGTATGGGGGGGTACACTGACTTCACTGTGTGTATGGGGAGGGGTCACTGACATCAATGTGTGTATGGGGAGGGGTCACTGACATCAATGTGTGTATGGGGATGGGGCACTGACATCAATGTGTGTATGGGGAGAGGGCACTGACATCACTGTGTGTATGGGGGGGTGCACTGACATTACTGTGTGTATGGAGGGGGCACTGACATCACTGCGTATGTGGGGGAGCACTGACATCACTGTGTGTATGGGGGGGGTACACTGACTTCACTGTGTGTATGGGGAGGGGGCACTGACATCAATGTGTGTATGGGGATGGGGCACTGACATCAATGTGTGTATGGGGAGAGGGCACTGACATCACTGTGTGTATGGGGGGGTGCACTGACATTACTGTGTGTATGGGGGGGGGGGGGTACACTGACATCACTGTGTGTATGGGGGGGACACTGACATCACTGTGTGTATTGGGGGGGATACTGACATCACTATGTGTATGAAGGAGGAGACACTGACATCACTGTGTTTATGGGGGGGGGACACTGACATCACTGTGTGTATGAAGGGGGGGCACTGATATCACTGTGTATGGGGGGGCACTGACATCATTGTGTGTATGGGGGGGAGCTCTGACATCACTGTGTGTATGGGGGGGGCACTGACATCACTGTGTGTATGGGGGGGCACTGACATCACTGTGTGTATGGGGGGGCACTGACATCACTGTGTGTATGGGGGGGGGCACTGACATCACTGTGTGTATGGGGGGACACTGACATCACTGTGTGTATGAAGGGGGGGGCACTGACATCACTGTGTGTATGGGGGGGCACTGACATCATTGTGTGTATGGGGGGGGGCACTGACATCACTGTGTGTACGAAGGGGGGGTACTGACATCGCTGTGTGTATGGGGGGGGGGTTACACTCACATCACTGTGTGCACGAAGAGGGGGGGGGACACTGACATCATTGTGTGTATGGGGGGGACACTGACATCACTGTGTGTATGAAGGGGAGACAATGACATCACTGTGTGTAAGAAGGGGGGGTACTGACATCACTGTGTGTATGGGGGGGGGCACTGACATCACTGTGTGTATGGGGGGACACTGACATCACTGTGTGTATGAAGGGGGGGCACTGACATCGCTGTGTGTATGGGGGGGGGGGTACTGACATCGCTGTGTGTATGGGGGGGGTTACACTCACATCACTGTGTGCACGAAGAGGGGGGGGACACTGACATCATTGTGTGTATGGGGGGGGACACTGACATCACTGTGTGTATGAAGGGGAGACAATGACATCACTGTGGTTATGGGGGGGGGGACACTGACATCACTGTGTGTATGAAGGGGGGGCACTGATATCACTGTGTGTATGGGGGGGCACTGACATCATTGTGTGTATGGGGGGGAGCTCTGACATCAGTGTGTGTATGGGGGGGGGCACTGACATCACTGTGTGTATGGGGGGGGGCACTGACATCACTGTGTGTATGGGGGGGGCACTGACATCACTGTGTGTATGGGGGGGCACTGACATCACTGTGTGTATGGGGGGGCACTGACATCACTGTGTGTATGAAGGGGGGGGCACTGACATCACTGTGTGTATGGGGGGGGCACTGACATCATTGTGTGTATGGGGGGGGACACTGACATCACTGTGTGTACGAAGGGGGGGTACTGACATCGCTGTGTGTATGGGGGGGGGTTACACTCACATCACTGTGTGCACGAAGAGGGGGGGTTACACTGACATCATTGTGTGTATGGAGGGGACACTGACATCACTGTGTGTATGAAGGGGAGACAATGACATCACTGTGTGTAAGAAGGGGGGGGGTACTGACATCACTGTGTGTATGGGGGGGGGGCACTGACATCACTGTGTGTATGGGGGGGCACTGACATCACTGTGTGTATGGGGGGACACTGACATCACTGTGTGTATGGGGGGGGCACTGACATCATTGTGTGTATGGGGGGAGCTCTGACATCACTGTGTGTATGGGGGGGCACTGACATCACTGTGTGTATGGGGGGGGGCACTGACATCACTGTGTGTATGGGGGGGCACTGACATCACTGTGTGTATGGGGGGGACACTGACATCACTGTGTGTATGGGGGGGGCACTGACATCACTGTGTGTATGGGGGGGGGACACTGACATCACTGTGTGTACGAAGGGGGGGCACTGACATCGCTGTGTGTATGGGGGGGGGGGTACTGACATCGCTGTGTGTATGGGGGGGGTTACACTCACATCACTGTGTGCACGAAGAGGGGGGGGGGACACTGACATCATTGTGTGTATGGGGGGGGGACACTGACATCACTGTGTGTATGAAGGGGAGACAATGACATCACTGTGGTTATGGGGGGGACACTGACATCACTGTGTGTAAGAAGGGGGGGGTACTGACATCCCTGTGTGTATGGGGGTGGGACACTGGCATTACTGTGTGTATGAAGGGGGGGGACACTGACATCACTGTGTGTATGGGGGGGACACTGACATCACTGTGTGTATGGGGGGGCACTGACATCATTGTGTGTATGGGGGGGGGGGCACTGACATCACTGTGTGTATGGGGGGGCACTGACATCATTGTGTGTATGGGGGGAGCACTGACATCACTGTGTGTATGGGGGGGGGCACTGACGTCACTGTGTGTATGGGGGAACACTGACATTACTGTGTGTATGAAGGGGGGACACTGACATCACTGTGTGTATGAATGGGGGGACACTGACATCAGTGTGTGTATGAAGGGGGGGCACTGACATCACTGTGTGTATGGGGGGGCACTGACATCATTGTGTGTATGGGGGGAGCACTGACATCACTGTGTGTATGGGGGGGGGGGCACTGACGTCACTGTGTGTGTGGGGGAACACTGACATTACTGTGTGTATGAAGGGGGGACACTGACATCACTGTGTGTATGAATGGGGGGACACTGACATCACTGTGTGTATGAATGGGGGGACACTGACATCACTGTGTGTATGAAAGGGGGGCACTGACATCACAGCGTGTATGAAGGGGGGGCACTGACATCACAGCGTGTATGGGGGGACACTGACTTCACTGTGTGTATGAAGGGGGGGGGACACTGACTTCACTGTGTGTATGAAGGGGGGGACACTGACATCACTGTGTGTATGAATGGGGGGGTACACTGACATTACTGTGTGTATGGGGGGGTACACTGACATTACTGTGTGTATGGGGGGTACACTGACATTACTGTGTGTATGGGGGGGGCACTGACATCACTGTGTGTATGTGTGGGGGGTACACTGACATCACTGTGTGTATGGGGGGCACTGACATCACTGTGTGTATGGGGGGACACTGATATCACTGTGTATGGGGGGACACTGATATCACTGTGTATGGGGGGACACTGATATCACTGTGTATGGGGGGGGGGGCACTGATATCACTGTGTGTATGGGGGGACACTGATATCACTGTGTGTATGGGGGGGGCACTGACATCACTGGGTGTATGAAGAGGGGGCACTGACATCACTGTGTGTATAGGGGGGACAGTGACATCACTGTGTGCAGTGGGGATACTGATATCACCGTGTGTTTGGGGGAGGGGGGCTGACATCAGTGTGTATTGGGGGGGATACTGACATCACTGTGTGTAGGGGGATACTAACGTCACTGTGTTTATGGGGGGGGGGGTGGATATTGACATGTATGGCTGAAATTGCACCGTACAGACATCCTGTGCGAATCACATGCTGTGTCTACATCTCACAAGTGTGAACCCAGGCTTTTTGTGAAGTCTTACATTATTGCAAGTTCTCTCGGCATAAGACAAGCAAATCCTGGAATACAATTCAAGTAACACTTTACTTCTCAATGCAGTTCTTAAACAGCAGAAATAAGCATTTCTCCCACTAGGGGGCAATGCAGGAGAAAGGCTCCAGATTAATCTGCTTGTGGGTCCATTTTGTACCTCCTACAGTTCAGTGATTGTTGGGATACAGTAGATGATAGTTTCTGTCCTCCCAGGCAATTGACAGAGAGGGTACATTTATCCAACAAATTAGCTTGTCTTTTAACCTTTAAATGGTTGCTATTAACGTTTTCCACCATCACAGCATAATGGTTCTCTATAGCCTGCTCGGTAAATTGCCTTTTCTTTTCCTCCTTTTGGTAAAATGGTGAGACCAACATATAGAGTTTAGAAATCTTTCCAAAGCTACAATTTCTTCGGTCTAGTATGAATTTTGAGGGGAAACCCCACGCTACAAAAAAAACGGCATGGGGTCCCCCCCAAATCCATACCAGCCCCTTATCCGAGCATGCAGCCCGGCAAGTTAGGAAAGGGGGGTAAGCGAGTGGGGGGGGGGTGGGTGCTTTGGGGCAGGGGAGCTCTGCGCCCCCCACCCCAAAGCACCTTGTCCCCATGTTGATGGGGGCAAGGGCCTCTTTCTGACAACCGTTGGCGGTGGTTCAGGGGGTCTGCGGGCAGGGCGCTTATCAGAATCTGGAAGCCCCCTTTAACAAGGCGGATCCCGGCTCCCCACTGTATGTGAATGAGTATGGGGTACATTGTACAAAGTCCTTTATTAAAAATTAATAATGTTCTCCGTCATAGCTCCAGCGAGTCTTCTCTCTCTGGTGAGGTCTTCTTCCTCCGGTTCTTCTCCCTCCGCTGATGTCTTCTTCCCCTGGTTCTTCTCCCTCCACTGTCTTCTTCCTCTGGTTTTTCTGCTGGTTCTTCTCCCTCCTTTTGTCTTCTCCCAATGCTAGGTCCTGCTGTTCTGTTAGCTCCGGTGTGTGCCATTACTTATATAGTCATGGGGCGTGGCCACCCAGTGATGTCATCTGGAGACCCCACCCCCTTATGACGTCGCCACCTGGGGCATGATGGGGCGGTGATGTCACAAGGGGTCTCCGGATTACGTCAGCTGATGGGGACGCCCCATTGCTAAATAAGTAATGGCACTTGCCGGAGCTAGCAGAGCAGTGGGAGCTAGCATTGGGAGAAGACATCAGGAGGGATAAGAACCAGAGGAAGAAGACATCACCAGAGAGAGAAGAACCGGAGGGAGAAGACTCACTGGAGCTACGACGGTGGCCATTCTTCATTTTTAATAAAGGACTTTGTCAAAAACCTGTGTACTGTTTTTATTTATTTTTGACACATTTTTTAGGGTTGAATGAGTAGGGGTACAATGTACCCCATACTCATTCACATAGGGTAAGGGGCCGGGATCCCCCCCACCCACGGTTGTTGGGAAGAGGCCCCCCTGCCCCAAAGCATCCACTCCCCCATGTTGAGGACATGTGGCCTGGTATGGCCACTCACTCGTCGTTCCCCCCCCCCCCCCCATTTCCTGACCTGCAGGGCTGTGTGCTCGGGTAAGGGTCTGGTATGGATTTTGTGGGGGCCCCTTGCCATTTTTATTTTGGCCATGGGGTTACCCCTCAAAATCCATACCTTCGGTCTGGTATGGTCTTGGGGGGACCCCACGCCGTTTTTTTTTATTTTGGTGTGGGGTTCCCCCCCCCAAGTACAAGTTACATGCCACAAGTCAGGTCAGTTAAGACGATGATCTGACTTGGATGCGACTTACATTCAAATCAATGGGCTGAAATCGTGCCCAAGTCAGACCAAAGTAGTGCAGGAACCTTTTTCAAAGTTGGACCAGTTGAGACGGCTCTCATAAGGAACCATTGATTTATACACAACATGCTCCCAAAGTCAAACAATTGTTGCGCCAGCGTGAACCGGGCCTTAAGATTTGACAAAAAAAAACCTGGAAGCTGATTGGTTTCTATGTACAGCTGCGTCAGATTTTTCACTCTCCAGTTTTAGCAAATCAATCCCATTGTGTTTCTTCACCAGCAGCATCTTCCAGTAAGGAAGTGTTACAAACCACTGTCAGGAGAACACTCATCAGGCTCTTCATAGGAGCAATATATGATTCTGGATTAGCACAGTCAATAACCGAAAATGCATATTGGCAGGAAGCTTTCACATTATTGTGATGGAAAGAGGGGTGGTGACCTGTTCTTATGTCTAGGTGAAATGTTAACAAATATAGTCCTTCTTATTCCATTTGCAGTAAAACAAAATACAATTAAAAAAAAACAAGTTTAGTTTATTTACTAAATAAGCTGCACTTTTTATTTTAAACATACTATATTTATTGGCGTATAACACGCATTTTGTTACCCTAAAAATAGGCGGTAAACCGTTCCTGCGTTCCATTGGGAGGGTGTCAGGCCAGCCGCCCCGCCTCTTCTGGCCTTGGGACAAAGCTTCCAGTAAACTTTAAAGTTCAGAAAACATTACTTATAGGTACCGATCGCTCACTGTGTTCATTCAAGAAAGGAAGGAGGGAAGGGCAATTGAAAAGAGGCACACATGGGGGCCCGGACAGCAGATGGAAACGGTGCATGTGCTAGAACCAATCTATCTGCAGTGCAGCTAGAGGGGGAAAGAAGAGGATAAGCTGGCAGCACTGCAGGGGGAGGCAGAAAAGGGTCAGTGTCTGCAATAAGACAGTACAGCTGGACCTCTTGTTCAACAGGTGTTTGGGTCTCCCTTTTGAACTGATGGGGCCTGGGCCCAGTACAGGAGGGCTGGCTGTACTGCCTTAGCAGCCATAGGCCTGCACACAGGGTGTGCCTGGGTAAACCCTAATCACCCTGTGGGTGCTGATTCCCCCTGCTTTCTGGCATCCCCTGTCTCTCCCTTGCAGTGCTGCCAGCTTCCCTCCTCTCCTCTCACCCTGACTGCTGCGGCGGATTTTCAGGATGGATGAATGAATAACCACAGTGAGTGATCTGTACTAATCGCTCCTTTTGTTCATTCTTAACTGAAGCATGGTAAACTATGTTTACCATGCTTCAGTTTGTGAATGAACAGGAAGCTGCTCAGCAAAGAGCACTTCCCATTCATTCAGAGTCCTCAGTCCCTTCCTCTCTGTTTAGACCCTTTATATTTCACCAAAGCCCCCCAACGGGGCTCCTAAAAAAATTATAAAAAAATTAAAAAAATAAAAACTACTGACACCGTTCTCTTCTTTACTGATATACACGCGTGTGTTTGTGCTGGGGCACACCAATGTCAGCAGCTCTAGGGGGAAGTAGTAAATGTTGTCATCAGAACAGGACTAGAGGGGAAGCTTCCCATGGGGACACCTATTTCAGTGACAGTTGTCACTGATGATTGCTTCAGTGGGGAGAGATTTGCTGTTATATCTTTGGGATGGGAAGTAAAGGTTAATATCCTTATTAAGATAGAGATGGCAAATAAGGCCTGCACAATAACGTGCATTTAGACACATTTACACGTGTCGCATACGGGCGCATTTAAGCTTTTTTTATCCTGAATGCAGCTTTGGTGAGCGTTTTTTTTCTGCTTCTGAATGCCTCTAAACTAGTAAGGAGAGACTCTGTAATGGGGGATTCTAATGAGGACAGTGATGTAATGGGGGATTCTGGTGAGGACACTGATGTAATGGGGGATTCTGATGAGGACACTGATGTAATGGGGGATTCTGATGAGGACACTGATGTAAGGAGGGACTCTGGTGAGGACACTGATGTAATGGGGGATTTGCTTTGTTTTACATAGTTACATAGTAGGCGAGGCTGAAAAAAGACACAAGTCCATCAAGTCCAACCTATGTATGTCAGTATTACATCACATGTCACACGTCACATGTGCCAGGAGGCTGTGGGACCATTCACAGCGTGCTGCGCGACTCGCGAATGTGCAGTGGGGAGCCGGCTGTGAAGCTGCAAGGGTCACAGCTGGCTTCCCACAGTTAGCATGGCGGCGCCAGGAACCCAAAGGCCAGCAAGGAACCAGCTCAGGTGAGGACATCGCTGGATCCCTGGACAGGCAAGTGCCCTTTTATTAAAAGTCAGCAGCTACAGGATATGCAGCTTCTGACTTTTCACTTTCAATAATTTTTACTGAAAAAATTTAAAGGCATATGAGAACTTTTGAAATTGGCAAATTGTAGAAAGCTAGAATATAGCTAGTGAGAATGTAAAAACATATAACGGTATAAATTGCATAATAGTAAACAGAGTTTGTAGCCTGTGAGTCATATAAGGTATTGATGAGCCAGCTAATATTACCACAGGCCATGGAACAATAAGCAAATCAAGAAATCAAGTCTGAATCAACAGTAATGTCTGCAACAAGGAAATAGGAAAGAGAAGGGAAGGATATCCACAGTAGTAAGGTGGATAGAGAGGTGTGTGTGTGGGGGGGGGGGGGTTAGCTTCAGGAATGCCCAAAGCCAGTATCCCAATTCTGGACTACTCTAAAGAGTTATAGCTCTCCATGGACAGTGACGGGTGGGCATATTGTACCTACAGGAACCATATCTGGGAGAATTTGCAGCTGCTGGCATTTCATTATTTAGGGGAGGTGGGGGTGGGACTGAAGAACCTCTTTAACTACTTAAGGACCGGAAGAATTTCCCCCTTAATGACCAGGCCATTTTTTTGCGATACGGCGCTGCGTCGCTTTAACTGACAATTGCGTGGTCGTGCGACACTGTACCCAAACAAAACTGATATTCTTTTTTTTCCACAAGTAGAGCATTCTTTTGGTGGTATTTGATCACCTCTGTGGTTTTTATTTTTTGCGCTATAAGCAAAAAAAGAGCAACAATTAAAAAAAAAAAATAAAACAATATTTTTTACTTTTTGCTATAATAAATATCCCCCAAAAATTACAAAAAAAAAATGCATTCATCAGTTTAGGCCAACATGTATTCTTCTACATATTTTTGTTAAAAAAAAATCTTAAAAAGAGTATATTGATTGGTTTGCGCAAAAGTTATCGTGTCTACAAAATAGGGGATAGATTTATGGCATTTTGATTATTTATTTATTTTTCACTAGTAATGGCGGCGATCAGTGATTTTTAGCGGGACTGCGACATTGCAATGGACAGAGTGGAATGTCACCTGACATTTTTTACACTTTTTTGGGAACCAGTGACATTATTACAGTGATCAGTGCTAAAAATATGCACTGTTATTGTACTAATGGCACTGGCAGGGAAGGGGTTAACATCAGGGGCGATCAAGGGGTTAAATGTGTTCCCTCAGTGTGTTTACTAACTGTGTGGGGGACTGTGTGACTGGGGAAACACACAGATCCGTTTTCCTGCTTAGTAGAAAGACAGGATCTGTGTGATCTCCCCTGTCAGAACAAAGATTTGCCTTGTCTACACAGACAGATCCCCATTCTGTCATTACAGGGAACGATTGCAGGTGACATTGAGTCCGCCCCACCTGCTGAATGTATCCAGTCTCCTACATATATATATCCACTGCATTCCAGTCTAGCCAAGCCTATATCTGACTGCAGGCCATTGCTGGTGTACGTTTTCAAATACACTTTCAGGCAGGCAGGCAAGTGATTCAGTGATCTGCAGTGCATTAAATATATATACAGTCTCCAACATATGTAGCCACTGCATTCCAGTCCCGTGACCACGTCCGCTAGTGACGAAACGACGTAGGGAGGAGCGACGCACTGACGTCACCCCTATACGTCCAGTCCCGGAAGCTACGGGCTGTTTTGAAGCCGGCCGGCTCATTTTTACGCCTATTATTGTCTGCTTTCCTGTAAGTTTTTACTTGTCTTACTACTATTAATAAATCAAAAGGATTTTATGCTATGTGAAGTCTTTATTGTTTTATGGGGAACTTATCACTCATCTGAATTGATCCATTCGCGGACCGGTTCCATTGAGGCTGGGGTATCCAGTGCATGCCAGAGAGATCCCGGGCTGGGGTACAGCCATCTGCTCTTTGTGGTCCCCTGTAACAAGGGACCACCGGGTTCTGGTAAGCGGCAGTTTTTTCTGTGGTGGAGGCATCTTTCACTTTTTTATGGAATCCTACAGCACATCACTATTGAAGAATCACTGTTTTTTATGGACTAATTATTTTGCTATGGTCTTTTTTACATTTATTATGGACTTTTTTCACTCAGTCACCTGATTTGATATAGAGATTATTTTATTTCTTTTTCATATTTTTTGGTATTTTTTCACCAGTTTATCACGGTTGTATCTTTCACTTCTTATTTCAGTATATTTTGTTTTATTATATGGTACATTTTGATGTATTATGTAGATTATTGAGTATCATAATTTAATGTAGTCATCTACTCACTCACAACTTAATGTAGTCATCCACTCATTCTTGTTCCTTCACCGAGTGGATCTGGTAAATTCAGGGCTACTCAGTGTGGCATATTGGCACTTAATATTGTGAGTACATATTGTCTCACGATTTCAATCTTTTTAGCGCGACGTTTTTGTTTCTTATCTCTACTTAGTGTTGTATAACGCTATTTAGTCGCAGCTCAACGTTTCTTCCACTAATAGCGCAGTTTTTTCTTTTTAATAGGCAGGCAAGTGATTCAGTGATCTGCAGTGCATTAAATATACATACAGTCTCCAACATATATATATCCACTGCATTCTAGTCTAGCCAAGCCTATATCTGACTGCAGGTAGTTCCAAGTGTAGGTTTTCAAATACACTTGCAGGCAGGCAGGTGATTCAGTGATCTTCAGTGCATAAAATATATATACATTCTCCTACATATATATATCCACTGCATTCCAGTCTAGCCAAGCCTATATCTGACTGCAGGTAGTTCCTGGTGTACGTTTTCAAATACAGTATACAGTATGCAATTGAGCTACTGGCCTGTCCTGCATCCAGCGTTCTATCTGAACGCACATTCAGTGCTGCTGAAGGCTTTGTAACCGATCACAGAGTGTGCCTGTCCACAGACTCGTTTGATCGGCTCACCTTCATAAAAATGAATCAGTCTTGGATCACCAGCTACTAAGCACCTGATGCTGATGTAACAGATTAATTTTTTTATGAATGTGAGATCCCTTGAAGACTGCCTATGCTGATTCTGCGTGACTATCCTGTTATGCTGAGTGACTATCCTATTCCTCCTCAATGTTCATGTCGATGGCTTCTAAGAACATTTTTGGTTCTGGGCACCAGCACCAGTGCCTAAAGCCCAATTTTTTTGCCCCTGTTCAACAGGGGCGTGCAGTTACAATTTTTGCTGTAATATTTTGCAGCAGGGCCCGTTCCTGCGCTCAACTAGAGTATCTGTGAGGCTTTAAAGTGTTGTGTCACCACCACCACTGCCGCCTAAGGCCCAATTTTTCTGCCCCTGTTTAACAGGTGTGCGTAATTACAATTTTTGATCTAATATTTCACAGCAGGGCTCGTTCCTGCGCTCAACAACAGAATCTGCGAGGGGTTACAGTGTTGTGGCACCACCACTGCCCCTGTTTAACAGGGGTATGTAATTTCAATTTTTGATCTAATATTTCACAGCAGGGCCCGTTGCTGCACCCACCAAGAGTAACTGTGAGGGCTTACAGTGTTGTGGCAACACCACCACACCACCACCAAAGGCCCAATTTTTCTTCCCCTGTTCAACATGGGCATGTAATTACAATTCTTGATATACAATTTCACAGCAGGGCCCATTCCAGCACCCACCAAGAGTAACTGTGAGGGCTTACAGTGTTCTGGTACCACCAACACCTAAGGCCTAAGAGTTAATATGGGAAAAAGGTGTCTCCACCGATGCTTTATCACCAATCCTTGTTTCCCTAAAAACCCCAAATTTTCAAAATCCAATTGTCATTGGAACAGAAAGTGAGATGAAATCTTCTGAACAGGGGCACAGACAGCAAAACAAATGTTACAGGGGTGATGATAACCCTTCCCTATGTTATCCAAAAAGCTTAAAAATAGATTTTTTGGCTGGAGCTATACTTAAAAAATTTACCTGTTCCAAATTACAAACAGATTCAACTTAAGAACAAACCTACAGTCCCTATCTTGTTTGTAACCCGGGGACTGCCTGTATACTGCTGTTCAGAGTATATAGGGCTTGGGGGCCCCACAACTTTTCTTTTTTTAATTTGGGTGCAGGGTTCCCCTTAATATCCATACAACACCCAAAGGGCCTGGTAATAGGCTGGGGGGTTACCCATGCCGTTTTTCTCAATAATTTTCATCTATATTGCCGGGACCCGACATTACATTACAGCCGCAAGCAGTTTTTAATGACTTTTATTCCTTTAGAAATGTAATTTTGTGCAGGGACTGTTCTAAACACGGGAAAGACGCGCCACTTTATAGGCATACTATAGACACCCCCCAGGTACGATATTTAAAGAAATATTTCACTTTTATTTTTTCACTTTAAGCATCATTAAAATCACTGCTCCCGAAAAAAATGGCCGTTTTTAAAACTTTCTTTTGCATTGATACAAGTCCCCTGGGGCAGGACCCGGGTCCCCAAACCCTTTTTAAGACAATAACTTGCATATTAGCCTTTAAAATTCGCACTTTTGATTACTCACGTTCAAGTCCCATAGACTTTAACGGTATTCGAATGTTCGTGCAAACTTTCGGTCCGTTCGCATGTTTTGGATGCGAACCGAACTGGGGGACGTTCGGCTCATCCCTAGTCAGCACAGCTCCAAGGTGGTTATTCACAGATGACAAATCACCTGTAAATCATCTGGGCAGCTAAGACACAACATGTTCTCACTATTAGGTTCCAATGCATACCGCGGAGGTCTTATTTTGGAAAAGTGTAGTATATATAAATCTAATACACTAATCCCAGTTTAGGATGGGTCACACAAGGTGACCCGTCACTGCAACCTAACATCTGCCAAGAGAAATATATTACCTATCTATGTAACAGATTATCTGGCCGAGGGATTACTATTTACTTCTTTAGTGTACTATACTTTTATGTTCTTCAATTAAAGAAACAACTTCAAAAAAATCAATTTGTATAGTTTTAGGCTGCTTCTTCATTCTAACGAGTGGCCACTCAAATATGTTATTATGTAGAACAGCCAGACACTAGCTGAAGGTTGAAATCAGGCTTGTAGTGGGAGTACCTGCTCTGTAATCTGATGAGCTATGGTGGCTGCACAGGCGAGTATACAAGATAAAGAGCACTCAAGGTTGTTGTCACCAGTGTGGGGTTCACTAGTAGTCTACAGCAGTGGTCTCCAAATTGTGACATGGGGGCTGAATGTGACCCTTTGCTTGCCTTTATCCCACCCTTGGGGCACTATTCCATCCACTGACTCCAACAATGGGGCATAATTACTGCCTCTACACCAATGATAGGACACAATTCCTCCCATTGATGCCAATGATAGGGCATAATTCCTCCTAATGACACCAAGAATGAGGCACTATTTCTCCCACTGCCAGCAACAGTGGATTACAATTCCTCCCGCTGACACCAACAATGGAACACATTTCCTTCTACTGGCACCAATGATGGGGCACGCCATCTCCCATTGACAAAAACAATGGGTACAATTCCTTCCAGTGATACCCATGATGGGGCACTATTCCTCCCCCTGACACCAACAATGAGTTACTATTCCTCCGCTAATACCAAAGATGGGGCATTGTTTACTCTCACTAACACCAATGATGGGGCACAGTTCCTCTCATTCGTACCATTCCTCCTACTGATACCAACAATGGGGAATAGATCCTCCCACTGACTCCAATAATGGGGTGCAATTCCTCCCAATGACACCAGTGAAATTCCCGGTGACATCAACGATGGGGCATTATTCTCCCCCTGTTATGAAAAATGGGGCACTATTCCTTCCTCTGACATCAACGATGGGGCACTATTCCCCCCACTGACAGTGAAAATGCAGCACTATTCCCCCCACTGACAGTGAAAATGGGGCACAATTTATCCTACTGACACCAATCATGGGGCACACTTATTCCCCCTGACATCAACTATGGGGCACACTTATGCCCACTGACACAAGGACATTTTTTTGCTCCCACTTGCCACAATCCGCCTTCCCTAAAGTCTGAAGGATAGTAAACTGGTCCTTTGCTTAGCATATTTGGAGACTTATGGTCTAGAGGACAGGGAGGAAGAGGGGTAGTAACACACAGTCTGCAGAAGCATGTCATCCTTCTTATGCTGTGTAATGGTTTGACACAGCAGGTTGGGTGGATCGCAAGAGGACAAGTATTAATTCACAAATATTTTCTCAGGAAAGACTTTACATATACAATGGGGAAAATAATTATTTGATCCCCGTAGTTTTTATAAGTTTGTCCACTTACAAAGAAATGAAGGGTCTATAATTTTTATCATAGGTGTATTTTAAAGCGGAAGTAAACCCATCCATAAAACAGTTTCATTTCCGGCACGTGCCGGAAATGTAACGCGCCCATTGGTTGTGCTCTCAACCAAACTGTCTAACCATCCAATGGCTGGTGTCATAACTGATCACATGTGCAGCATCATGGCAGTTGTAGATTAAACAGAGGCAAAGATGGCAGCTTCCTTGGCTGAAAACGATAGGGGGGGGGGGGGGGGGGTTACCTACACTTTAAATGAGATAGAGAGAGAGAATATCAACCAAAAATCCAGAAAAAAAACATGATACAAATGTTATAAATTGAGTTGCAGTTCAGTGAGTAAAATAAGTATTTGATCCCCAAGCAAAACATGACTTAGTACTTGGTGGAGAAACCCTTGTTGGCAATGCACTGATTACTGTGTAAATGTCACTGGCAGGGAAGGGGTTAAATGTGTTCCTGGGAGGTGTTTCTAACTGTGGGGTGATGGGTCTGACTGGAGGAGGAGAGAGTGATTGCTGTTCCTAATCACTAGGAACAGCAGATCTGTCTCTCCTCCCCTGTCAGAATGGGGATCTGTCTGTTTACATTGACAGATCCCTGTTCTGTCTCTCTGTGGAGTGATCACAAGTGGCCGGCGGACATCGCGGCCACCAGCCACGCACAGGTCCTTTTATACTCCTATATATGTACATGTATAGAGCCATGACAGGTCCTCTTTATACTCCTACATACATGTATAGAGCCATGACAGGTCCTCTTTATATTCCTACATACATGTATTGAGCCATGACAGGTCCTCTTTATATTCCTACATACATGTTTTGAGCCATGACACATCCTTTTACACTCATGTATAGAGCCCTGACATGTTCTCTTTCTACCCCTATATACATGTATAGAGCCATGACAGGTCTTCTTTATACTCCTACATACATGTATAGAGTGATGACATCCTCTTTATACTCCTATACATGTATAGAGCCATGACAGATCCTCTTTATACTTCTATATACACGTATAGAGCCATGACAGGTCCTCATTATACATATATACAAGTATAGTGCCATGACAGGTCCTCTTTATTTTCCTGTATACATGTATAGAGCCATGACAGGTCCTCTTTTATACTCCTATACATGCAAACAACCATGACAGGTCCTCTTTATACTCCTATATACACATGTATAGTACCATGACAGGTCCTCTTTATACTCCTATACATGTAGATCGCCATGACCGGTCCCCTTTATACTCCTATATACATGTATAGAGCCATGACAGGTCCTCTTTATACTCCTACATACATGTATAGAGCGATGACATGTCCTCTTTATACTCCTATATACATGTATAGAGCCATGACAGGTCCTCTTTATAGAAAGCGCTGCGTAAACTGTCGGCGCTATATAAATCCTGAATATTAATAATAATAATACTCCTATATACATGTATAGAGCCATAATAGGTTCTCTTTCTACCCCTATATGCATGTATAGAGCCATAGCAGGTCCCCTTTATACTTCTATATACATGTATATAATTTTCCTTCCACTTCACAATTATGTGCCACTTTTTGTTGGTCTATCACATAAAATCCCAATAAAAAAACATTTATGTTTTTGGTTGTAACATGGCAAAATGTGGAAAATTATAGGGGTATGAATACTTTTTCAAGGCAATGTATGTGCAATAAAACATTCATTCTCTATTCTGGTCTCTTTGTCCCCTTTTCTGGCATACTGACAAGCTGACCAGGGCACACCTCAGGTCTGTGTAATGTTCTGAGTCCCGTGGCGTCTTTTATGTAGTTCTGTGTATGTCTCGGTCCAGAGAACTCCGATCATAAATAAGAAGGCCAGTATAATGGCCTGAATTTATGGGAGGAGTTTGGGTTATATATGTTCAGCTCACTCCCTGTCTCCTTGACGGTTCCGGTGCGTGATACCCTCCCACCCATTCCCCTTCTTTAGGGCACTTTCCTCGCATATGCCTCGTGTACAGACATCCACTACTTATTATCATTGAGTATGCCCCTTTTCTGGTGTACTGACCAGCTGGCCAGGGCACACCTCAGGTCTGTGTTATGTTGTGAGTCCCGTGGCATCTTTTATGTCATTCTGTGTATGTCTCAGTCCAAAGAACTCCAATCATAAATATATATATATTTATTTTTTTTAATCTAGTTAAATCAGCTTCATACATCAATATTTCTCATTTTGCAGAGGATGGCATGCCCCCAACTGCCTGCAATCTCCTGGGATACTCACATCACACATCCCAGGAGCCTTTGGGGCAGTCTACAGAATGTATGCCATAGCATATCATCAATGGACCAGCTGCAAGAACCAAGAAGTGACGACCGACTCCTGATGACGCAATTGGACAAAATGGCAGTGTTTTAATAAGGATAACCTGGAAAAAAAAGGTAAGTTGTAATTGAAAAAACATACAAAAATGAGGTCCTCTTAAGTGTGAATTTGCCCTAAAATTTCTTCCTAAGCATATTGGGAACTCCAAAACCTTCATTTTAAAAAAAAAAAAAGGTTTTAACTAAACAGGGAGAATTACTTTCTGGCTCACTTTGTTCAGCCCTCTGACCTTCCATATTGGTCCACCAATGTGATGGGCACCCTCACTGATTAATAGGAAGTCAAGGGAGACGTGCAAGGGCTTGGTTTTTCAGGTTCAAGTCAACATTAACATAAATGATCCTGGAAAGGAACCTCTAATGCCGCGTACACACGAGCGGACTTTCCGGCATACTTGGTCCGGCGGACCAGAGTCCGCCGAACAATCCGACCGTGTGTAGACTCCGGCAGACTTTTCCAGCGGACTTTTTGTCCGGACCTAGATTTGAAACATGTTTTAAATCTTTCCGTCGGACTCAGTTTCTGACGGAAAGTCCGCTCGTCTGTGTGCTGGTCCGACGGAGAGCCCGCTCGTCTGTATGCTGGTCCAACGGACCAGATACGACGCAAGGGCAGGGTATTGCATTTCATGCTCGCTGCAATAGGAAAAACAAATTTTCCTATTGCGGCGAGCGCGGGGCATACCAGGCCCTTAGGTCTGGTATGGATTTTAAAGGGAAGCCCCTACGCCGAAAAAACGGCGTGGGGTCCCCCCTAAAATCCATACCAGACCCCGATCCGAGCACGCAGCCCGGCCGGTCAGGAAAGGGGGTGGGGACGAGCGAGCGCCCCCCCCCCCTCCTGAACCGTACCAGGCCGCATGCCCTCAACATGGGGGGTGGGTGCTTTGGGGGAGGGGGCGCCCTGCGGGGCTCCCCCACCCCAAAGCACCTTGTCCCCATGTTGATGAGGACAAGGGCCTCTTCCTGACAACCCTGGCTGTTGGTTGTCGGGGTCTGCGGGCGAAGGGCTTATCAGAATCCGGGAGCCCCCTATAATAAGAGGGCCCTCAGATCCCGGCCCCCCACCCTATGTGAATGAGTATGGGGTACATGGTACCCCTACCCATTCACCTAGGGAAAAAGTGTCAATAATAAAACACACTACACAGGTTTTTAAAATAATTTATTAAACAGCTCCGGGGGGGTCTTTTTCCGGCTTCGGGGGTCTTTTTCCGGCTTCGGGGGTCTTCTTCCGGCTTCGGGGGTCCCTCCGGTTCCTCTTATCCCGGCGTCTGGTTCTTCTCCGCTCTCTCTGGCCTCTTCTCCCGGTGTTCCAGTTCTTCTGCTGGCTCCTCCGCTGTCTTCATGCCGCTCTTTTTCCAGCGGAGGTCCGGACTTCTGGGCTTCTTCCCTCTTCTCTTCTCCAGATGTTGACACGACGCTCTGTCCAGCTGGACTGCTCTCTGAGCGCTCCGTTGTGACTTATATAGGTGAAGACCCCGCCCCCTTATGCCGTCACAGTCCCTGGGCATGCTGGGACTGTGACGTTTCAGGGGGCGTGGTCAACATCACCCGGTGACCACGCCCCCTAAAACGTCACAGTCCCAGCATGCCCAGGGACTGTGACCTCATAAGAGGGCGGGGTCTCCACCTATATAAGTCACAGCGGAGCGCTCAGAGAGCAGTCCAGCCAGAGAGAGCGTCGTGTCAACATCTGGAGAAGAGAAGAGGGAAGAAGACAAGAAGCCCAGAAGTCTGGACCTCCGCTGGCAAAAGAGCGGCATGAAGACAGCGGAGGAGTCGGCAGAAGAACTGGAACACCGGGAGAAGAGGCCAGAGAGAGCGGAGAAGAACCAACTGGACGCCGGGAGAAGAGGAACCGGAGGGACCCCCGAAGCCGGAGGAAGACCCCCCCCCCAGGGCTGTTTAATAAATTATTTTAAAAACCTGTGCAGTGTGTTTTATTATTGACACTTTTTCCCTAGGTGAATGGGTAGGAGTACCATGTACCCCATACTCATTCACATATGGTGGGGGGCCGGGATCTGGGGGCCCTCTTATTATAGGGGGCTCCCGGATTCCGATAAGCCCCCCACCCGCAGACCCCGACAATCAACGACCAGGGTTGTTGGGAAGAGGCCCTTGTCCTCATCAACATGGGGACAAGGTGCTTTGGGGGAGGGGGGCCCCGCAGGGTGCCCCCTCCCCCAAAGCACCCACCCCCCCATGTTGAGGACATGCGGCCTGGTACGGTTCAGGAGGGGGGGGGGCGCTCGCTCGTCCCCACCCCCTTTCCTGACCGGCTGGGCTGCGTGCTCGGATCGGGGTCTGGTATGGATTTTAGGGGGGGACCCCACGCCGTTTTTTCGGCGTAGGGGCTTCCCTTTATAATCCATACCAGACCTAAGGGCCTGGTATGACCCGCGACGGGGCTCGCAAGGTGTCAATCTCGCCGATAAAAGCGGCAAGATTGACTTCCTTTTCTAGTCCCGTCGTACCTGAGTCACGTTCTAAATGAACGGACTTGTCCGTGTGTGGGCAAGTCCGTTCATTCTGAAAGTCCGTCGGAAAGACGGGCGGACCTAGCCCGCCGGAAAGTCCGGTCGTGTGTGGGCAAGTCCGTCCGTTTTTAAGTCCGGCGCACCCGGCGGACAAAGTCCGTCGGAGAGTCTGCCGGACCAAGTATGCCAGAAAGTCCGATCGTGTGTACGCGGCATAAAGCCTCGCACACACGATCAGATTTTCGGATGACCAAACATTCGTTTTTTGTGGCATGCTAGTCTTATGTCGAAAGTGAAGAAGTTACTCAGAATATGAAAATTTTCGTACGACAGAATACAACGTCAGAAGTGACGTAATGTGTTGAATAGTTTTGTAAGTATTCTTTCGTTTCTGAGCATGGGTAGTCTTGCTCTTACAATTTTTTCGTACAAAAACCGTACTAATGAAAGGAAAATCGGACATTGGGTTCACATCCGATGAAAATTTTATAGTCTGCACATCCAGCTTTTGTCTGATGAAAAAGCAAAATCGGCTGTCGAAAGCACCATACTAACGATCTGAAAATCGGCAGACAGCTTGTCGTACAAATTTTTCCATCCGATTTTCGTATCGTGTGTACAGGCCTTTAGAACTTACGTTTTATTTGTATTAGCAGTTTAGCCTAACAAAAGGTTTCATTTATTGGGAATCTGTCACATTGGAACTTGTCGTTTTTTTCAGCTGAAAGACAACCTTTTCCCTCAAGCCAAATATATCAAATGCTTTTATTAATATGAATAAATTACTTTTTACAGGAGAGGTGGAGCTCATCTTGTATGTAGCACACAAGTCCAATTCACGTTTGGCACAGACATACCTGATCGCACCCAACCCTACTGAGAGATTACTTCACCAGACTTAGCTCACCTCGTGTATTGTCTAATGAACTGAGTCTGAACTTTTAAAGGAGAACTCTGGTCTAATTAAAAATGTTTTTTTCTAAAACGGGTAATAAAAGAACCTAGTCTAAAAAGAAACCTGGCCTGGCTCACATTTTGACCAAATTTTGCTGAATAGGCCAAAATTCAAGCCACTGATGGCTGTGCAAGCACCACCTGGCTCAACAAAAGTTGACTTGGAAAATTATTGGCTAAACAGTGACTATATCCTATCAAATGCTGTCACTGTTAGGCAGTGCCACTCTAATTGGGCAGCGATGGGTGCCATGTATAAAAAGGAGAGAAACGCGCCACTACCTAAGTGTAACATTTATTAAAACATATTGGTGAAATGAAAGACAATAATAATGCACTCACATTTAAAAGACATTAAAAAGGCGTATCGATAAGTCTCCAGCAGGAAGTGACTTCCCTGCTGTCCACAGTGGTTCTTATGTATGTGATTTCCACACTCAGTCTGCTGCTTCTGCTGGCTCTTCCTGGTGCTCCCCTGGTCAACTTCCTGGATCCAAGCACCTTAAATTACATCCAAGTACAGGGGCTTGCGCACCATTGACCACCTGCTGGAGACCTATTGATACACCTTTTTAAAGCGGAACTTCAGTAATTTTTCATCTTTTCATCTATGAAAACTTCTGCCCTTGTTGTTTTAACTTTGAATAGTAAAACTATTTATACAGCCCACTTCCTGTTTCTTGCCTGGTAAAAAGCCTAGGCTTATGACATCATGCACAGCTCACTTTCTCTCTCTCTCTCTCTCGAGAGAGAGAGAGAGAGTTTGCCAGGAAGGGAGGGGGGATGAGTCATAAGAGGGCCAATGAGAGCTGCAGAGCTGGAGGTGTGCCTCTGTGTCTGTGTAAATCCAGGAAGTGAACAGGCAGCAGCTTTGTTTTGTTTGTTTTTTTGGCAGTTGCACCAGTGCCCCCCCCCCCCCTCCTCTTTTTTTTTTGTGCCCGAGTATGTTTAGGGTGCTAATGCCCTTTACAAATATCCTTTTAGCCATGGGTGTCATGGCTGCTGAATACAGTTGGCAGTGTGGAGATTACTCCATTCACGCAGACTCAGAGCTTTCACTCAAATGACAGTCTATAGTTTTGCCCTTCACTCTTCCCCTGACTGCTACATATAAGTTTATGTACTGGATTGAGAGAGATGGAGGAGCTGGGCCACAGACAGAGGAGAGGGCTACAATGTACAAGAGGGGAGGGGGCTGTGCTGGAGAATTTACTCTTCTGATCATAGGCGTGCACAGGGTATGTGCCGGGTGTGTCTAGGCACACCCTAATCCAGCGGTTGGCAACCCATGGATCACGATCTACCTGTCGATCGTGGGCAGGTGATGGATAGACCATACTCTGACTCCCAGAACCTGGACAGGAGGGGAGGCATTTACTGCATCTGATCTGTATTTTCCTCCTGCAGCCAATGGAAGTCTGCTTCTCCTCCTCTCCCTCCGGCCAGCATTCAGCGGCTGGAGGAGGAAAATACAGTGGATCGATACCAGTATATGCCATCCCCGCCGCCCCTTGTTCCTCTTCTTTTTTTCAATACCAATCACTCACCATGTTAATTCATAACTGCAGTGTAGTAAACAGTTTGTGAATAAACTGCAAGCCACGCAGCACAGACCACTTCACATTCATTCACTATCCAGTGCAGCTGAGGCTGAAAGGGAGAGAAAGGGACTGGGGAATTTCTGTCCTCATGCTCTTTCTCTATTCCAACAGTGAGACATCTGTTTAGATCCATGATATTTAATCAAAGGCTCCCAATGGGGCTCCTAAGAAATTAAATAAATAAATAAAATAATGAAAAACTACTGGCACCTTCCACTGCCCTACTGACTGACACCATCCACTGCTCTCCTAACACTGTCCACTGCCCCACTGACACTGTCAGGGTTTTAAAGGAGAAGTCCAGCCTGAGCTTTTTAGGCTGGGCTGCTCCAATGGGTCACAGGAGTGCAATTTGTTTTGCACTCCTGTGACCCGTTTTCAGCGGAGAGTGGTCTGAAGTCCACTCTCTGCTGACGTCACTACCGTCAGTCGAGGCAGCATGTCATCCCAATTAAGGAAGTCTGGACTGCCAGCTGCCTGGACTGATGGCAGTCAAGCCATTGAGACGGCCGCTCCCCGCCCCTCCACAGCTCAGTGCTCCAATGACTGACAGGCAGTTCTCCTCTTGGGGAGCAGAGAGAACCGAGCCATCGGCGGTGTTCGGTGGCTCGGTTCTCATTGAACAGGTGGCGGGGGACAGGTGCAGCATCGGTCCGATACTGCATCCACCTAGGTAAGTATGATTAGACAAAAAACACATACTTCTCTTTTAATACATTTTAACATGTTTGTTTACATTTATTTATAAGAGTGTGAATTTTTTTTTTTTTTTTAATAATAAATATATACATATGTATGCATTTGAGCTTTGAGGTGCACACCCAAATGCAATAGGCTGCACACACCTATGCTTCTGATGTAGTCAAATTTGCTAGCAGGTTCAGAGGCAAATTAACAAAAAAATTATTTTTGAAAAGGAAAACTCAATAACTTAGTATTTAAAATATTAGTTTTTTTGTGCTTTTGCCTGCATTTTTTTGGTTGGTGACAAGATCTCGTTAATGTTTACACTTTAAAAAGGCTAACCTAAGTTCTCAATGAGATATAAGTTATCTTATCCTTCTGCTGGCCCTTCCTTGAGCTCAGTTTTCAAATATTATCATTAGATCATTTGATAGATGGGCACTGTCAGCGCAGAGGGAGGACAGGATACCCAACAGTTGATATATATAAGTTGGAGGCAGTGAAGGGTGATCGATGTCTAGCCAATTTGTTTATTTTACCTCATTACCTTTTTAATGTGCAATATTAAAGAAACCAGACAGTGTTGAAGGTGTAAATAGCACTGCTGGATGACTTAATTCATATGAGGCTTCATTCACAAAGCTTTAACACTAGGATAAGGATCTTTCTTTTCAGTTATTTGATTTCAGAAAGTTTGGAGTTTAAGTAATACCCTTTGTATTGGCTAATTTCATTCAGATGCAAGCTTTCGGGATGCCTTCTTCAAACTTCAATTTGACTGTTATTTTGAAATCTCACAGGAGAGTAAAGTATATCTAAACACAACAAAAATTCAATATATTGGAGCTTGTAGTCAGTCTTCACTTGGAAATGCGATAAACTAACTACCAAGGCCCGAGGTGTGCCTTGGCCTAGCTGGTCAGTACGCCTAAAAGAGGGCAAAAAGACACGAAAGTAGGTGTGAAAAGAAAGCTTGATGAAGGGTAGGTAACAATCAGACTAGTAGAGTAGCACACGCCCGGATGGCTTCACTATATGGATCCAGTATGTATCAGCTATAAAAAGGAGAAAAACCAGCGTCCCATGAATTGATGATAAGAAGGGACCCCCCTGTTTGGAACCTGCGAAACTACCCAGAACCCAAATAAATATCCCGTAAATGATTTGGATTAAGCCTAATTTCAGAGAAAACACAGGCATGGGAATGAACTGCTTGTAGTGAGAGGATATGTGGGGGAAAAGGGAGCAAGGGGTGATCCGAGGAGCCCCTGCGAAATAATTTCAGAGAAGATCAAACACTTCAAAAATGGACATCAGTCAAGTAGCTCTGTGAAATTCCCACGAACTCCTGGCCTGTCTGTCTATTCTTGGTATGGGGAAGTTTGAGAGGGTGAGCCGCAAAAATGGACAAACTGACAGGAGTTTGCAGGGGTCTGAAGTGCTGGATAATTGATAGATATGTTTGATAGTGTTGGCGGATAAGGCCAACACGCTGTGGTAATATGCATCGATAAACAAGGAGAAAATATACCAGACACACAGAAAACTGGTCCCACATGATTTAAATTGGGTCGTGATTCTGCTTGTAACCTGACAACCGAGTCGGAGTCCTGAAACAGGGGAAGGAGGGCTAGACTCCATCCTGGGTAATAAGTCTCATGGCATGATTCAGCATACCCAAAGTGACTGTAAGCCCCCTTTTGAACAGGCTGGGGATCGGACAAAAGATGAATGGTCTGACGTACCTGACCAGTTCTCCAGGCAACCTGACAATCAAGATATTAGCCCGAGAGTGGAAGCCAGAATAATGATGTTATTTGGCCTGGATCTACCACTTTGTGGGCCGTCAAGGGGATGTTGGCTCAGCACACACTCTGCGAGAGACTGCAGATCCCTGGGCGGTAACCAGGGTCTCCACGCAACAGGACATCAACTAAATTAATTAACCCCTTATCCCCCTGCAGGTACCCAAGATCCAATGGAGTGCTTGGCAAATGTATCAAAGCAAGGACTGCTTTTGACCCAAGGTAACCCAATGGTGAAACAACATTTGCGCCATTCACCTTGCCCTACCAACGGGCAGGTCTGCTGATGGAAATGGCTTTAAAGCATTGGTGAAATCAGCTTGGATAGCCAATAGCCCCCCCCCCCCCCAACTGTAGAAAGTGCTGAATCGGCAAATCCACGACCGAGTACTTAAAATATTTCCGCAGCAGCTAACCAAAAAATAACAATGTCGGAAACTTGCCACTGGACACCCCGGCGGGCCGACCCACCATCTTCGGAACGAAGGTGCAGAACCAAACCAAGCACCCTTTGGAAATTACTGCCTCCAGTAACTTGATTGACAACAAAAGCATGACTGTCTGCTGAAGCAAAGATACTACGTACGAAATACTCAGACAAGATAGTGATGAGGCCCGCGTGTAGGGCTGAAAAATTATTCTGGCAGGGGCTGTCTGAAGACTGGGGATGGGAGATTCCAACACAGCCCCTGACAAGGAACATTACTTGGCTCAGACATATTGAACCAGAAGCCTTGACAAGATCGGTGGACTAAGGGGATGCTGACCTTGCCTACAGGAATGTAGGGAGAGCAGGAGCTGGGGGACACCCTGCCTCTGACCGAGCAAGCTTCGATCACATCCATCCTGTCTTGCAACTGTAACAGGCCAAAGAGAGCATGTTTAGCCCACATAAATCTGCGTTAAAGAATAGTGCCCAGAACATGTTCCATGCTGGTGGATGGGAGTAGCTGGGACGGAATTGGAAACAACCCAAAGCGTACCACCTTCATGGCTGCGGCCGGGAAAGGAAAACCCCTGCGATAAAGCTCCGCTGTACTTAAGTATGTACCAACTCCTTGATGATGGAGTGCTACCATGCTCTGAACCCCCCCATGGGGTTGAAGGAATGAACCTGATTTAGTTGGTTCCGAAACATGCGGCATGCCCAACCCAAGGAAACACAAACTACAGAAAGTGACAACAGACAACCAGACATGAGAACACCACCACTCTGTGCCTACCTGAGTATAAGGACTTAAGCAGTAATGACAAAACCACAGCGCATGAATAAACCTGATGAAGTCCCCCCCACCCTAGTGTATGTAGTAAGTGAGCCTGAGTAACCTACAGCGCAGAGACAGGTAATTAAAAACTGAACACTCAGGGTTGCTGTACCCACAGACCGTGGTGGGTAGTTGTACAGGTGTATTGAAATGAATGTGCATTGTATGACATGTGGTATACGAGAAGATTGTGGTCAACAATCATTTAAAAACAAAACCTCAGCCTGTATGGATCTGTAGACAGATCCAGGGATGAGAGCACTAGCTAACTAACCCCGGTATACAAGAAACCAGAATGAAAGGTATGATGGGACATGGAAACAAACGAGGATGCAACGGCCATTGGTGTATACCCTGACTGTAGGGCACCAACATGCTACGACAGAACATGCTACGACAGAACTGCTATGACTTGAACACGCTGCGTCTGAAACACGCTTCAAACGACCCGCTATGACAGAACCGCTATGACAGAACCGCTACGTCAGAACCACGCTACGACAGAACACGCGGTGACCGAACCGCTATGACTGAAAACACGCTATGACTGAAAACACGCTATGACAGCACTCGTTATGACAGCATCCGCTATGACAGTACCCGCTATGACAGCACACGCTATGACAGAAATAATGTGAGGCATGAATCATGAAATGACTATGGAAGTGGAGCAAACAGCCCCCCATTCTCAGTACTTGCCCTCAGTGATCCCCCCCCTGGATCTAGGGCTGGAGCCCATAACAGTCCCCAGTGATCCTCCCCCTTAAAATCAGGGTCCCCAGAGAGCCCCCCCTTAAAATCAGGGTCCCCAGAGAGCCCCCCCTTAAAATCAGGGTCCCCAGAGAGCCCCCCCTCCCCTTGGGGACCCCTGCAGAGACTCGGGGCTATGGGCCCCAGATTCAGGGCTATAGCCCCAAAAGCCACCCCCTAGCGATGCCACTGGCCGCAACAGACCTCACAAGTGCTGACCGTGAGAGGGGAGTGTGTCTGCACATGCTCAGTACGAACAGGAAGCTGCATTTCCCAGCTCTGGAAACTCCACAGCCTGTGATGGTGGAGAAGGAGGACGAGTTCCTGAGTGGGGAGCGCTGTACTAGGAAGGGTCCTTACTGCCATGACAGGAACCGGTAAGCAAAGAGTTACCGTGACAAGATGGCAGAGACAGCCCGCTGATTGGACGGTGTGACAGAACCCCTCCCTTATTACACAGGAGGAAGTGATAGTGGACACATCAACATCGCCTGGTGTGTGTGGTCAGCAGCCCCAGCCAGGCAAGGTGCGGACACCTGATAGTGGGGGACAGCTGACTGCTGGGACTGTCCTGGGATCCATGGTGTCTGGGCTATACTGGACCCATAGACTGATCATTCAGGTACATAGAGTGCCCTGGACTTGTCCATATACACTGGGATTATCTGTGGATATTCTCTGCTGTGCTGAAAGTGCCCCCCCCCCCGGTCCGTACCTACCAGGACTAAACAGCTAACCCCCCCCCTTGATGGCCAGCGTGAGAACTGACGAGCGTCGGCTGTAACCCTGAATATGAGCCGACGTGGCATCAGACAGAGGAGGAGGGATATATCAGTCCTGCATTTAAGTAAATTAAGCCCGACAAACAATCTGCCGATTTTTGAATTGTTAGTACGGTGCTTTCGACAGCCGATTCCAATTTTTTTGTACGACAAAAGCTGGATGTACAAACTAACATTTTTGTCCGATGTAAACACAACATCCGATTTTCGTTTCATTAGTACGGTTTTAGTACGAAAAAAATCACAAGCGGTAGACTACGCATGCTCAGAAACAAAGAATACAAAACTTTTCAACACGTTACATCACTTCTGACGTTGTATTCTGCCACACGAGAAAATACGAGGTATGTGAGTAACCTCTTCACTTTCGACATGAGACTAGCATGCAACAAAAAACGGACGAATGGTTGAAAATCTGATCGCGTGTACGAGGCTTTAGGCTTCGTTCACACGGATCTACTTAAAGTGGTATTAGGCTCCACTCACACCTGAGCATATCGATTTACTGGCATTTTACTGGCTTTTTTTTTTTTCAGCTTTTTAAAAGCATTTTAGAAGTGTATTACAAGTGTTTTACAGCTTCTGGCATTTTTGTGTAGCCAATAGAAAGCACTAGGGGAGGAGAGGAAATTAGGGGTGGAGAGCTGCTGTTTGAGCAGAAAACGAGCGACAAAACGCTTGTAAAATGCTAAAGTCAGGTATTTCTGTGGGAGTCTATGGGGACAAAAAGTAGCTCATGTACTTTGAGCGACAGGCGTTATGCTTCAGGTGACAAAACGCTCATGAGTGGACAAGCTTCATGCAGAAAATCGCTCATGTGTGAACAGGGCCTTAAACCTAAAAACAAACATTTATTATGTTGCAGCTTACCAATTCTTCGATGTGATGGCTGCATTCATTTTCTTTTTTCGGCTTTCATTCTTCTATTTTCACCTGGTGATCCAGCCAGTAAGTCTGTTCTTCTAAAGAACTAGCTATCCAGCAGAATGTATCAGTTATAGAGAAGAGGCAAACCATTTAACACTAGCAGGGGTGCTTACCATGATCACCTTTTACTTATTTATGCAAAACCTTTATCCCAAAAGGAAAATAAAAACTGCTGTAACTGCTTATAAAGTGTAAAATGGGGTTTGGCTTCAATTTGTTAGTGTATCTAAATCTGTTAGTACAGCTAAAACTCCACTCCCCCCCCCATACTGACAATGCTGCTGTTTGCTGTACCTGTGCTCCTTCATCCAGAGTGGTGTCTCACTAATACAAGAGGTGTGTTACTGGCCAGATCACCAGGAGAAAACAAAGGGAAAAAAATCCAAAGAAAAGAAAACGAATGCAGCCACATCCGAAGATTGGTAAGCTACAATATATTACATTTTTGCTTTTTGGGTTTTCATAACTGTTTAAACTGATGCCCCTGTAGAAGTCCTATTAGGACGAAACGCGTAGGTCTTTGCTTCTTTGCTCTCCACATTGCCTTGTTTTAACTGTGATCACAATTTTATGCCATTGTATGCTGGTTTTATGATAATAAACACCTGATTTGCTTTTGATCTGCACCATCTGGAGCCCTCTTCTTTTCATATTCTCATCATGAACTCGATTACTCCACTCATCCGGCCACCATTGGCCCAAGGGTTGACCTACCTGTGGTGATCGTATCGGATAAATACCGACCTCCGAAGATACCGGTGCCTGCTCCAGTTTCCTTGCTGACCATCCCAGGACACTTTGAGCTGTTTCTATCTATGCCTGTTTGATCTGGTGTCGCTCACATCCAGATCCATTTGTTCCGGTAAGAGTACCCATTTACTTCCTTTTGTGATACCTGCTGCCAACATTACACCTGGTGTCCCTGACTGCCCACATGAAGATGTCCACACTTTGACGGACTCCTTGTTTTCTTTATCATTACCCCCTATTTGTGATCTACACATCACTTTTTTGATTGTCTCACCTGTGATTCATCACTCAACGGGACTTGTTTGTTTGCTGTTCACATTTTATATATGTGCATTCATATGTCTCTCATTTATTATTAACTTTTTGTTCACTTAGCTGTTTTACACAGTCTTTATTAACGCTACATTTTCACTCACCTCTTGTTTATGTATCTTAGTCACATTTGTATGTAGCCGCTCTAGCTCTTCAGATTTTTTCAAAATAGCACAATTTTATTTTTGACTACACTCTTTAAACTGGTTGTAAACCATTTTGTTTTTTCACCTTAATGCATTTTATGCATTAAGGTGAAAACATTTCTGTCAGTGACCGCCCCCCCCCCCCCCCCCAGCCCCCCTGTTTTACTTAACTGAGCCCCTTCATCCCTCCCATTGGCTCCCGCTGCTGTCAATCAAATCCAATGACGCGGGCGCTGGGAGGGGCGGGGCCGAGTCTGGAGTTCGTGTCTATGGACGTAATTGCTGGACTTGGGAGAGCGCCCGCAAGGTAACCCCCCAGGAGAGCGCTTCTCCTAGGGGGCCATCTGAGGCGAGGAGGAGCCGCGAGAGCCACCGAGGGACCCCAGAAGAGGACGATCGGGGCCATTCTGTGCAAAACGAACTGCACAGTGGAGGTAAGTATAATATGGATGTTATTTAAAAAAAAAATTGAAGCTTTACAATCACTTTAAGCGTACACCTGTGTAAGGGCCGTGTTTTGTCTGCACAGGATTCACGTGATTCAAGTGTTATATGTATCTGCCTGCAGGCAGTCCCATTCATGTCCATTGAGGCACTGTCCAGACAGAGGGTCAGGGGTCATGCAGCCTCATAGGACAACTAAAACAGGTAAAATTACTGCGCTATCCCCATAGAACATGTATACGGGAGTATACAATGTGTACACAAAGCTGCGACTAAAATGTGAGACACACACACTAAATAATTCAAGAAAAAAATAGCTGCGCTATATAAATTGAATAGTAGATGTAAATAAAACAATTCAATCACATCTAAATAAAATACATATTATGCACCCACTGTAACGTGACCACCAGTGACAAATGTAAAAAATTACATAATGAAAAACATGGGTAAATAAATGAAATCAGTCCACTCCAAAGGATTAAAGGAAGAAGGTTCAATAGCAGAACAGTCCTCCAAGTGCTGGTTTAACAAACATCTAGACGATGTAAATCGTGCAACAGCAACACCCAGAACAACGTGATGACAGAAGGGTTCCTCCACCGATGAAAATATTGCCGCTTACCAGCTCCTAAGATCTCTTTTTAAAGGCGATCATGCATGCCTGTGGCTTTCTACCCCAGCCTCGGGTCTTTGAATCTGGATGGCTCCTTATGGTTCTCCCCACAGGGAATCTTCTATGAAGCAGATAGGCACTCATCCCCCATAAAAGGATAAATAAAAAAGGCTTCCATAGCGTAATACGTTTAACAGAGTTTATTATATAAAAAGTAATGCACTTACAGTTAGATTGTAGATCAAAAGCGTTGTTACAAACATAAGCCGGCCGGCTCCAGTATGCTGCCCGTTGCTTCCGGGACCAGCGTGGTATGTGGTGACGTCAGGGAGGAGCGGCGTGCTGGGGACTCCTGGTGTGAGGGGGGGCTCCGCTAGGGACTCCTGGTGTGAGGGGGGGCTCCGCTGGGGACTCCTGGTGTGAGGGGGGGCTCCGCTGGGGACACCTGATGCAAGGACGGACTCTGCCGGGACACCTGATGCAAGGACGGATGGCTGGTGGCAGGTGACACGCTCAGGTATCCCATTGTATCTGCATTATGGTGAGTTGAATGATTTCATTTTATATTACAATGTAATAATAGAAATAATGCACTTCAAGCATCCTGACACCATAACAACCATGGTGCCGGGATGATTGAAGTGCTAACACCAGGTGTTTGGATCTTTATCTTTATCTGCTGATTGTTAAACTTTCTAGAATACACATATTTCCATTGCTGTGTAGGATCTGGGGCTGCTGTCCCTCCATCCCTCTCCCCCCTTTCCCTCTCCATCCCTCATTCATCTCAGACTCTAACTACACCCTCTTTGAGCCACGCCCATTTAAGACACACCCACTATTTTTGCGTAAACCACACCCATTTTTGCCACGGCACGCTAAGCGACGCATTTTTCCTTTTTCCTTTGCCACGCCCACAAATGCATGCCCCGCCCCCTAATTATAACAAGACTCCGCCTACAGACAATAAAGTGTCTCTAAAATGTTTTTACAATGTTGGCAACTATGAGCCTTGCCCCCATCAGTCAAGGCTCTCTTTCCCTAGGGAGGGGCTCAAGAGGCCTTCAGGGGGCAGCTGACAGGCAGTGAGGGGGTGATATGTTTCCTATACACCGCCCGATTTAACCCCCAAAATGTAAATGGCGTGTGGTGGTAGCACGGCTCTGTTCATTTAAATAGGCTGTGTTTGGAGGCAGTCCAGCCATTGAAAAGCGACATTCTGTTTATTTTTTGTCAAAAACAAAAAACTAGAAAATGGCGCAAAAACAAGAGGCGTATTATAGGGTATAAAAAAAACACTGTAGAAAATGTATGACTGAAAATAAAGTCCGACAGGCAGGGGCGTAACTACCACCATAGCGACCCATGCAGGTGCTATGGGGCCCACAGCCGAGTGGGGCCCAGTGAGGATAAGAGCACTGCCGGCACAGTCTCCCAGCCAGGGAAGAGAGAGGAAATGAAGAGGCGAGCTGTCCGCATCAGCAGAGAGCTGAATTGCCTAATGTAATAGCTTTCATTAGAACTTCCAGTGTTCCCGGGGCTCACATCATATAGCTCCACCTTTTGGCCCGGTGCCTTTGACAGACAGAACGCCGATCCAATGCGGGACATGTGACATCATCAAAGGCGTTGGACCATGAGGTGTGGCTATGTGACGATGAGCCCCGGGAAGACAGGAAATTCAAATGAAAGCTATTACAGCGGGCAATCCCGCTCTCTGCTGATCCGGGTGGCTTGCCTCTTCCTCTGTATAGGTGGGGCTGTATGGGGCATAGGCAGACCAGGCTGTATTGGGCACAGGTCACGCTGTATGGGGCACAGGTCAGGCTGCATTGGGCACAGGTCACGCTGTATGTGGCACAGGTCACGCTGCATTGGGCACAGGTCACGCTGTATGGGGCACAGGTCACGCTGCATTGGGCACAGGTCACGCTGCATTGACACTAGGGCAGCTGTGGGGGGGCTGTTTGCAGGGGGGCCCCATACAACATTTTGCTATGGGGCCCTGCTATTTCTAGTTACGCCCCTGCCGACAGGGGATACCTCTAGGTTTATTATGGCTGCAGCACCTCACAGACTGAATAAATATCTGTATAGAAAGAAGTAAAAACATGAGGGCACCAAACTAAAGCCTTGTACACACGGTCAGATTATTGGACAAATTTTCGTCAGTTTTTTGTTTGATGCTAGTCTCAAATTGAAAGTGAAGAGGGTACTAACTATCAGAAAATTTTCGGATGACAGAATTCAACGTCAGAAGTGACGTAACGTGTTGAATTGTTTTGTACGTGTTCTTTCATGTCTGAGCATGCCTAGTCTTGCTTTTCAGATTTTTTTTGTCAGAAAACCGTACTAATTAAAAGAAAATCGGACATTGTGGTCACATCAGACAAAAATTTTCAAGCCCTGCGCATCCAGTTTTTCTGCCGAAAATTCGTAATCGGCTGTCCAAAGCAGCATACTAACAATCAGAAAATCGGCAGATCGTTCATCAGACAAAATTTATCTTCAGATTTTCTGACCGTGTGTACGGGCCTTTACTAATGATTTGTACAGGGGCAAAATGATATCTCTCTTTGGAGTCCATACCTCTCTTAATACAAGAAAGGACTTTGCAAACCGCAGTTTGGCATTGCATGCTATTATTGAGCTTATGATCTACCAAAACTCCCAGATCCTTCTCCACCACGGATTCCCCCAGTTGTACTCGCCCTAGTATGCATGATGCATGCATATTCTTAGCCCCCAAGTGCATAACTTCACATTTATCAACATTAAACCTCATTTGCCACTTAGTTGCCCAATTAGACAGTGCATTGAGGTTGGCTTGTAAATTGGAGACATCCTGTACGGACGTTATTCCACTGCAGAGCTTAGTGTCATCTGCAAAGACAGAAATGTTACTTTATAGTCCCAATATCATTTATTTCCAGCCCAGTGCTGAGCTCCATGGTGGATTACACTTCCTGGTTCCAGTTGTTTCCTGGTCTGCAGCGGTGATACAGCATCCTGGCCAGGAATGAGAGACTCCCCGGGCATGGCAGAGCTGGCAGCTTCATGAGTTTGACGATAAGCACTGATAATTATCCATTTTGAGTGAGTTACCAGTTGTCTTTTTATCTGTTAAAGATGTGCCAAACTAAGGCTGGCCGTATACAATTTTCTTATATAATTTCCTTTAGATTTACTTTCCACTATGTAGTGCAAGGACCTGCCTGAATGCATACAAAATGAAAGTGTTTAGGTTTGACCTCATATTATATGGTCTTGTTAAATCTAAAGGAAGATTGTATAATGTATGGCCATCCTTAGTCTAGCACCCTCTTGTGTTCCCTCATTCAATTTTTGACGTGGCCACAAAGCAAGGCATGTGTTTATCCCTGAGTGGCTGCATGGCTTGTTCAGGCTGGTGGTCAGGCTTTGAAAAGCGATTTGCAGTTAAGCATTTTTTCAGAGGCATTTCACACAGGTGGCTCAGACAAGGCTGCTGTTAGAAATCATGGGGCCCCCTACAGCTTACCTGACAGGGCCCCCCACCTGGCCGGAAGTGACTGAGGACATAGATTTATCAGTCCCATTCTCTGCAGCTTCGGCTGCACAGATGAATGAATTGGAAGCACTCTGAGGCTTTTTGCTCATTCACAGACTGAAGAATAGTACACACAGTTTACTATGCTTCAGCGATGAATGGACACAAGAGTGATTGGTACTGATCACTCACTGTGTTCATTCAGAAAAGAAAGGGCCCAATAAATTACACATTTACGGGCCCCTTACCCCGGTCTTCATCCAGATGGGGCTGGTCACTCTCTGAGTTGGTAAAACCACAGCTTGAATTCCTATTTTTATTGCTTTTTAGCTGCAGAGTGGACTCAGAAAAACAAAGATTGCTGTGTTAATGCTACTGACAGACCTACAGTATTGCATATACAGTATGTCATTTATGATTTTGCCCCTAGTTCCACTTTACCTTAAATTAACTATCTCTTTTTTAAAAATAAGGATCCTTTGTGAACTGAACCAATGTTCTGATAAATTCAGGGTGCTTCCGATGTAGCCAATCAATTAATTGTTGAACAGAAGACACCGATTGGTTGCTGTGGGTAACACAGACAGCTCTACTGTGAGTCATTTTTATAGTTTTATAATGTCATATAATCACATAAAGTGTTTGTGTGTTTGGATGACACTGTAAAGAAAAATATGATCAGTGTTCTGGAAATTCAGGATGTTGCCCAACAAACACCCACACAGACTAAGGAGCTGCATTCCCTGGCACACGATGAGGAGAAGTGTCACGTGTGGGATTCTTGTCCCGACTCTGGATAGAGAAGCTTGTCCCTAATCTGCTAGAACAGCTCAGCGTCCAGCCAGAATGCCACGTTCACCTCCTCAGGAGAGCCCATGTAATGTGTTTATAGAATTAGAAATGAATGGTAATTAAAGCATATCCAGGCAGATAGATATACACAATAATGCAGCTCTGTATTTATTAGTACATCATTAAATGCATTTTATTTTTAAATGCAAGCAGCATTAAGTACCTTCATTTGACCTCGTATCAGCCTCTTGCAGTCTCTGTACAGCAGAGCTCAGACTGGGGAAGGTAGAGACACAAAACAAAGAGCCTATCACTTGTGCTTCATTTCAATGAGCATGCTGATAGGAAGAAAGTGCAGAATGACAGAGGAGTAAGTTTATCAGTCTACTGCTTCTCCTTTCATTGTCCAGTCACAGGATAGGAAAGGAACAAGACCTGTAAGTGCTACTGAACTGCAGAAAAAGAAAAATCAGGTCTCCTGTCCCGTCAGACAGAGCTGTGCTGTGCTTTGCAACATACAGTGGGGAAGGAAAGTATTCAGCCCCTCTTAAATTTTTCACTCTTTGTTATATTGCAGCCATTTGCTAAAATCATTTAAGTTCATCATTTAAGTTAATTTTTTTTCCTCATTAATGTACACACAGCACTGCATATTGACAGAAAAACACAGAATTGTTGACATTTTTGCAGATTTATTAAAAAAGAAAAACTGAAATATCACATGGTTCTAAGTATTCAGACCCTTTGCTGTGACACTCATATATTTAATTTAGGTGCTGTCTATTTCTTCTGATCATCCTTGAGATGGTTCTACACCTTCATTTGAGTCCAGCTGTGTTTGATTATACTGATAGGACTTGATTAGGAAAGCCATACACCTGTCTATATAAGACCTTACAGCTCACAATGCATGTCAGAGCAAATGAGAATCATGAGGTCAAAGGAACTGCCTGAAGAGCTCAGAGACAGAATTATGGCAAGGCACAGATCTGGCCAAGGTACAAAAAAATTTCTACTGCACTTAAGGTTCCTAAGAGCACAGTGGCCGCCATAATCCTTAAATGGAAAACGTTTGGGATGACCAGAACCCTTCCTAGATCTGGCTGTCCAGCCAAACTGAGCTATCGGGGGAGAAGAGCCTTGGTGAGAGGTAAAGAAGAACCCAAAGATCACTGTGGCTGAGCTCCAGAGATGCAGTCGGGAGATGGGAGAAAGTTGTAGAAAGTCAACCATCATTGCAGCCCTCCACCAGTCGGGCTTTATGGCAGAGTGGCCCAACGGAGGCCTCTGCTTAGTGCAAGACACATGAAAGCCCGCATAGAGTTTGCTAAAAAACACCTGAAGGACTCCAAGATGGTGAGAAATAAGATTCTCTGGTCTGATGAGACCAAGATAGAACTTTTTGGCCTTAATTCTAAGCGGTATGTGTGGAGAAAACCAGGCACTGCTCATCACCTGTCCAATACAGTCCCAACAGTGAAGCATGGTGGTGGCAGCATCATGCTGTGGGGGTGTTTTTCAGCTGCAGGGACAGGACGACTGGTTACAATCGAGGGAAAGATGAATACGGCCAAGTACAGGCATATCCTGGACGAAAACCTTCTCCAGAGTGCTCAGGACCTCAGACTGGGCCAAAGGTTTACCTTCCAACAAGACAATGACCCTAAGCACACAGCTAAAATAACGAAGGAGTGGCTTCACAACAACTCCGTGACTGTTCTTGAATGACCCAGCCAGAGCCCTGACTTAAACCCAATTGAGCATCTCTGGAAAGACCTAAAAATGGCTGTCCACCAACGTTTACTATCCAACCTGACAGAACTGGAGAGGATCTGCAAGGAGGAATGGCAGAGGATCCCCAAATCCAGGTGTGAAGAACTTGTATCTTTCCCAAAAAGACTCATGGCTGTATTAGATCAAAAGGGTGCTTCTACTAAATACTGAGCAAAGGGTCTAAATACTTAGAACCATGGGATATTTCAGTTTTTTTTTTTTTAATAAATCTGCAAAAATGTCAACAATTCTGTGTTTTTCTGTCAATATGGGGTGCTGTGTGTACATTAATGAGGGAAAAAATGAACTTAAATGATTTTAGCAAATGTCTGCAATATAACTGTAGCACTAACTCTCGATACCTCTGTTTCACCAGCACCGGGTCTAGGGTTCCGTTGAGTTTACCTCTGGACGATATAAGCACCAACACTTGAGTACGTTTTCAATGCTTTATTGAACGAAATAACGAAGGAAGTAGCAGGAAAGAGGCAGGAGAAAAAAAGGGAAGCTCAAATACCTTTCTTTAGAACATCCTTTAAAGTTGAATACTGTAATTGAATGCAATCCCCTTTTTGTGGGACCACCTCCACCGAGTTGTCTCCAGGACAGAGGAGCACTCGTCCGCTTTAACACGTTGCTTTTCCAACACTCGCCGATGGTGACAACGACACCCACCGGCACAATGTGGAACCACACGCAATGTCAGCGAAGCTGGAACAGAGGCAAATCTAACTTCCTATAACGAGCAATTCACTAAATTTACCTATCAGATGGTAGATCATAAATCTACCAGCACTACATAACAAAGAGTGAAAAATGTAAGGGGGTCTGAATACTTTCCGTCCCCACTGTAGCGGTTTAAATCTCAGAACTGGAGAGAAAGAAATACAAATCCTTTGGCAGGTAAACCACTCCCATTCCTGAATTTGGTCTTGTGTATTTAACTGGTTGCCTTCACTTCAACTTAAGATTGTATTTAAAGATTTGTCTTTTACTGCACAACCATGATACCTTTTTTTTCTTTGAAAATAATAACATTTTTCAATTCAGCCAATGGCTGTGCCTATAATCTGTTATTTTTTTACCTGTCTCACACCAGATGAAAGTTCAGATCAAGCTTGCAGTTGCAGCATCAGCTCTGTTAAGCCGGGTACACACGGGCCGAATGTCGGGTGAAAGAAAACAGCCGACATTTGGCACGTGTGTAAGTCAGTCTGTTTGGCTGGCTTCCGTCGGACGAGTATGCTGGAAGATCAGCAGCTGACCATCTCTCCATAAGAGCTCGCAGCCAATGGCAGAGAGCACTGATCAGAGTGTTCTGGCGGGGGACGCTAAATTCGCATAGTTAGTACAGCGACCCAGACCGGAGCTGAAAGTTTTTTCTCGTTCAACCTGTCGGGTTGAACGAAAAAAAACCTTTTGCTGTTCACCCAAACATCTCAAAAAACAGATACACACATAGAATTATCTAAAAAAAAAACTTTGCAGACCTCCTTCACAGCAGTCCCACAGTGTCCTCAGTTCCCTTTCATGTCACGGCACTCCATAACATTGCAGACATTTTCACATTATAGTGCCCCTTTACACATCACAGCGACCCAATTACATTAGAGTCCCCTTTATGTCATAGTGCCCCTTTACACATCACAGCACCCCAATTACATTGCAGCCATTGTCACATCACACATTCACATGTAGGTGTTTTGGCGGCCCACATTTGCGCAGGCACAGCAGCCCATTCATTTGAATGGGCTTCCATGCCTTTGTTTCCTGCAGAAAAAAAGGTGCATGCAGCATTTTAAAAATGCAGTGGCTTTGAAATCCATGCTTTTGCTTTTGCACCATGCGACTTACCTGCAGTTCCTGCACACACAATCGCACCGTGTTTTTAAAAGTGTGGCCTAAACATCTAAAAATGCTGCAAGTTTGCCGATGCAGGAACTGCAGGCAAGTCACATGATGCAAAAGCACAATGGACAGACAGTGCTGTATTTCTCTGCTTGATGGGCATAGGTGTGCGCATCGTATTGCATGATGCATGCACATTTATTTTGCACAAAACGCAGGCATGGCAGCCCATTCAAATGAATGCCACTGTGCCCATCAAATGCAGCCACTGTGCCAAACGCTGCCACTGTGCCCATCAAATGCTGCCAGTGCTCTTGAATGCCCCCAGTGTGACCCCCCCGCCCGCTCGCCGTCTGCCCGACACTTACCCTGTCTTGGTGGGGCGTCCATTAGCGGCGCCTGTCGGTTCAGCCAATCAGGTGACAGGTAACAGACCCGAGCACCTGATTGGCAGAGAGGCGGTTTAGTGTTAGGAAAGCGAATATTCATTCGCTTTTCTAACACAGCTGAGTGACCTGGGAGCACCCAGCATGGCGCTCGCAGGTCACTTTTTTTGACGCCTATTAGAGCCTATGGCTCTAATCAGGTGTTTCAAACTAGCCCCCCGCTGTAATTCAGGCGCCCGGCGCCGAAAAAGGGATCGGGTGCCTGAATAGGGGGTGGCAGCGGCGGCCATAGTGCATGAATCTATCTATTGGTGCTAGAGGGGGTAGCAGGTTTTTAAAATTTCTACTGTTCTACACATGGGGTGCGGAAGCCAGGGGAGGAGAAAGAAGACCTACCTTGTCCTCCTGGCCAGCTCAACTCCGAACCCGATCAATTCCTCCACACTGCTGGTCTGCTGCTATTGCTAGTTTCACTCCAGGCACCAGCACTTTCTCTGATAGCACTCCACAGTCTCCACTCCGCACTGCCATCTGACTCCTCCTACCGAGGCCTCCGCAGCCACTCCTCTGAGTCCGATCACATATACTCTTGCTGGCAGCATAGTAAGGGGCAGGGCCAGAGCATCAGGGGAGCTCAAGGCCCCGCCCACACGCGGCCTGCTCCTTTGTCAAAATGAATGCAGCACTGGCACTGCTGCACAGCACTGTGTGCGTGCCTGCTGATGCCAGCTGATAACTGTCTGTGACAGACAGACACAAGGCCATCTTTACCGCAGACAGTGGGGATTTTCAGCGCCGATTTGTGGGCACCTCATGGGCTTAAGGGGCAGCTCTGCTTTGGACCCCAAACAGCGAAAGGGCCCTGGGCAGCTGCCCCGTTTGCCCTGCGGTAAAGATGGTCCTGCAGACGATTCCATTACAAACAGATAATATAAAATCAATATCACATTATTGTCATATGAAAACCCATTAAGGCTCCATTCACACTAGCGCGTTTTTTGATGCATTTTGCATTTTGCAGAAATGCATGGGAATTTTTTAACATGGGTTCCTATGGAACATGTTCACATCAATGCTTTTTTGTATCTCTGCGTTTTTGGAAAGGGTCGGGGACTTTTTTTCATGCAAAAAGCAGCGTTTTGCATGTAATGGATTTCAATGGACAAGCATCAAAAACGCAAGTGCACCGTTTTTGCAGCGTTTTTGCAGCGTTTTTGATGCGTTTTTGGTGCGTTTTTGCCGGGTTTTTTTTTTGTAATTTTTTTTTAAGACTGTAAAAAAACAAACAAAAAAAACGCAAAACACAAATCGCGGCAAAAACGCCGCAAAAACGCTACAAAAACGCTGCTCAAAAACGTGCCAAGCATGAAAAAAAAACCTCCAAAAACGCTCAAAAGCAACATGCATAGGTGTGAATCGAGCCTTATCCACTAAAGGGAACCCATAAAGGTCACTAATAGATGAATAGAACCCCAAAACGTTTTAATTCCACTCGTCTTCCTCAGGGGGTTGAGGAAATGGGTAATTTCTACAAAAGACTAATATAGTAACCAAAAGATACAAAAAATGGTGTATAAGAAGAGTTACAACCATATAGTATAAGACCTTTAAAGTCCCACCCCTTACTGAGGTTTTGGAAACGTCAGTGTTGAGCCCCCATGACCATTCATGCCCTAATGGCTGGAAATGTCACACAGGCATCTTCAGAGCTTGGACCACTCTCATATTGCTGCACTGCCATTACACCCAATCAGTGGGTTAATTGCAGAATTGCAGGTTTGGTGCAATAGTCAGGGCGTAATGGCGGATTTGGAGATACCCATAGAACTCCTGGCATTGCAAGTCAAATTTGGCCTGTAGTTCGGCAAAAGGTAGCAATTTGCGAGACCGGGGGTCTACTAGGTTCCCAAAGTGGAAAAGACTCCACGTAGTCCACAGCGAGGACATTCGATGGGTTAGGCTGGCACCTTGGGATTGCAGACAAATGGTCAGGAGCGAACTGTCCGAGGACAACTTATGCTGGTGTGTCAGCTTGCGCCATAGTCGCCGAAGATGGGACATAGGTCCCAACAAGTGATCGGGGTCTACCTCTGCGTTTGCACTCCAGAGTAGGTTGTTCGGGTGTACTGGGACTAGCCATATCTTTTTGATTTCCGTCCATTTGTTATAGGAACGCTGGGTAAACCAAGAGGCTATTGCACGCAGCTGGGCCATCTGGTACTATTTAATAAGGTTAGGGTAAGCCAGGCCCCCGTCTGAGCATGCGACCATTAGTACCGAACAAGGGATTCTGTGTCTTTTGTAATTCCAAATATATTGGACCAAGTCAGTCTGAAGCTTTCTCAGGTTACCGTAGGGTATAGGAATTGGCAGGGTTTGGAACAGGTACAATAGTTTTGGCAGGACTGTGATTTTTATGGAGGCAATCCGCCCCAGTAGGGAAATATGGTGTTTTTTCCACTGCAGTAGGAGGGTTCTGATGGAGCGATAAAGGGGGGGGGGGGATTTTCCTGGTACAGGGTGGAAAATTTTGGAGTGATATAGAGTCCCAGGTACTTCAAGGTCGTGGGTTTCCAGCTGTAGGGAAAGTTGATCTTCAGGTGAGCTGTCTCTGCAGCAGGAATGTTAACTGGGAGGGCCTCCAATTTAGATGTGTTTATTTTGTATCCATAAAGGGCTCCATAGCAATCAAGTTCCGCATGGCGGTTCGGAAGGGAAGTTCTAGGTTGTGTCAGCGTAAGGATAATATCGTCAGCGAATAGTGAAATTTTGAACTCAATACCTCTATCCAATATGCCATTTATGTCCGGGTTTCCGCGGATAGTTGTGGCCAGGGGCTCCACACAAAGAGCAAAAAGCAGGGGGGAGAGCGGGCACCCCTGCCTAGTGCCATTAGTTACTGAAAACGAGGGGGAAAGAGCAAAGGGTGTTTTGACTTGGGAGGAAGTACTCATAGTTGCCAACATTGTAAAAAAAAAATGTGGGACACTTTTGTGGCTGTAGGCGGAGCTGTCCAATAATTAGGGGGCGGGGCATTCACCAGCAGGCGTGGCCTATCAAAAACAGACAAGTGCGCCGAAAAATGGGCGTGGTTTACGCGAAATTGTGGGCGTGGCTTAAATGGGCGTGGCTCTAGAGGGTGTGGTTAGAGTCTGAAATGAATGAGGGATGGAGAGGGGGGGAGAGGGGGAGAGAGAGGGAAATGACGGGACAGCAGCCCCAGATCCTACACAATAAAAATATGTGTATTCTAGAAAGTTTAACAATCAGCAGATAAAGATACTCCAAACACCTGGTGTTAATGCTTCAATCATCCCGGCACCATGGTTGTTATGGTGTCAGGATGATTGAAGCGCATTATTTCTATTATTACATTGTAATATAAAATGAAATCATTCAACTCACCATAATGCAGAATCAGTGGGATCCCTGAGCGTGTCACCTGCCACGTCGCCTGCCACCAGCCGTCCGTCCTTGCTTCAGATGTTCGAGCAGAGTCCGTCCTTGCATCAGGTGCCCCCAGCGGAGCCCCCCTCACACCAGGAGTCCCCGGCGGAGCCCCCCTCACATCAGAAGTCCCCAGCGGAGCCCCCCTCACATCAGGAGTCCCCGGCGGAGCCCCCCTCACATCAGGAGTCCCCGGCGGAGCCCCCCTCACATCAGGAGTCCCCGGCGGAGCCCCCCTCACATCAGGTGTCCCCGGCGGAGCCCCCCCTCACACCAGGAGTCCCCAGCGGAGCCCCCCTCACATCAGAAGTCCCCAGTGGAGCCCCCCTCACATCAGAAGTCCCCAGCGGAGCCCCCCTCACACCAGGAGTCCCCGGCGGAGCCCCCCCTCACATCAGGAGTCCCCGGCGGAGCCCCCCCTCACATCAGGAGTCCCCGGCGGAGCCCCCCCTCACATCAGGAGTCCCCGGCGGAGCTCCCCCTCACATCAGGTTTCCCCAGTGCCCCCCCCTCACATCAGGTGTCCCCAGTGCCCCCCCACTCACATCAGGTGTCCCCAGTGCCCCCCCCTCACATCAGGTGTCCCCCCCTCACATCAGGTGTCCCCAGTGCCCCCCCCACTCACATCAGGTGTCCCCCCCTCACATCAGGTGTCCCCCACTCACATCAGGTGTCCCCCACTCACATCAGGTGTCCCCAGTGCCCCCGCCTCACATCAGGTGTCCCCAGTGCCCCCCCCTCACATCAGGTGTCCCCAGTGCCCCCCCCTCACATCAGGTGTCCCCAGTGCCCCCCCACTCACATCAGGTGTCCCCCCCTCACATCAGGTGTCCCCCACTCACATCAGGTGTCCCCAGTGCCCCCCCCACTCACATCAGGTGTCCCCCCTCACATCAGGTGTCCCCAGTGCCCCCCCCCCCCTCACATCAGGTGTCCCCCCCTCACATCACAGGTGTCCCCAGTGCCCCCCCCCACTCACATCAGGTGTCCCCTGTGCCCCCCCCCACTCACATCGTGTCCCACAGCGGTGCGCGCGCTCACCCCCCCACCTAGAACCCCCGCCCCTTTCCATATCAGACTGGCAGCGGGGCGGGGGGTAGGCGGGGCGAGGCGGAGCGGGGCGGGCCGAGGCGAGGCGGGGCGAGGCGGAGCGGAGCGGGCCGAGGCGGGGCGGGCTGAGGCAGGCCGAGGCGGGGCGGGGCGGGCCGAGGCGGAGCGGGGCAGGGGGTGGGCGGCGACGCAGAAGCTTCGTCTAGCCCCCCCCCCCCAGCCGTCTTCCTGAACTCCAACAAAATGGCGGCCGGCGGAGACAATGTCTCCGCCGGCCGCCGACCTCTAGCGGCGGCGGCGGCGGCAGCGGCGGCGGTTTCAAAAACCGGAACCGAATTTTTCGGGACATTTGCCGGGACGCCACAAATCCGGGAATGAAGTCCAAGTCCCGGGAATGTCCCGGGAAATTCGGGACAGTTGGCAGCTATGAGTACTGGAGTAGAGGTGTCGAATTGCTCGTAGGAAAGGCCCCTTGAACCCAATGTGGCGTAGTGTGGCGAACAGGAAGGGCCACCCAAGGCAATCAAAAGCCTTCTCTGCGTCCAAGCTAAGAAGCAGGGACTGCAAGCCTTCCCTGTTCGCCACCTCAACCAGGTCAATTATTTTCCTACTGTTGTTCCCCGCCTGTCGGAGCGGGACGAAGCCCACCTGGTCCTTGTGGATGAGGGAGGGGAGGACTGTGTTCAAACGGAGTGAAAGTAATTTAGTGAAGATCTTCAAGTCCGAAATCAGGAGAGCAATAGGCCTGTAATTGACACAGAGGGAGGGAGGGATCTTTGTCCTGTTTAGAAATCACCGTAATAAAGTAACGCTGCATGTCTGTAGAATGTGTACCGGGGTGGGCTCCCCAGGATACAGCAAAGTCACGAACGAGGAAAACAACTCCACCACCAGCTCTTGTCAAAACTGAATTTTACTTAAACGTGGTAAAGAACCCAACCGCCAATTCTGGGAACATACAATAAATTTACAGACATGCAGCCAGAAGGCTGAGACCCTTGTGCTGCACAGCGCGGCACCCTACGTAGGATGCAGGAGAAAGACGAGTAATTTGCCTACTGGCGGGCACGACTAAACTGCCACACCTTACCTGTTAATACCCTAAGAACAACACAAGAATAACTGTATGGGTGTGCGGTGCGGGCTAGCCTGTGGTGCAGCACAACAGTTTACAAACTTACAAAGCTCTACCGTATTCCCCTCCTCTCTTAACTGGTGTAGTATCATGCGTCTGTGTATTCCTCCTGAGCACAATGCCAGTCTGCCTTGAGTTTGTAGAAAGTTCATCAGCTCTCCAATTGTGACATGCCACTTTAGGTTATGGAGTCCCGGTAATGTACAGTAGCAACAATTTTGGCCTGACACAAACAGAGACCCTACTAACTACCTATAGGCCTGGTCTCAGTCCCTAGGCGCCAACAAAGTAATGGGGTGCATGCACGATCTTACCGACCCGGGTCTGCTCTGCATCCGCTGGTGACTCTGACCGGAACAAAATGTCTCTCCAACAAGTATGCGGTCCCGCAGTGTATGTTATTTTATTCCTCAGCTCTCATCCGTGTTCCTGCAAGCAATTCCTCATTCCTCTGGACAGAATCAGGATCTTGGACACAAGTAGCTTCACTCAGCTGCAGTTCTGGTCACTGAAGTCTGTTCCCACACCTGGATGCTGTAGGATTCTCTGCACACCGTCCTCAGAACCAGCTCCTTCTCAAAACGGCTGTCTGCTGGCTCCTCTCTCTCTCTTATGAATTTCTGTCCAAACCACCTGTTAGCTGTGTCAGGAAAAACAGCGGCATCTTGTGGCCAAACAGCAGAATGACAGTTCAGTATTTAATTTTAAACAAACAGTGTACAAACAGCGCTGCTTCCCATCTTACATGTCCAGTGGAACAGGAGTGTCTTGTAGAAAGACGTTAAACTGTTTACACATATAGGGGGTAAGAAAAGGAGAAATGATTTGTAGTATTAATAAGGTAAACCGTATGGTCCTGGGGCCTTATGTGAGGGTAGGGATTTCATGGTCTGCTCTGCTTCTTCTACCATGATCTGTGCGTTTAGGGAGGTCAGGTCTGAGGGCTGAAGTCGGGAAATCCAACTTTACTCAAGATAGTGTTGCATACGCTGAGAGAGTTCGGGGGAAGGAGGATTGCTGGGAATAATCAGATTGTTGTAGAGATCCATGTAAAATTCTGCAAAGGAGTGGGCTATTTCCCTGGGGTGGGATATCAGGCATCCTGAACTATTCTTAATCTGGTGTGGCATTGTTATGTGGGTGCTGTCACACAACTTCCTGGCCAGGAGGGAGTGGGCCTTATTGCCTTTATCATAGTACATTTGTTTTAGGCTGATTAAGGCTTTCTCCACTCGGCCGATTGCTAGGTCGCCAAGAATCGCACGGAGGGTGGAGATTTTTTTAAGGATGGGGAAGGTGGGGGAATTTTGCAAACGACATTCCAGGACCTTAAGCTCCTTTTCCGTTTGCAGTTTCATGGACCGCGCATTGATGAGCTCATCAATCTGTCTATTCAGATCGACCGACGCCTCAGAGAGCATCGCTCCGAGAGATCTACCAGCCAATTTCGCCCTACCTGGATGCTCCCCAAGGTTCCGAGTTCTCCCAGCCAGTCTTTTCCGGCACCGGCCACACCGGTTCTTGATACCTCCGAACCAATGCAGCTCGGTCTGCTCTGTCCCTCTCTCAATCCAGAAGAGCGCCAGCGCCGAAGAGTCAACAACCTCTGCATGTACTGCGGGGAGTCTGGACACTACGTGAGGTCTTGCCCTAACAAGACACGTAAGTCTCTGCCAATCTCTTCAATTTGTGCATCTGCTCTCCCTAACCCTGCTAATCACCTTGCTCTCTCTATCATCTTACAGCTTCCAGGAAGGAATATTCCAGTTACGGTCATAATTGACTCAGGAGCCTGCAGCTGTTTTATTGACCTAGCCTTCGCTGCAAACCATCACATCCCTCTCCAGTCTAAAAATCGGGGACTTGCTGTACATCTCGCTGATGGCTCCTCTCTTCGTTCCGGGCCCGTCACGCAGGAAACCATCCCTTTGTTGGCCACCATGGGCTCCAACCACCAAGAACTCCTGCGCTTGGATGCCATCTCTTCTCCTCTTTTTCCCATCATACTGGGGATGCCATGGTTGCAGGCCCATAACCCCAGCATCGACTGATCTAGCGGGGAAGTCAAGTTCCTTTCCAACTATTGCCAGCAACACTGCCTACATACGAGTCCTGTTGAATCTACCCAACTACTTTGCCTGGATACCGATTCCGAATTACAACAGGTGATTCCTGCTCCCTATCGGGACTTTCTTGACGTTTTTAGTAAAAAGGGAGCATAAACTCTACCTCCTCACAGGCCTTACGATTGCCCAATCGAGCTGTTACCTGGAGCGGAAGTTCCCTTTGGGAGGATTTTCCCATTAACAGAGCAGGAGTTGGATACTCTAAAAATATACATCGATGAGAACCTGAAGAAACGGTTTATCCGCCCATCCACCTCTCCGGCTGGGGCTGGTATATTCTTTGTGGAGAAAAAGGATCATTCCTTACGTCCTTGTATTGATTATCGGGAACTAAACAAGATAACTATCAAAAACCGTTATCCTCTACCTTTAGTGCCTGAACTCTTCCAAAGACTGGGATCTGCAGTAATTTTTACCAAATTAGATCTCCGTGGTGCCTACAATTTAATTCGTATTCGGGAAGGAGACGAGTGGAAAACAGCTTTCCGCACCAGATTCGGGCATTTCGAATACCTTGTTATGCCCTTCGGCCTGTGCAACGCACCCGCAACGTTTCAACATTTTGTCAATTACATTTTCCGTGAGTTCCTGGACTTATATGTTATTGTTTATCTAGACGATATCCTGATCTTCTCCTCCTCAGTCTCCGATCATCACAGGCACGTCAGAAATGTTTTAGCTCGGCTCAGGCAGCATGGACTTTATGCTAAACCGGAAAAATGCCAATTTGAACTTCAAAGCATCCAGTTTCTAGGCTTAATCATCTCTGTTGAAGGTATTAAAATGGACCCCCAAAAGGTATCTGCCACTCTGGAATGGCCCGCTCCCTCCGATAAGAAAGGGGTTCAAAGGTTCATTGGCTTCTCCAACTTTTATAGAAAGTTCATTAGGGGCTTCTCTGCAATAATTGCCCCCATCACCGAATTAACTAAACAAGGGAATCGGTTCCATTGGTCTCCTAAGGCACAATCTGCCTTCGAAAAACTCAAGGAGCTATTCACCTCTGCTTCTATCTTAAAACACCCAGATCCTGCTTTACCATTCGTCCTCGAAGTGGACGCTTCAGAGGTTGCAGTCGGAGCTGTTCTGTCCCAACGGCAAGGCCCCAAGGCCCTTCTCTACCCGGTGGCCTTTTTCTCTCGCAAACTCTCTTCAGCGGAGAGAAATTACGATGTTGGTGATCGGGAGCTTCTGGCCATCAAGTCCGCTTTGGAGGAGTGGCGTTACTTACTGGAGGGTGCAGCACATCCCATTCTGGTCTATACGGATCACAAGAATCTGGAGTACCTCCGAACGGCCAAGAGACTGAAACCACGGCAAGCAAGATGGGCTCTATTTTTCTCTAGATTTCAGTTCCACATAACATACAGACCTGGTTCCAAAAATATCAAGCCGGACGCTCTTTCCCGTATGTTCCCTGATTCCGGCAAACCTGTGCATCCGGACACTATTCTTCCATCCGGAAATTTTCTTCTACTCCAAGGGGATCTGCTATTCCGAATAAAACAAGCCTCCTCGAATTGGACCCCGACTTCCGGAGATGAGGTGAGGGCCCAGGACGGCCTATTTGGGCACAAGGGTAAAATCGTGGTCCCTGAAGATCTGAGGGTGGCAGTGCTAGAGCTCTGCCATGATCATAAGATGGCTGGACACTTTGGTGTGCTAAAGACGACTGAATTGGTTCAGCGCACATTCTGGTGGCCTCTGTTGGCGAATGACTGCAAGAACTATGTAGAATCCTGTACTATCTGTGCACGGAGCAAGAATAGCCGGACAAGAGCCTGGGGGCTGCTAAAACCGTTACCCGTCCCGGAAAGATCGTGGAAGATGATATCGATGGATTTCATCGTAGAGCTTCCCCAGGCAGAAGGCTTTTCTACCATCTTCGTCGTCTTAGACAGGCTAACCAAAATGGCCCATTTTTTGCCTATGAAGGGCACACCCTCAGCTATGGAGACAGCAAGGGTCTTCATCAAGGAGATTGTTAGGTTGCACAGAGTCCCATCAAATATCATATCTGATCGCGGTGTTCAGTTCACCTCCCGGTTCTGGAAGGCTCTCTGTGGTTCTCTGGAAATTAAGCTGGCACTCTCCTCTGCTTACCATCCCCAGACTAATGGGCAGACGGAGAGAACTAATCAGACTTTGGAGCAGTACCTCCGTTGTTTTTCGTCTTTCTCACAGGATGACTGGGTTTCTCTTCTGCCAATTGCTGAGTTCTCGTACAATAACTCTTTACATTCGGCCATTAAGCAAACGCCCTTCTTTGCCAATTACGGCTTCCACCCGTCCTTCCTGCCCAGGTCTTTACCCGAATGTGCTATCCCTGCGGTCTCTGAAACCATGGACTTCTTCCTTACCAACAACAAACTCTTGCAGGAAACCATGGCTAAGACCCAAGAGTATAATAAGAAAATGTTTGACAAGAAGAGGCGGGGAGAGCTCATCTTGGAACCTGGCAATCAGGTTTGGTTGTCCACAACCAATTTAAGAATGGCCTGCCCTTCAAGGAAATTGGGCCCTAAATTTATGGGTCCGTTCTCAGTCAAAAAGAGAATTAACAACGTAGCCTACGAACTCAACTTACCTGGTACCCTGAAGATTCACCCGGTCTTTCATATATCGTTGTTGAAACCTGTTATACCCAACACCTTTGCTGGCCGAAGTACTGACCCACTGGAACCCATAATTATTGATAACGAAGAAGAGTTCGAAGTGGAGGCTATCTTGGATTGCAGGAAAAGACACAATCAGTTGCAATACCTAATCAAGTGGAGGGGGTACGGACCAGAAGACAACTCCTGGGAGCCTGAAAGCAATCTACATGCCGAAGAGCTTCTGAGGACTTTCAGAAGTACCCACGCCACCAGATTGGCTCAGTTGGACATCCGGAGGCTGCCCTTGAGGGGGGGGCACTGTCAGAGAGCTCCCCTGGGCAGACGCGCTGCTGGTGTGCGTCGGGGTGCATTGGGGCGTGTCGGCGTGCGCGCATTCCCGTGCGCGCCACCGCGGGTGCTGCCGTGCGGGTGCTGGCGTGCGGACACGTGCGTGTGTGTGGGGGCGCGCGCCGGCGCTCACGCACGCCCGGCGTTTGGCGCCAATCTGCCTATTTAGGCTGTCTGCACATGGGGCTCGGTGCTGTCCGATTTTCAGCTCCCTGTATCCCTGCACCTGCTTCCTGTTTTGAACCTGACCTCCTGACCACCGGCCTGTCTTTGATTCTCCTTGCTTTCTGCCTGCCACTGATCCCGGACTGTCCTGACTATGAATCTGCCTGCTCCTCTGTACCGCGTTGCCCGCCTGTTGCCAACCCTGCTTGTGACCCGACCTGCCTGCTCCACTCCTGCTCTGGACCTGCTGCCTGTGCTTCAGTTGAATGGTGATCTCCAGAACCACCTTTACCGGGATCCTCCTGCGGCTAACCCGCCAAGCTCTCATACCACTCTGTGCTCCCGTGTCTCCTATCCATACTACCAGGGGGCGGGAACCAGATACGTAAGGGAGGCCTCCCCCTGCTACATCGGGCTCAGTCTGGTACCTGGAAGTCTGACAGTATTTTTGCAACCCTAGTAGGGACAGTGCAGGGACTAAGTCTACCTTGTTTCAGGAAGCCTCCCCTTTGGGTGTGAACCAGCCAGGCCGCATTCCCCTTCCTGCTGTAGATGTCGTTAGCATCTTTCAGGTCTTCAGACCATTGTTACAGTTCGTAAGTGGCTTCGGACAGACGTACCTGCATGCCGTGCCTACCTGTGTTGTGTTGGCCCTTTCTTCGATATATTATTATTGTCTAACTTGGACTCTGTGTTTACTGCCAGCCACACCACACTGCACTTTGCTCTCAGGTTTACCTTTCTACTTTTTTAATGTGCTATACAAAGAAAAACAGATATTGTTGGTTGTATTATTGGCAATGTTGGATGAATTAAAGTAGGCTTCCTCAGCCAGGGTTCCGTGGAGTACTAGGGTTTTTGTAGATGTCTAGAGCTATAAACAAATACTGCCTCACACTGACACCCCTGATCTTTTCAGCTATCTGTAAGGGGGAATCTTCTGATCACTGATCACCAATATAAGAACTTCCTACTGACCGCCAATGTAATAGGACTTTTCTCCACTAAGGACCAATGTAACAAAGCACTTAGCTGACCACCAGTGTAAGTTGGGACTTCGCTGACTACCAGTGTAAAAGCTGGCCATACACATATAGACTCCTCCATCCATGCTTCACAGCATAGATGGACAGATCTCCTGTACTGCCAACTGTCAAAATACCCAAATAAGCTACTGTTATTGGATGCAGGTGTTTGTCCAAAAACTTTCCACCCAGCTCCTTCTATTTTTAGTTGAGGGATGTTGGGTTGGAGGCAGGGCCACAGAGCAAATTTCAACCTGTTCCTCAAGAACCAGCTGAAATTTACGCATTCTATGACCAGCTTAAGGGAACATTTTTACGCTGACCACAAATGTGAGGCAACACTACAATTTCCACAATTTGAGTTCCTTTTCTGCCAATTATTATTATTTCATGCAGAGAGTAGCAATTATATCATGGAAATAAGGCTGTTCCATCGCTGATACACTAGACAAAAGATATCTCGCATGGGAAAAAATTAGAATATCGTGCAAAAGTTCATTTATTTCACTATTGCAACTTAAAAGGTGAAACTAATATATGAGATAGACTCATTACATGCAAAGCAAGATAGTTCAAGCCAAGATTTGTCATAATTGTGATGATTATGGCTTACAGCTCATGAAAAACCCAAATCCACAATCTCAGAAAATTAGAATATTGTGAAAAGGTGCAATATCCTAGGCTCAAAGTGTCCCACTCTAATCAGCTAATTAAGCCATAACACCTGCAAAGGGTTCCTGAGCCTTTAAGGCCCCATGTACACTGCTGCTGCTAAATGGACGTTCAGAGGCAGTTGGACACTTTTTTCAACTGCCCCTGAACTCATTCAATGTTATCTTATGTGTACATGTACACAGGTTCGTTTACTGACATTCTTAGGCAGTTGCGTTTATAGGCCTTTTTTTGAAGGCAAAAAAATGAATTCAGACGCTGAAGTTTCTGAAGTTTCAGATGCCAAACGCATCTAAACGCGGTAACCCGCGTTTAGCCGCATTCGTTTATAGACGTTTTTCGTTTTTGGCCATTTAAAAAAAAAATATATATATATATTTTAGAAACGCTGCTAAACGCAAATGCTGCAAAACGCAAACGCTGCAAAACGCCGATAAACGCTGCATGTAAACGCGGCAAAACCGACGATTTAAACGTGGGATACTAAGACCCCTTTCACACTGGGGCACTTTGCAGGCGCTTTAACACTAAAAATAGCACCTGCAAAGCGCCCTGAAAGAGCCGTTGCTGTCTCTCCAATGTAAAAGCCCCAAGGGCTTTCACACTGGAGCGGTGCGCTGGCAGGACGCTAAAAAAGTCCTGCTAGCAGCATCTTTGGAGCGGTAAAGGAGCGGTGTATACACCGCTCCTTCACCGCTCTTGCCCATTGAAATCAATGGGGCAGCGCGGCTATACCGCCGGCATAGCGCTGCTGCAGCAGCCGTTTGCGGTGGTTTTAACTCTTTCTCGGCCGCTAGCGGGACTTTACCGCTGACGCACCCACCGCCCCAGTGTGAAAGGGGCCTATCTGTCAAGTTAAATAGTTAAGGAGAGGTTGTAAAAACGTCCCATGTACATGAAGCCTAAATGGTCTCTCAGTCTAGTTCAGTAGGAATCACAATCATGGGAAAGACTGCTGACCTGACAGTTGTGCAGAAAACCATCATTGACACCCTCCATAAGGAGGGAAAGCCTCAAAAGGTAGTTGCAAAAGTAGTTGGATGTTCCCAAAGTGCTGTATCAAAGCACATTAATAGAAAGTTATGTGGAAGGGAAAAGTGTGGAAGAAAAAGGTGCACAAGCAGCAGGAATGACCGCAGCCTGGAGAGTATTGTCAGGAAAAAGCCATTCAAAAGTGTTGGGGACTTTCACAAGGAGTGGACTAAGGCTGGAGTCAGTGCATCAAGAGCCACCACACACAGACAGATCTTCGACATGGGCTTCAAATGTCGTATTCCTCTTGTCAACCCACTCCTGAACAACAAATAACGTTAGAAGCGTCTTACCTTGGCTAAAGAAAAACAGACCTGGTCTGTTGCTCAGTGGTCCAAAGTCCTCTTTTCTGATGAGAGCAAATTTTGCATCTCATTTGGAAACCAAGGACCCAGAGTATGGAGGAAGAATGGAGAGGCACACACTGCAAGATTCTTGAAGTCCAGTGTGAAGTTTCCACAGTCTGTGTTGATTTGGGGAGCCTTGTCATCTGCTGGTGTTGGTCCACTGTGCTTCATTAAGTCCAGAGTCAACGCAGCCATCTACCAGAAGATTTTGAGCACTTCATGCTTCCTTACACAGACAAGCTCTATGGGGATGCTGACTTAATTTTCTAGCAGGACTTGGCACCTGCCCACACTGCCAAAAGCACCAAAACCTGGTTCAATCACCGTGGGATTACTGTGTTTGATTGGCCAGCAAACTCGCCTGACCTGAACCCCATAGAGAATCTATGGGGCATTGCCAAGAGAAAGATGAGAGGCCGAACAATGCAGAAGAGCTGAAGGATGCTATTGAAGCATCCTGGTCTTTCATAACACCTCAGCAGTGCCACAGGCTGATAGCTTCCATGCCACGCTGCATTGAGGCAGTAATTGCTGCAAAAGGGGCCCAAACCAACTACTGAGTACATATGATAACCAATGGTAAAAGGCACATCAGACATGGTGACCATTACCAATATATACATAGCTGAAACACATGAAGCATAACACCAAAAAATTGAATATTAGAATATTATCTGCACATGTTAGTGGAGGCACATACACTTCTCATCCTTATTGTTCAACGTATTGTTCAGCCATTTACATTTAACATGGAGCAGCTCTTCGGAGCATGACACCAGGAGATAGATTTTTCTCTCTTCTGTCTTTCCGGTTGTCCTCGCCGCTACATCCGTCACTTCCGGGCTGTAGTGGATGGAATTACCTTCCCTGCTTACAGCTCGGACGAGTGGGAGATATAAGACTGTTCTATTGGCCACAGGAGAGCATGTGACTTCCTTTGTTGCCACATGACTCTCAGGCTTCTAGTGATTGAGACGTGATTCATCTCTCGAGATCATGTGTCTATGTCAGCAGACATGTCACGTGATAATTTCCCTGTAGTTCTTCCTGTTTACTGCACAGATCCAATAAGAAGGATCGTGCAGTATGCAATACGATTGGCCATGCTAGGAATGATGCGGTCATGTGACCCACACTTCCGGGCTGTGGTGGATGGAATTACCTTCCCTGCTTACAGTCCGGATGAGTGGGAGATATAAGACTGTTCTATTGGCCACAGGAGAGCATGTGACTTCCTTTGTTGCCACATGACTCTCAGGCTTCTAAGTTCTTCCTGTTTACTACACAGATCCAATAAGAAGGATCGTGCAGTATGCAATACGATTGGCCATGCTAGGAATGATGCGGTCATGTGACCCACAGGGGGCTTTCATTAATAATCTGCATAATGTTTCCTGGGATACCCACATTTACAATCTGGATTTAGGCATTATGTATATGCTTTTATGACAAATGTACTGATGCATTGTAGAACTCTCTGAGTGGGCACAGATGATTACAGCACTGCGGAAACCATGATCATTTGGGTTCTCTCCCTATCATCTTGATTGTTATTATCTTTATTCTTATTAATTCCCCATTGGTCAAGGGATACGTTCCTTCCCCATTAGTGGGTGGCCTCATTGGACAGTCCCAGGCAGTCAGCTGATTCCTTTTTGGCCTATCAGGAGTCGATTTGTCACATGACTCCATTGCTGGCGTTTGATTGGCCATATGATTGGCATTGTTTTTATATAAATTTGTACAGTGTAGGAGAGGAGTTTGATGCCCCTGTTGAAGTCCATGTGGATGAAACGCGTTGAGTGAGCCTTACTCTTTCCTACACTTGATTTTATTGTTTTACACGTGATCACGTTTTTATATCGTTTGTTGATTATTGGTTATATCCAATAAAATACTTCATTTGATCTGCACTATTGGCGTCCTATCTATCTTTTTGGGAACCATCCATGCTCTGGAGACTTGTTTGTGGCGGAGAATTCCCCCTCGGGCTTCTGAACGGACAGTCGTGACGTGGACCATAGAGGATAGATCCCCCTCGAGATCCGGGATTTCCAGGACCAACTATCGTCCAACCATCGTCCATTAAGGATCTCAGAGCCTGTTTGATTCGCTGTCACCGGCATCCGAATCCACTCCTGCTGGTAAGCGTATTCCATCTATTCACTTCCCATGATCGTACAACTCATGATATACAAGAGAAGATTTCTACATCAGTCCAACATTCATATTTAGCCTATGTTTGGGACTCTCTTGTATCAGATTCATAGCCATACATTGGGACTTTACTATATCCCGTCTAATATTAAATTTTTTGGTATTATGCTTCATGTGTTTTAGCTATGTATATATTGGTAATGGTCACAATGTCTGATGTGCCTTTTACCATTGGTTATCATTTTTAGCGCTGCATTTCACTTTTACTTCTGTTTACAATATTGGTCATATTTTATGTAGCTGCTTTTCACATTGGGTTAGCGCAGTGTTATTTATATTTTCTTTGAGATACTGAGTACATATGCATGCTTATACTTTTCAGAGGTCCAATATTGTTCTATGTACATTCCTTGTTTTATTGATTGTATGTAATATTATAATTTTCTGAGATTGTGGATTTGGGGTTTTCATGAGTTGTAAGCCATAATCATCACAGTTATGACAAATCATGGCTTGAACTATCTTGCTTTGCATGTAATGAGTCTATCTCATATATAAGATTCACCTTTTAAGTTGCATTTTTTTTTTAATATATATGTATTTTATTAATGTCCAACATGGGCAGAGACAATGCAATACAAGCATACAATGCCACTATAACAACAACATTACAGAGAGAAGGAATAGCAGTCAGGTTTCATATTTACAGTTGAGCATACAGTTTCGTTACAGATATTGTCTTTTTGCTAGGTTGACGTTAGGTGGTAAGGTATATATTAATATGTACATTCTGTATATATATTTACCAGTCTGAGGAATTAGGTAAGGAGCCCTGGGGTCCTTTCATCTTCATATGCTTTTCACATTTGCTTTCTTATTTTCCCCCCTTCTCTTCCCATCTCTAACCTCCATCTGGTGGACTAGTTGCATGCTTGCACTAACAACAAAAAGAAGGGAAGGTAAGAAAAGAAGGGGGGGGGGAGATACACAGGGAAAAAAAGGGGGGGTAGGATGAATGAAACAAGAACGGGGGGTAGGTTATTAGGGTGGGATAGACTAGGGCCCTGGTTGTTCAAGTCTGCCCAGAGGTACCAATTTACTAAGGTATCTGTACTATTGGGAAGCCCTGAGGGCAGTGCCCTCTGGGGAGAGGATGAATTGTTTCCATATCGCCCATGTCTTGTTATATTTTTCCTGTTGGTGTCTCACAGAAAGCACTAGGTCTTCCAGCTTACTGACATCTTCTACCCTCTGAATCCAGTTTGCCACTGTTGGCGGTGTTTGGTTCTTTCAGCAAAGTGGAATACATGCTTTGGTAGCGTTTAGTAGATGACGTACAATCGACTTTTTGTATAATTTTGCAGACATGGTCGAGACGTGCAATAGGAAAAAGGCCGGATCATTCGGGATATTGTATTCTGTAAATTTCTGAATGGTTTCTCTGATTTTGGTCCAGAAAAAAGTAAGCTTAGGGCAGGACCAAAACACATGCAGGATCGTGCCTCTATTTTTCTGACATCTCCAGCAGATTTTAGACGCCTCTGGGTATCGGGTATGTAAAGCATGTGGGGTGAGATACCACCTTGTTAGGGGCTTGTAATTTGTCTCCTGTATCTTAGTACAGATGGAGAATTTTAAAGTGGACATAATTATGCGTTGAACCTGGGCCGACATAAAAGTATGGTCCAGGTCTTTTTCCCACTTACTAATGAAATTCAGTGTCATGTCCTCTGCTGGAGAGCCTATAAATCCAAGACAACACTTTCGGGAGGGTATCCTCTGTCATACAGAGCTCCTCGAATGTTGTTAATTGTTTATTAAAACGTTGTGGATTCAGTATAAACGTGAGGTAGTGTCTTAATTGGAGAGTGGTCCATAATGGCAGCTTAAATGGACCTGTGGCACAGGTAAGTGTCTCTATCGTGGCCCAAGATCAGAAAGTGTTGTGCCTTTGTGTGGTTAATTGTTTGAAGTTTGTCTCTAATTTGAGGGTCCATCCGGGGGGAGAATTGAGGGTTTCCTATAATAGGAAATAATGGTGATTGAGTCATGGATAGCAAGTGAGTAAAACAAGCTTGTGTGCCTATGCGGATTGTTGTACCTATAGTCGGGTGTTTCTTCAAGGTTGGTGACAGGTGTTCACAGCACCATATAGTGCTCCCAGCGGGACCTGTGTTTGGGCTTGTTCCAAACGTGTCCATAGTTTAGATTCCTGGTGACAGCACCAATCGATTATCCTGTTCAAATGGGCAGCCTGGTAGTATTTCCTCACATCGGGAACCGCCAGGCCTCCATTCAGCTTGGGGAGGGACAGGAGGGCACAGTGTAAGCGCGGTTTCTCATTAGCCCAAATAAAGGTATTGAATTGCATTTGTACTCTTTTAAAGAACTGCTTGGCTTTGTAACCAAGGAGGTCATTAATTTGATTGTGGAGCGAAGCCAATTCCGCTTCTAGGAGGGGGCTAGTGGAGCGTTTATGCTGTGATTCTACGGTATGTATAGATTTTATGAGGGCGGGGAGTAGAACGTGTGATCTCGTTTTCCTGAATGTTGAAGACGCCACATGTCAATCAGCTGGGCCCCGTGTAGTATTTGGGCAATGCGTTTTCTGCAGCTTGTCGGGACAGAGGAGGAACCCGAGGAGGTGTCTACTGCTGGGTTTAGAGGGATGTTAAAGTCCCCCCCGAGGATCAGGAGACCCTCTCGGAAATCTGAGAGTTTGGAGAGGGTGCATCTTAAAAAAGTGTCCTGATGCTCATTGGAGCATATATGGTTGCTAATGTCACTTGCACGTCACCTATAAGACCCTTAAGACCCTTAATAAATGCAAAGCGTCCCTTTTTGTCTAACATGGAATCTCGTAGGGTCCAAGGTATTCCACCAGACAACAGAATGGAAACTCCTCTGGATTTGGTTTTGTTGGTAGAATGGTTGGTAGAATGGTATGCTAAGGGAAAAAACTTATTCTTGAGAACAAGCAGTTTGTTGTCTTTAAAGTGAGTTTCTTGAATAAAGGACACATCTACCTTTGCCTGTCTTAAGTCATTCATAAGCATGCGGCGTTTCTGGTATATTAAGGCCTTTTGCATTAATGGAGTACACCTGTAGGCCGTCCATCTAAAACCAGGGCTACTGCGGGATACGGGGAAAATAAAAAGGGGAGGGCGGGGGAAACTGGTAGGGAAGGACAGGAAAGAGGGGTGGTGGGAAGTGGTATAGGTGAAAAGATATAACAAAGCCTTCACTCAGCAAGGGTCCTCAGCCCCTTTTTTTTTTTTTTTTTAAAGGGTGTGAACTGTTCGTGGGTGCCGCTATATTCCCTTAAAAGAATATGTAGAAATATAAATAAAAGAGAAAAGGAAAAATAGAAAATGAGAATCAACGGAACGAAAGACGCTCTGTCAATATGTTCTCACTAATATTAGCAAGTACCACGCTTGCAAGTGCACAACTCATCCAATCCTGGACTAAAGTTGTGCCGGCCTATTTGGGGAAGTGACTGGTACAATGCGCGGAGGTGCTCTCGACCCGACCCGGCCCGTCCAGTCCAGCCTTGTGATCTAAAGGTTCAAGGTTGCTGTAGATTCCCCAAAAAGCAGGGCACCATCCTCCACATCACCAATCCCAGGGCACCGCCACTCCTTCTGTCTCTTCCAGACCCTCAAGGTGGGGGGAGGACATTAAACCAAGGCCATAAGGTGACCTCCTCTTCTTTCCACTGGCCGACAGGGGCCCAGCTCCCCGAGTCCGGTAACCTCCGGAGCAGTGAGCCAAAGCGTCCCCTCGGCCGGGGGGGGGCACAAAAATAGCAGTCACATAAACATTTCCCTGCTGTCCCGTGGTCGTCTTAAACTGTCTATATGAGTAATAACCGAAGGTTGGGAAGACCTGTTTCAGCTATAATGACCACCTCAATAAAGCTGAGGCCTAAAAATATTGGATAACATTCAATAACAGGCACAATATGGCATATTCATTCAAAACTAGGTAGAGAGACTAAGGAATGAGAGGTCCACTTCCCTTCTTAATATACAGGGAGTCGGACCACTCGACCCCACCCCCTTAGCATTCAATACCTCCCGAGCCACACCGGGCAAGGGGTACAACCCCCCCACCTCCGTGGATCCCGTTTCAGTCTCAGCATAGTTGCATCTCCGGGATCATTGCACAGGAACAGTCTCAGTGTGGGATATTAACAGTATCCAGTACCTTTGGTGTCGTCTGAGTGTTAGGAGAGTACATCCCTATGCTGCAGTCTCTGATGGGGTAAAAACAGTGTCTCTCTCGACTGCCCTCATATAGTGTTCACCCATAGCACCCCGTCCGGGGTACAAAGAGAACACATTTTGTAGTCCACCTGTAGCAGGGATGCCACAAAAGGGGGGTGGGACAGAAACAGGAGACCGAAGTCTGGCCTGTCCTGTTCCCCGCCGCTAGATGCCCCCTGGATAAATTCTGAAGGTCTCTAGGTGGTGGGCAAAAACTGATCCAGGATAAATATCGCTGTCATTTTGGAGATAAAGTTTTGCAGGTACCGGTGGGCAGTGGCGTCACTAGGGGGTGGCTACTGGGGCTATAGCCCCGAATCTGGGGCCCATAGCCCCGAGTCTCTTACCTAGGGTTGGCTCCGGGCTCCATCTGGTCAGCTGGTGGCTGGGGGAGGAACATGACTAGTTAATGTTATCAGTTCTTATCTATATTCAGCAGTTTCGACAATTTAATCATTGTCCTGATGTCCACATTTGTACCAATCTGCCAGGCAATGTAATTGTCGGAAACCACAGCCCACCCTCCGATGTAATGAAGGGCTCTCTGGGGACCCTGATGTATTGAAGGGGGCTGTGATTTAAGTGGGGGTCCACACTCAGATATGTAACAATATTTTATATATCACATATAGATAGTGGATATCCCCAGCGATAGGTAGCTGCGTGCTGGCTGGCCACATCCAGGACCGGGCGGAGCATAGCCCTTCTCTGCATGGGTAGCCCAGGAGACATCTGGCAAAATTTTGATTTGCGTGCCAACAAAGTCTATTACACTGGCCTCCCATGCCTTGCGAGTAATAGTTTCTTTGTGGGAGCAATGGTGCAGACGACAGATAACATCCCTTGGTCTGTTGGGGTCTGCTGAGCATGGACCTAATGCCCTATAAATCCGGTCAAATTCAAGCCTTTGGGGGAGCGTATCACCTGGGAGCTTATGGAATATGTCCGCTGCTGTAACAGCAAGGTCCTCATGATCTGTCACCTCAGGGAGGCCTCGTAGGCATAAGTTATTACGCCTACTTCTGTCCTCCCTTTCTTCCATGTGTAAATGAAGCATGGTAGCTGCATCTATGTGGGCATTTTGTAAATGTTCCAGGTCAGCCACTCTGTGCTCTAGGTCTGATACTGAAGTCTCCCCTGCTGACAGTCTAGTGGACAGTGTCTGCAGTTCCCCTCTTACCTCCTGTATCTCCTTGTGGTGCTGTGTTTCTGTGCGGCTTAAGAGGGATTCTATATCTGTTTTTGTCGGAAGGGCTTTTAACAGTGCCCACAGCTCTGTATCTCCTCCGGCACTTCTCAGCCCTGTCAGAGGCGTCTCCGCTCTTGATTGCAGAGCCACCGGCATTTCTGAGTAGGAGTCTGACTCCATCGATGCTGCGGGGGACGCCGATCGTTCCTCCATTCCCTGGGACGGCCTTGCCTCTACACACGGCTCCGCCATCTTGGAAGCAGGGGAGGCAGGCTGCGAGTGTGTAAGGAACTGTTCAATATTTCCTCTGTTTTTGCAGGTCTTCTGTGTTTTAGCTTTCCCCTTGGTCCTCCTCCTCTTGAGGTACATGCCGTGTTTGGTATGGTGGAGTGGGATCAAAAATGGCTCAACTAGCCGGGATAAGGCCCGGGAGCTCCACAAAAACGTGCCCTCAGTCAGCCATGTCCAGGCCACATCCTTGTAGGGTTTTTATAAATGGATTAATTCACAAAAAACACAAGGTAGATTCAAATGTACTACACATCAAATGACTAATCACTTCTGGTGGGGTGTCACGATCTCTTTCTGGTTATCCAACAGGTTATACACAAGGTGAGTTGGTGGGTGACTCTGATTCTTCTCTGATTGACACTTCTAGCACTATCATTCTTGACACTTTCAGACCTTCAGGTTTTTTCTCCCCAGCCGGGGGAGAGGTCCCCCCCCTCTCCACCAAAGGATGGGTTGGGGAATAGAACCCTATGTAGTAAAAATTGACGAGAACAAACTCAACATAGTTACCTTCTCATCACATCCACTTATGGATGTAGAAAAATCTGTTTTAGCTCTTGGTCTAAGCTTTTGCCATCAACAAAATATTAACAAATTTGAGTTAGTGAAAGACATACAACTATTTGTAAGGGAAAAATTTCCTCCCCCTAGTACAAATCCTAATGCCTCTCTTTTAAAAAAAAAATGGGTGACTCAGGATATTGCTAAGCTTTGAGTCAGGAATCCTTCCAATACTAATCTTTCAAAAGGCCAGAAACAGGCTCTATCTTCTTTGCAAAAAAATAGCCTTATTAACATAAAGCCTCCAAAAAGGGTGGCAATGTGGTGATAATGGATAGTTCTCAATACAAGAATATGTACATGCTCATTCTTTCCAACAAAGAATGGTATCACCAAATTAATTCCTTTACAGTGAAGAAATTTAACAAAAGATTCTATACATAGGTGGATTATTTTCTTGAGGCTGGAGCCTTCTAAAGATCTTTGGGAATATATATACGTACACCATATCCCAAGATTCTCACTTTTCATAGCCTCCTGAAATTGCATAAAAACCCTACAAACCCAACAGGTAGGCCCATAGTTTCTGGAAATGATGGACTGACTGAGAGTCAAGTCATTGATTCATAACTTCATTTACATGTTATTTCCTTACCTTTTTTCACAAAAGACACAATTAATTTCCTTCATGTTATTAATAATGTCCCACATGAGCACTCATGATTGGTCTCTAAATGAGTTCATACTTGCAGGACTTGAATTTATCCTGCATCACAATTTTTTTCTGTTTGATGGCTCCCAGTACCTCCAGGTGCAGGGCGTAATGAAGGGGACATGCTGTGCCCCATACTACGCCAATCTGTACCTGGGGGAGTGGGACCGATACTTTCTCTCAGACGAGGGGCTGTCCGTGTACACTTGCCATGTTTCTACATGGCAAAGGTATATAGACGACATATTCCTCATCTGGGAGGGCCCAGAGGACAACCAATGACAATGTCTTGAAGTTATGAATAACAATTAATTTACCTTAAAATTTACGATGACTTATGACCTGACCACTGTGACCTTTTTGGACACGAGTATCACCAAAATGCCAGATAGACATCTTGCTAGCGGTCTCTATCACAAGAGTACCGCTGGCAATACCATACTCCATACTCATAGCTTCCACCCTATTAGTCTTGTCAACTCAATACCTTTCAGTCAGTATCTGTGACTGAGAAGGAATTGTTCTATGGACTCAACCTTCAAACTAGAAGCTGATAAATTAAAGAATAGATTTTTGGAAAGAGGCTATAGTAAAACTTGCCTTCGAAAAGCCTTTATCGAAGTGAGTAGACTCCCTCGTGAGGCGCTACTGTTCAAACATAAAAAAGTCACTAGTGATCTTCCACCTACACGTGTACTTTTGAGACATACTAATCAACAATCAGAAATTAAAAGAAATTTGAATAGGCATTGGCCTATTCTAGCTGAAGACACTGTAATTAAGCAGATCATTAATGAAAGACCAGCTGTTACTTTTAGAAGGTCTGCTTCATTGCAGGACAAACTTGTAAGTATTGAATTCTGGAATGGAAAAGGCGATCCTAGCCGACAAGGTGGCACTTTTGCCTGTGGTGAGTGCTCTTACTGTACTTACATGTTCGGGAAAAATAATTTAATTCTTCCCAATGGTGAATCCCTTAATTTAAAACATTTTGCAAATTGTTGCACGCAGGGACTAGTATATATGATCACCTTCGATTGCGGTTCTTTCTATGTTAGTAAAACCAAACAAGAACTATGGCAACATTTATGTAGACATATCCGTTGCATGCATTGGGAAGGCATGTTACGAAGATCCATGGGGGTAAGTGTCCAAAAATTAAAGTCACAGCACTGGATAGGATGCATATACCCCAAAGAAAGGGGGATTGGAATAAGATACTTTTACAAACACAACAGAGATGGATATACAAATTAAGGGCCACTTCCCCTTACGCTATCACCTTTAAGCCCTTTTTGAAGGGTTTTGCATCAGATTAATCATCCTTGGATTTGTGTCTGTCTAATGGACGAGCTCTCCCCCTTCTTGTCTTTCTGCCTGCTTGATCCCTCTCACCTGTTAGTGTCCCCATTGTCCCCATAATACCTTTGAAAAAAAATGTTATGGATCAGCTAAAGAGTGTCCCTATGCTTTGATGCAATTCATTGAATGCGAGCAAGCCACCTCTGTTGCCTTCCGCTTGCTTGATAGCCATTGATCTTCTGTGGAGCTTGAGGTCTAGGTTGGGCTGAGACCCGTGTGGTCTGGACATCCAGTAATGTTCATATCTGTGTAAGTGCATTATAATTCTTTTGAATGTTATATGGTAATAGTAAAATCATGTACAATATGGTAAAATTGAATATAAATTTCATTATGCATTCTCTTCTGTTTTCTTGATGTATGTAGGATTGCTTCCACTTCCTTATCCCCTGATGAAGACTTTTATATAAGTTGAAGTGCGTTGGGTTGACTTGGTGGATATGCAATTTATTTGGCTAATTTCATGTATCCCTGCAGTATATGTATATTGTAGGAATGGCATAAGATCAGGATGTGAAGTGTCTAGACCAGCCAATTTTAAACCTATTGTTCAATAAAAGTTTTTTTTTTACTTTTTATAAACCAATTTGTAATTGTGTGATTTCTATTGCTGCAACAAAGTCCCATGGGAGATATCTGTCTATTATTATTAATTATTTCATTATTATCACTGAAAATAATTTTTCATATGCAATCACCATTCGTACACCACATTTGTTATTCTTTATTTTATATGAATGGGTTTGAGATTTAATGAATAATAATTATCTGTAGGGGCTTCCTAAGGCCTAAAAAGTCAACGTAAGGGTTCCTTTGTGTTGAAGAGGTTGAGAAAAGCTGACTTCTTGATAGCTATCTGTCAGTCCTCTTGTGGGCTGGGCTTCAGGGTGCCATGAACTAACCTGGAATCGGGATAAGTTGATGGAGAAGGTAGAAATACGTTTTTTAGGTGAAGGTAAGATAGGCTTCCCTGATCAGATGAGATTTCAGAGATCACCTGAAGGTAGACAGAGTAGGAGATAGCCCCATAAAATGGGGCTTTCTAGATGATGGGAAAGGCTCTGGAAAAGTCTTGGAGGTGAGCATGGGAGGAGGTGGTAGGGAAGCTAGAGAGTAGGAAGTCCTGGGAGAAATGGAGAGGATGGTTTGGGTGACAATTTAAAATGAGGTTGAAGATGTAATTTGGGAGGGCTTTGTATGTTGTTAGTATTTTGAATTTTATTTTTGGCTAAGCGGAAGCCAGTGGAGAAATTGGCAGTGAGGGGAGGCAGCCACAGATTGGTTAAGAAGTTGGATGATTCTGGCAGCACCATACATGATAGACTGAAGGGGGATAGTCTGTGTAAGAATGGAGTTGCAATAGTCAAGGAGATAACCAGGGAGAGAATTAGTAGCTTTGCAATGTTATAGGTTAAGCATGGGTATATTTTGGAAATGTTAAGGCATCAAGATTTGATCACTGATTGGATGTGCACTCTGGCATGAGTGGATGGAATGATAGTTTTGCAGTTGTTCTCAATGGTAAATTTGTGAAAGGGGGATCAGGAGGAGAAAACATTATGTACTCAGTTTTTGAAAGATTAATACATCAGACAGTAAATTAGTAATGCATGAGGAGATTGAAGGGGTGAGCTGAGGGATAGAGAGATAGATTTGTGTGGTATTGGCATAGAGATGATATACGTAGGAAACTGTGGGAGGGTATCAGCTGGCCCAGAGAAGAGATGTAAAGAGGGAATAGAAGAGGCCCAAGTACAGAGCCCTGGGGGACCACAGTGGAAAGAGCAGGTTGTGCTCCTAGATTTCCACTTCATATAAAAGTATGTGGCTTTGTGTTAGCAACGTTAGAAATATTATACCATACAGTGGCCAAGTAAAGCTGTTTATGTACCCTAGACACTTATCGTGCTACAGGCTTTGTGCCAAATATATTATTTGTAAATCATTAAAAATATGACATAGCCACTTACTAAACGCACAGTATATAAAAAAGGAAATGATCAAACCATAATATTTACCTAGTATCATTACTTTTCCCATTTCAATTAAAATATATAGTTACCAATATTTTTAAAATCTAGATCTAAATTTTGAATTGTCACTTCTATACAGAAGCAGTCACTGTTTGGGTAATTTGACAGCTGCAGGCATTGCGGATGTGTGAATACAATAGTCGAAGGGAGAATCCTCCATCCATGCTGTGTTGGGATTCTAGTGATTTTCTCTTAGTTTGACAATGTTTTAATCCCCTATGCCCAGCCTTAAGCAGGCCACTCCTTTTTTCAATTTGCTTTCCTTCAAACCTGGACAGTCAATGTTGATTGGGGAATCCCTCCCACAAAGCTATTGTTTTCTGCCAACATTTTGATTTGCCACTAGAAAGGAAATCTTCCAATGGGGACATCTGTTCTGGTGACAAATATCTAAAGGGAGTTTTGAGAGATTTTCTTTGGATTCCTGTTGTATCTACAGTACAGTAAATTAAGCTTCCAAAAGACACAAAATACCTGATATGAATTTTATTATTCTCTAAGCAAATGTAGTCTGAATACAAGAGGTATCAGACTATAGTCCTTGTGCAGCGTAACTAGTATTGATTCTGTCCATCCCCCATTACTATTTGTCTGAATATTTCCTCTAGTTGGTGGGGCTTGTTGGGTTCCTTCCACAACTCTGCTCTCTGCACACGCTATGTACAGCACAGCAATGATGTCACTACTAATTTTCTATCATAATATCAAGGCTTGCAAAAGCATTTGGTGCACACAGAGTGGATTCATATCCTTGGTGGCTATTCAGAAAAATATGTTATTAATGTTTTTGTGCCCAGAGTTTAACTTTAAGGTCAGATTTACACATATGCACTTGCAGTAATGCATGTTAAAACCCATGTCTTAATATGTGTTACCGCAACATTAACATGTGAATTACACTATAAAACACATATACTATATGATGTTAGCAAATGCACCTATGCTATGATGCACATCAATGGCAATATGCAAATGCTCTGCGCATTATGCCGAGCTGTGTTGGTCAAAAACAGTACTGGTTAACCAAAGTTTTCTTCATGGGTTGCCTTAATGCCAGGCACCTCAAAGTACAAAACAACCTGTGTAATAATGTATATATGGGTGTGAATCAGCCCATATTGTACTTTAGAATTAATTTAAAGTGACCCTGTCAGGAGGTTGACGAAATCACAAAAGAACTAAACTGTGAAGGAAACAGCTTTATACATACCTGTCCATCAAGCCTTTTGCGGAAACTTCTCGCTGTAGCAGAGCTCCCGAGGCAGATCTGACTCCACCCTTCTTGGTGTATAGAAAAGCGTGTCTCCCTCTAGCTGCTGTGGTTCCTCCCGATGACCTCTATTGTGTCCAACTGTGACTGGTGGACAACAGGAGGCAGGGCTGCCATTAGAAATCATGGGGCCCTGTACTGTCTATTTGACAGCTCCCCAATTTCCACGACTAGGAGAGAAGGAGCATTGCACTGCCGCAAATTGTGGGTGTGGCAAAATTGTAAAGTGGAAGGAACTTAAAAGTTCTGCTCATGTACAGAAAGCAGGGCTCAAAATTTTGTGATGTACAGAGTGCAGGTGTCAGAAATATATAATGTAGACTGCAGGGGTTAGAAGTATATAATGTACAGAGTCCAGGTGTCAGAAGTATGTAATGTACAGAGTTCCGGGGTCAGGAGTGGGTAATGCACATACTGCAAGACTCTTGTGGGCCTCCCATTAATTCCTATATTCCTGATTTACTGCACCTCCACCAGCAATAATATAGAACCCCCCCCCCCATCTATAATGCTGTATACTGCACAGTATCCCACACAGTCCCTCCACCCATCACTGACCATGCACCCCAAAGCCCAGCGCCTACTAGATCACACCTGACTGTGGCTAACTGCAGACTGACAGCGAGCGGGACAGTGAGCTAGAGAGGACAATCCCCTTGCTGTGCTACGAGATGCATAGATTGTGTAGGGTTCCACTGCCCTCTACTGTCAGCTGCTAGTAGCACACTGTAATGTAAAATTATTAATTAATGTAAAATTATTTATGTCACTTCCTGACTCCGGGATTGTTGAGAAAAGATTCTGGAAGGAGGAAGATGCGAGAGAAAGAAGGTCTCAGCCACATGTTCTGTCCATCCTGCTAATACTATATCAGAAGAGATGATGATGCAAGTATTTCTATGTGCTAATCGTTTAAAAGAAAATTCTTTTTTTTTAATCATACTGTCCCCTGCCAGCTCTAACACTGAGAACTAAGTGATCAAAGACCGCTGATCGCTCAGTTCTCAGTGCTTTGTGAGCAGAGAGCTGGTGACTGTCAGTCACAGACTCTCTGCTCTGTCCCCCCTGTGCTCATTGAAGCTCTGGGCTGTGGAGGGGGTGGGAGCAGTTGGGTCAGGCTCTCAGCAGCTCGTTGAGAGGCTGAGCTGAGTGCTGGTCCAGGCATCTGGTTGGATCCCGACCATATGGTCGCAATCTTTCCCGAGCTTGGACCGGCTTGGTGATGTTAGCCGACAGCGGGCTTCAGTTGCCTCCTGGAAAAGGGTCACAGGAGAAGTACAGCCAAACAAGCTTTGGCTGTACTTCTCCTTTAACTGCAGCTGCAATAGCTTCTTAAATGTATTGCTGAATCCTTTTGACAAAGTATATCTGTCATATCACTGTCTCACATGCACAGTGCCAGATAACTGAGGCTGTGCTCCAGACTTGTGGGGGTAACCGCTGGAGAGGCGGGGGGGGGGGGATGATTTCTCCTCATTACTGCAGATCTTGTCTTCAGGTCGCAAACCCAAAGACAGACACTGCATAATCTTCAGGGACCATGAATTTGCTGCAAACCTTTATCTAATGTGAGGAAGTTCACCGCTCACAGGTAATTACCTCTCCTAGAATCAGCTGTCTCCACAATCAAGCAGGGTGCAGGCTGTGTTTGCAACAGGAGTGATAGGAAAAAAGAATAGCTGGATAGCCACACTCCATAAATTCACCTTTATTGTATAAAAATAGATGTCAAAGCATCACAAATGGGTACAGACTAACTGTACAGCCACTGACGCATTTTACACCAGGTACGGTGCTCAGTCTAGCTATGACTAAGCACCGTGCCTTTTGTGAAACGCGTCAGCGGCTGTGCAGTTAGTCTGTACCCATTTGTGATGCTTTGGTATCTATTTTTATACAATAAAGGTGAATTTTTTGGAGTGCAGCTCTGCAGCTATTCATTTTTCCTAAACCTTTATCTAAAGATATCTCTATTAATAACTACTGTATATATACCCGGGTATATGTGCACAATTTTACCAGGACTCCTATCAGCCCTTTTTCTGATAATATCTGTTTGTACATTGGATGTATGTACTGTTATTAACCACCTGACCTCCGGAAGGTTTCACCCGATTCATGACCAGACCTTTTTTTGGTCTTCAGCACTGTGCTACTTGCCACTGCGCCGTCATGTAACACTGTATACAGATTACAGTTTTATCATTTTTTTCATACAAATAAAGCTTTCTTTGGTTTGGTATTTAATTACCACTGGGTTTTCTATTTTTTAAATTATATAAATAAAAATAGACTGATAATTAAAAAACAAAACAAATTGTATAATTTCTGTTATAAAACATATCCAATAAAAAATAAATAAACAATTCTTCATAAATTGAGGCCAAAATGTATTCTGTTACATGTCTTTGGTAAAAGAAAATCCCCAAAAGAGAGGGCTACCACAGTATGCTATGTGAGCAGCCCCTGCTGACCTGATGAGGCCTGGGCTAGTACAGGAGGGCTACCTACGCTCCTCTAAAAGTATCCCTAACAGGAGGAACGGGGAGGGGGGCGGACACGCTATTTGACCAGCCTGAGCGATTGAATCGGGTCTGTGCCAGGAGTTTTGTTATGGAGTACAGTTTTAGTAAACTGATGTGTATTTATAAAGCTGTTTTTTATCATGGGTTCATTTTTGTGATTTTGTTGGCCCTCTGTAGGTCACTTTGCAGTATTGGGGCTCATTCACACAGGCGCAGATAGCCATACACTGGGAAAAAGGACAATTTCTCTGTGCCCGGGAGTGGCAGGTGTTTGTATAGTCTCCTGTATAAATCAATGACAGGCTATGGTTATACGCCGATAGCTGCACATCCAAACAACTGCATAACCTTTCAACCAAACTCTGATTTCTTGAAGGAGAACTAAGGGCAGCTACTGGAACAGGGTGCTGAGGATAATCAAAAGCTTTGCAGCACCCTCTGCTGGTGACACCCTGCATAGTTTCAAATATAGATAATATTGAAACATTTGCATTACCTGTTTGCAATGGTAATATGCTAGAACTGCGTGACAGGTGCCTCTGTGTGAGAAAAACATTGCTGAATTAATGTGATACACAGATGGCGAGTGATACATCTGACTATGTCTATAACAGATGCATCCTACAGATGTTCATGGAAAAGTTTGCTGTTTGCATGTGATTGCTGACTTGTAGGTCCACCAGCTTTCCATGATTGAATGGCATGTGTCAGATTTGTAGTGCAGTAGGATCCAAATATAAAACCACCTACACGTTACCTTACACCTACTTAAAGTGTTTGTCACTTTTCTGCCAGCTAAAAACTACATCCACAAAAACAGGTTCTGTAATAGAAATATATACACTATGAATGTACACCTGGTTATGTGGGTAACCTATGCACAGAGCGGCAAGTCATCCATTTTGCTTGCTGGTCCAATACGCATGGAAATGCAAACTTTCCACTAGTAACATCCATTACCAAAGCCATGGCCATTATTATGGAGTTGGCTCTTATTTGCATCTATAACAGTTTCCACTCTTCTGTGAAGAATTTGTATCCATTGGATGAGAAAACCAGCACTAGGAGCCAAGCTGTAGCCATAAACAATTTAACCATATCATGATCCATCTGATATTTTGCCTTCACTTCCTGTCCTGGAGACCAGTGACAAGGTTCTAATACTTCTCCACTCCATCCAAAACTAAAAAAAGAGATTTTGGCAGGTGATTCACTTTCTCTAATAAAATAATAAGAATAATAAAAACACATATAGCAATTTTTATATATAGCATATAGAAGGGCTCTGTAGTGTCAGTCATCAAGTGTGAATGTAAGTAGCTGACAATAAACCGTTGATGGGCAGAGTTGGGAATCCTTGGAATTTAGAAAAATAGGATTAGGTGTTCCCAGAACCTCAGCTTGTGGGTACGCAGAGTATTTTTAGGTAGCAGTCTGCCATGGTGTATTAAAGCACTGGCCAGGTAGATCATATGTATTTCCATAGTTTTTCTAGTTAGACAACAGCATAATTTTAAAGTTTAACCATCCTCAAAACTAATATTTAAATTTCAGGCAGTTGCTGGCTGGTTGAATCACCCACTGGTTTTTAAAGTGGAACTAAACTCTCTCTCAATCAATAAGAACTATATTTAATTGCCTCAAAAATGATGTCATACTTTCCAGAAGTCATCATGGGTAGAGGCGGCTCTCTAATTAGGCAAAAAAGGCGACCGCCTAAGGCCTCGCGCTCCTAGGGGCCTCGCGGCCGCCAAATTTGCTTGATGTGTGTGGGAGAATGAGAGGGAATGTCTCCGGTCAGTGTCCCCAAGCTGGCTGGGTGAGCGGGGCGGTAAAGGATCGCCATCTTTCATATACTGCGCTGCCTGCTGCAGCGGAATTGTAGGGGAGGTGGAGGCGGAGCTTCCGGGCTGGTCGCTGCTGAACCCACCAGGACAAAGGGGCGGGGAGGCCTCGTAAAAATGCCGCTTGCTCCGCAGTCCGCACCGCCGGTACACTGTCTGCAGCAGAGCAGTGAGAGTATGCTGTGTGTCCAACCGACCGACACATTCACTTCCCTGTCAAGCGAAGTGATCTCCGCCCGGCAGGAGCTTCCTAGTCCCGCCCGGCATGATGTCATTCACAGGCCGGGATGAAAGGGCAGAGGAGAGTGCTGCTGCAAAGACCTGCGAGGAGCCAGTGAAGCCCCGTGTAAAAGTGCAAGTAAGTTTGCAGAGGCTTAAAACCTTTCCTAAGGAACTGTTGTCAACTGCATGAAGTGTTTAACTTTTTGGGGGGGGGGGGGGAATTTACATTGGTATTTGTAATATGCAGCATGAAGGGGGTTATTGCATTACTATACATTAGTGACCAGTGGCTGTTAATTAACCCCTTTGTGCTTCATTAGTGATGCCAGTATCAGTGTTTATTAACCCTTTCATGCTGCACCAAATAGGGGTTAATTAACACTGACACTGGTCACTAATGCATCAGTGGCCAGTGGTGTATTTGATACTGCCCACCTCCATACACTCCGCACCCCTCTCATGTACATACTACCCCCACCATACACTCCGCACCCCTCTCATGTACATACTACCCACCTATATACACTCCGCACCACTCTCATGTACATACTACCCACCTCCATACACTCCGCACCACTCTCATGTACATACTACCCACCTATATACACTCCGCACCCCTCTCATGTACATACTACCCACCTCCATACACTCCGCACCCCTCTCATGTACATACTACCCACCTCCATACACTCCGCACCCCTCTCATGTACATACTACCCACCTATATACACTCCGCACCCCTCTCATGTACATACTACCCACCTCCATACACTCTGCACCCCTCTCATATAAATACTACCCACCTCCATACACTCTGAACCCCTCTCATGTACATACTACCCACCTCCATACACTCCGCACCCCTCTCATGTACATACTACCCCCACCATACACTCCGCACCCCTCTCATGTACATACTACCCACCTATATACACTCCGCACCACTCTCATGTACATACTACCCACCTATATACACTCCGCACCCCTCTCATGTACATACTACCCACCTATATACACTCCGCACCCCTCTCATGTACATACTACCCACCTCCATACACTCCGCACCCCTCTCATGTACATACTACCCACCTATATACACTCCGCACCCCTCTCATGTACATACTACCCACCTCCATACACTCTGCACCCCTCTCATGTAAATACTACCCACCTCCATACACTCTGAACCCCTCTCATGTACATACTACCCACCTCCATACACTCCGCACCCCTCTCATGTACATACTACCCCCACCATACACTCTGCACCCCTCTCATGTACATACTACCCCCACCATACACTCTGCACCCCTCTCATTTACATACTACCCCCACCATACACTCCGCACCCCTCTCATGTACATACTACCCACCGCCATACACTCCGCATCCCTCTCATGTACATACTACCCACCGCCATACACTCCGCACCCCTCTCATGTACATACTACCTGCCCGCATACCCTCCACTTTCCTCTCCTACTCAAGTTTACCGCCATTGTACAGTAGGAGCCCCTACTAGGGAGAAGGTGACCCGTGCCATACAGAAACATTTGTATGTGTGGCTAAATTATGCTACCTATTGGGCATGGCTTTTGTTTGATTAGAAATTTTAGTCTTTTTTTTTTTTTATTTATTTTTTTAAGTTTTTTGGTGAGTTTTTTGGTTTCTTTGGTGAGATATCAGGGGTCTAAACATACCCCTGAAGTCTCACTTTTGAGACAGAGAAAGGAAATAAGGAAACACATTTCCCAGTTCCTTTCTCTGTAGCTTCAGCTGCACTGCAGATGAATGAACAGGAGACAGAGGCTCCTGTTAATTCATAAACTAAAGCAAAGTAAACACAAATCAGTTCCAATCACTCACTGTGTTCGTTTAGAAAAGGTAAGGGCCTTTTCCCAGCCTCCATCCTGAAGACCCCCCCCCCCCCCCACACACACACACACACACACACACACAGCAGTCAGCGTGAGGGCAGAGGGGGGAAGTCGGCAGCGCTGTGGGGGGGCACACCGTTATTTTCTATCGCTTGGATTATTTTTCCCATTATGGGTGTGAGTGGGGCCTCATGTCTAAGTTTTGCCTAAGGCCTCACAAAGCCTAGAGCTGCCTCTGATCATGGGCATTTTATCTGGAGGAGGGGCTTTTTTAGCTAAGCATGCCCTCCTGCCTGCATGCCTGAGCTAAAGGCAGATGGAGTCCAGGAAGTAAATGCTACATGAATCACAGTGTTAATTTTAGTTTTAGGACTAAAATGGCATTTTAGTTTTAGTCCCATTTTAGTCTTCTGCAATTGTTTTAGTTTTAGTCGTATTTAGTCGACTAAATCTCCAGTACATTTTAGTCGACTAAAATGTCCTATGTTTTAGTCGACTAAAATCTCCAGCACATTTCAGTAATTGCAATTTAGTTTTAGTCATAGTCTTTTGACTAAAATGGCATTTTAGTTTTAGTCTCATTTTAGTCTTAGGACTAAAATGGCATTTTAGTTTTAGTCTCATTTTAGTCTTTTGACCAAAATGGCTTTTAGCTTTAGTCGTATTTTAATCACCTCAATTGTTTTAGTTTTAGTCGTATTTTAGTCGACTATTATTTATTTATTTTAGTTACTTATATAGCGCTTTACATATACATTATACATTCACATCAGTCCCTACACCCTCAAGGAGCTTACAATCTAAGGTCCCTAACTCACATTCATACATACTAAGGACAATTTAGACAGGATCCAATTAACCTACCAGCATGTCTTTGGAGTAAAATGTTTTAGTCGTTTTAGTCGACTAAATTAACACGGATGAATCATCTGCCCTTACTTAACCACTTCATTACCCGGCTATAGTAATATGATGTCCGCAGGAGGGATCTCCCATCCTGGGCGGGCATCGTATGACGTCCTGGGTTTTCCGGCCGTCTAGGGGGCACGCGCGCACCCACCGCGTTGCTCGGGACCCGGTGTGCGTGCCCGGCGGCTGCGATGTCCTCCGGGCACCCGCGATTGTCTGTGAACACAGCAGGGCCGTGGATCTGTGTGTGTAAACACACAGATCCACGTCCTGTCAGATGAGAGGAGACCGATGGTGTGTTCCTAGTACAGGGGAACACCGATCGGTCTCCTCCCCTTGTGAGTCCCCTCCCCCTACAGTTAGAATCACTCCCTAGGAAACATAATTAACCCCTCGATCACCCCCTAGTTTTAACCCCTTCCCTAACAGTCACATTTACACAGTAATCAGTGTGTTTTTATAGCACTGATCGCTGTATAAATGTGAATGGTCCCAAAAATGTGTCAAAAGTGTCCGATATGTACCCCACAATGTCACAGTCATGAAAAAAAACACAGATCGCCACCATTACTTGTAAAATAAATAAATAAATAAATAAATAAATAAAAAAACAATAAATCTATCCCATATTTTGTAGACGCTATAACTTTTGCGCAAACCAATCAATATACGCTTATTGTGATTTTATTTACCAAAAATATGTAGAAGAATACATATCGGCCTAAACTAAACATTTTTTTTTTAAATTGGGATATTTATTATAGCAAAAGTCAAAAATATTGTGTTTTTTTCAAAATTGTCACTCTTCTTTTGTTTATAGCGCAAAAAATAAAAATCGCAGAGGTGATCAAATACCACCAAAAGAAAGCTCTATTTGTGGGGAAAAAAACATAAAATTTTCATTTGAGTACAGTGTTGCATGACTGCGCAGTTGTCATTCAAAGTGCGACAGCGCTGAAAACTAAAAATTGGTCTGGGCAGGAAGGAGGTGAAAATGCCCAGTATTGAATCGGTTAAAGTGGTTGTTAAGCCACTAGGAGATCTTTACATCATTCTCATTGTTAGATAAAAACCTGTCTCCTAGTGCCTGTGCTTTATTAAAAAAAAAAAAAGCAGATTTCTACCTGTTTTAACAGCGTCTCCCGGCGATTACGTGACTCCTGGCTCTCTCCTCTCCCCATCTAATAGCTCCAGCAGGCGGGCCGCGAGATTCCCCCACTGATGTCAGGCGGGGAGGAGAGGAGGGGAGAGCCAGGAGTCACTTGATCGCTGGGAGATGCTGTTAAAGCAAGTAGAAATCAGCTTTTTTTAAATAAAGCACAGGCACTTGGATACAGATTATCTAACAATGGGAAAGATATAAAGATCACATAGTTTATAGTTTTGTAGCAGCGGGGAGAGCAGCAGAGCGGCGCTAGTGAGAGCTGACAGGCAGGGAGGGCACAGACACAGGAGAGCAGGGCTACGGATGATGGAGGCATGTAAACTGACCACGGTGTCCGGGCTCAGCAGCCATAATGAACTGTGGTCAGTTTACAGAGGGGAGGGCAGAAACTAGCAGGATCAGCCAGGTATTTCAGGTGTTACATGGGGCCAGATTACACCGCACAAACACTGTGCTGTATAATATGCTTTAAGGGATGTATTTTTTTAGGGTTACAAACACTTTAAGATGTCCACATTAGAAATGCTTGTGGGGAGCGTGATGACGTAGAGCGCATCACGGAGGGAGGGAGGTGAGAGTGTCTGCCTGAGAAGCGGACGCTCCTAGGATCCCTGAAGCGCGCGCTATCCCGCCGCCGCACAAGGAGAACTATGCACGATTACAGTGCGTAGTGGAAGACCCCCGAACGCCACCTCGAACGCCGCATCTGAAAGACCCCGGACCCCAACGGGAGAGGAGGAGAGGGAGCTCCATGCACCGTTGTGGAGCTACGAAAGGAGGTGCTGAGTGAAAGCCGACGGCGCCCGAGGGAGGTTTGGTCAGTGTCCCTCCCCCCCCCCACCCCGCGGCTCCCCCCCCCGTCTATCATCAGACACTGTGGAACCTACATGAACGCCCGCTGAGTCTGGGATTGGTAATGTAGGAACAGTTTGCTGTTTATCTGTTTTTTTTTTCTTTCTTTTTTCCCTATCTATGGGATATGTGGTACACTGCTGTATTGCCAGATTCAGGAAAACAGAAGTTAATTAGGAGGAACGTAGCTGAAAGTATTTGACATATCTGTTTCCCTTTGTTGCGTGGAGCAATGAAGCCTGATTGAGCCTGTATGAGAGAAACAGGGCTTTTATGAAAGTTCTGGTGAAAACGGGAGAGGGGGGAGGAAGAGGGGTAAATAAATATATGGAAGTAAATTCAGCTTATACTTTGCCATTCCTGGGTGGGAGTGTAGAGCGGTGTACCAATTAAAAGAAAAGGGGAGAAGGAGAGGAGGGGGGAAAGGGAAAGGAAAGAAAGAGGAAAGAAGGGGAAGAAAAAAAAAAAAGAAAAGAAAGACCTGCTGATAAATATAAAGAAAAGGAACGCAAGCTATAACTATCTGGAAGGCAAATAGAAGATCGCAGGGTGGAGACACTCAGACAGAGGCTTCTCTGAGATACGGATGCGGGGAGGGCCTGGGTCCCGACTAAGGAGGTATTACCCCCCTGGTAAATCGAGTTATACAAAGAAAGGACTAGCCGGAATTGTCCCAAATCAACAATCACCTGGGTCAGCTCTCTCAAAGGTATAGCACCTCACAGGCGAAGGGAGGAAATAAGATTCAAACCTGGGGAAACAAACAGGAGTCCCGAGAAAGAAGGGAGCAATGAATAAAGCAGCAACAAAATCAGGAAAAGGGGGAGCACCTAAAACCCCAAAGGATAAGACAGCTGGAAGCTCAATAAAACAGTTTATGACCCAAGGTGGGAGTCCAAAGGGTGGGGAGCAAGGAGCCCAAGGAGGAGGAAGAGGGGGAACCCCAAATAAAACGGGGGACAAGAAGGCACAGTCCAGGGAGAACTCAATAATTGAAAGTGAAGGAGATATAAGTCGGATGGAAGAGAGAAGAACAAGCGCTCAGATGCTTTCAAAAGAGGAATTGGGAGACATGTTCCAAAAGCTTGAGATCTCAATTAAAACAGAAATAGGCCTGGTGAGAGCAGACCTAGGAAGCCTGTTAGAAAGAGTAGAACTAACGGAGGGAAAAACGGAGGAACTAGAAAGAGAGATAATAAACCTCAAAGAACAAATAAAAACTACCAAACAAAATCAGCAGAAAATCCTGTATAAGATCGAGGATCAGGAAAACAGAGATAGAAGACAAAATATAAGACTTCGTTATGTTCCAGAAAATAGAGGAGAAGACCTGAGGAAGGTGGTCCCCCTAATATTGGGTCATCTGCTGGGAGAGGAGGTAGTGGAATTCCCCAAAATTGAAAGGATCCATCGTGTGGGAAGAATATTTAAGTCAGACCACCAGAGGCCGAGAGATGTTATAATCAGGTTTAGATACTACGAAGATAAAGCGGCAATTATATCCAAATTGAGAGGCAAACCTCCGCTAAAATTTGAAGGGTCAGAGATCCAAGTATACACAGACCTCGCTCCCGAAACCTTAGCAAGGAGAAAGCTCCTGAAACCCTTACTGGACCAGATGAGAGAGCTAAACATAAAATATAGTTGGGGGTTTCCGGCGTGCCTAATGGGCTTTAGAGATGGAAGATCAGCAAGATTGAGGTTTCCCGAAGAATTAAAGGACTTCTGTGATAGACTTGGCATGAAAGAGCTGGATTTGCCGGGTTGGGTGGAGGGGTGACCTGTGTTTTTTTATTTATTTATTTATTTATTTTTTTGGGGGGGGGTGAAAAGAGCTAGAGAGCGGGGGGGCGGCGGGATGGGGGAGGAGTTTCCGTGGTAACTGGAATACCCCTCTTTGCTTAAAACATCACACAGGGGTGGGTAAGGGACACACTCGTGCTCCCACCTCATACAGTCGATTCGTTAGGCTACATGGTATCCATGGCGCTTGGCGAATGGGGAGCCAGGAGTTGGCTGGGGGGAGGGGTGGGGGGGGTGGGTGAGGGTGAGGGGAAGGGGAAACTCTGTGTACAAGGGAGTAAAAGGGAAAGAGGAAGGGGAAGGATGAAAGTAAAAAAGAGGAAAGTGTGGAGTAGTTCAGTAATGCAGGTCCAACAAAAGAATGAAAACGGATGAGGGGATGAGGAAGTTAAATTTTATGACCTATAATGTAAAGGGTCTAAATGAGCCCATGAAGAGAATTAAGATACTGAGGGAATTGGAGAGATACAAAGCGGGGGTGGTGTTTCTCCAGGAAACCCATTTTACATGTCATTCTAGGAGTAAGATATGGTCAAAGGTCTATCCAAGCTGGTTTTATGGGGATTCAATTACTTCAAGGGCAAGAGGAGTGGCAATAGGAATAGCAAAAGGGGTAAATTTTAAGGTGGAAGAGAGATTAACGGACCCGGGAGGGAGGTACATATTTCTGAAGGGCTCCCTGGAGGGATGGAGCTGTACACTGGCTAATATTTATGTTCCGAACAAAGAGTCGAGTGGTTTCTTAGTGAAAACATTGGAAAAATTAATGGAGTTTAAAGAGGGAGGTCTGATAATGATGGGTGACTTAAATATGTGTATGGCACCGGAGGTAGATAGTACGTCGCGTGCGCTGGGGACAATGAACGAGAAACTAAGGAAGTTAAAATGGAAGCTTCACCTATGTCAACTGGTGGATATATGGAGGGTTAAGAACCCAAACAAGAAAGATTTCTCGTTCTACTCCTCAGCGCACGGGACGTACTCTAGGATCGATTATATACTGATTGAGCATTCATTACTGGACAGAGTGGTGGAGTCTAGGATAGAGGTGATCACTCTGTCGGATCACGCTCCAGTTAGTATGGAAATGTACGTTTCAAAAACTCAGAGAACCCCATTAACCTGGAGATTAGACGAAGATCTTTTACAAGAAGCAGAAAATGTAAAGAAAATAGAACAGGAACTAAAACAATACTTTCTAATAAATGATACAGGTGAGATCGCCGGATCCTCCTTGTGGGAGGCCCATAAGGCCTACATAAGGGGGATAATAATGAAGATAGGGGCAATAGGGAAAAGGGAAGCAAAAGAGCAAATTAAAAAACTAACTGAAGAAATATATAAATTAGAGCAAGAGCATAAGAAGGGCTCGGGTCAAGGGAGGAGAGTCCATCAAAAATTAATTCAGAAAAGGGAGGAATTAAAAGATCATATAGACCTTGAAACAAAAAAGGCATATTATAAGGCAGCAAAAGAAAGATACCAGAGTAGAAACAAGAGCAGTAGATTACTAGCTAAAATATTAAGAAGGAAAAAAGCTAGAAACTACATAGAAAAAATTCAAAATAGTAAAGGAGTAATGCTCCATACAACAAGAGAAATAGGGGAATCCTTCAGGGAGTACTATAGGGAGCTATACTCAGTGGATAAAAGTATAAGGCAAGATGGTGCACAAGATAGGAAGATAGAGGAGTTTCTCAATAAAGCTAACCTGCCGAAGATCACTGAAAACGATAAGGACATCTTAGAATGCCCGATATCGATAGAAGAGATAAATAAAGCGCTCTCTGAATCAGCTCCAGGTAAAAGCCCGGGTCCGGATGGATTTACCAACATGTATTATAAAAAATTTCAAGAAATATTATCCCCTAGACTCTGTGAGTACATGAACGGGCTGGGTAAGGACTTTGAGCTGAGCAGAGAAGCGCTCAAAGCAGAGATTACGGTTATCCCAAAAGAAGGGAAAAATGCTACGATATGCTCCAGTTATAGGCCAATATCGTTGATCAATACGGATGTAAAATTATATGCCAGAGTCTTAGCAAACCGGTTAAAAGAGACACTTAGTGACTTGATACACCCTGATCAATTGGGGTTTACCCCCAAAAGAGAAGGGCGAGATAATGGCGTGCGAGCACTGCTTTTGCTTCAGCATATTAAGGACAGGGGACCCCCAGGTCTACTCTTGTCTATAGACGCGGAAAAAGCGTTTGACAGAGTAGACTGGGGGTTCATGTTCCAAACTCTTAAATGTATGGGACTGGGCCCGAAAATGATCAATAGAATACAGGCTCTGTATAACCACCCCACGGCTTCGATAAGAATCAACAGTTCCCCATCGGAGGCTTTTGAAATGGAGAGGGGGACGAGACAGGGGTGCCCCTTGTCCCCCTTGCTCTTTGTCCTTTCCTTAGAACCACTGTTGGCAGTAATAAGGGCAGATCCAGATATTTGGGGTTTCCGGGTTGGGGATGAGGAGCACAAAGCCGCGGCTTTTGCCGACGATGTCTTGCTTTTTATAACCAACCCGAGAATTACAATGCCAAATATCCTTAGAGTTTTGAGTCAGTACGGAGACGTGTCAAACTTCAAAATGAACTCGGCAAAATCGGAAATCCTGAATATTAACTTAAGTAAGAGAGAAGAAAGTAAGCTGAAACAGGAATTTAAATTTATTTGGAAAAAAGAAATAAATTATCTGGGCATAAAATTGGCAAACTCATTGGGGAAGATCTTTAAATTAAATTTTATTCCATTGTTAGACGAAATAAAAGCTGAGAGCAAAAGGATAATAAGTAAACCACTTTCATGGATTGGACGCATCAATGCCATTAAGATGATATTACTACCTAAAGTCATCTATAAATTACAGATGCTCCCATTAGATATCCCACAGTATTATTTTAGAAAACTTAAATCAATCATTATGAGAACTGTCTGGAAAAACAGAAGGGCCAGAGTGTCTTTTGACATTCTAAAACAGGAGAAAGAGAGAGGGGGTCTGGCGATGCCCGATATTCAGGGGTACTATAAGGCAACACTGGTGTCAAGAGCGATAGAATGGTTTAGAGAGAATACACAGAAAAGATGGGTGAATATAGAGAATAGTCTGAGTAAGGCACACTTAGGACACATGATTTGGAACCCTCCACACTATAGAGTATTAGATGACAACACACATTCACTGACAAAGGTGGTTCTTAGAATATGGGACGTTGTATACAAACATGTAAATAAAACATACAATTCTCCTCTAATTTCACTTTGTGAAAATGATTATTTTGCTCCGGGGAAAAAGGAAATTGGGGGGAGTTGGATTAAAAATGTAAGGGTACAGCTGAGAGACATAATTAAAGATGGAAAGATTGACACATTTCAGGAATTAAAACACAAAACAGACACATGGGTCTTAGACCATTGGAGATATCTTCAGTTAAGGCATTTTGTCAATCACTTATCGCACCCAATAAGGTCAGGGGAGGAGTTATCAGATTTGGAAAAGATATGTTTGACGAACACTACTAAAGGTATAATTTCAAAAATTTATAAAATGGGACTGAAGACGGGTAGCAGGGAGGTACCACCATACAGCACTAAATGGGAAAAAAAAATTTTGTATGTGGATTTTTGTATCAATTAATAAAAGTTATGTATATTTGTAAAGAAAGCTACAAATGATGTGAAAAAAGGAGAGATACTGATGACACTGACAAAGTGGATACAGTCTCGAATAAATCACTGAGGTGGCAAAAAAAAAAAAAAAAAGAAATGCTTGTGGGGTGTTTTTCAAAGTGATTTCTCAGCAAAATAAAGCATGGAGGCATAGATGGGGGAGTTTGCTTTGTTTTGCTTTAATATCCTCCAGGGAAAGATCTCCTTCATTGTGCTGGGTAGCTAAGAGGGTGGGATTTTACCAGAAACTGTTTTTGGTGCTTCCAATATTGGTTATTTTGTGAAGAACATTTGGGCTGACATTCAAATTGAAAGTATGTCATTCAAAATACTGAACTGATAAAATGTGCTCTGCTGCCCTCTGGTGGAATAATAATTGAACTATATTTTTTCTTTTTAAATACACTGCTCAAAAAAATTAAAGGAACAATTTGAAAACACATCACCTTACTTTCAACTGTGGTTTTCTGTGCTCATAGTGTCTCCCATGTCCGCCCTGGGGGAACTACCCCCTTTACGGGTGCCTCTCTTGGTACTGCACTTAAACCTAAATTTACTCACCTTTGAAATCTGTTTATAACTGCTCATTTATGAAATTATATTCACTCTTGTAGATGTTTTTGACTGAAGAAGCGGTGGATACCGTGAAACATGTAGAGGATTTAGTCAGGATAACATTTAAGTCTTTCTTTATTAGGACCTATGTGCCCATTACTTGTTCTCATTACCGTGCATGGTATTGTGTGCACAGTGTATGTACTTTTGTACCAACTGTTTTTAATAAAGTCTATTTTCTAATAAATTGTTTCATTTTTCTTTTAACTGGTTCAATTCTTGGGTACCGAGATAGCCCACGACACTCTAGTGCTATAGAGTATGTTTGGAGCAGCTCCAGGCACTTTCCCTCTTTCCAATATCCATATTTAAGGATGATGGTACCCACCCCTATCCCCATATCACCTTGAATGAGGCTTCATCTACTTGAAAACACATCAGATCTCAATGGGGGAAAATATCATGCTGGATATCTATACTGATATGGACTGGGTAATGTGTTAGGAATGAAAGAAATGGAAATTAAAATCATCAACCTACAGAGGGCTGACACCCCGAAAATCAAAGTGAAAAAATGATGCAGCAGGCTAGTCCATTGTGCTGAATTTTCATTGCAGCAACTCAAAATGGTACTCAGTAGTTTGTATGGCCCCCACATGCTTGTATGCACACCTGACAACGTCAGGGCATGCTCCTAATGAGACAATGGATGGTGTCGTGGGGTATTTCCTTCCAGATCTGGACCAGGGCATCACTGAGCTCCTGAACAGACTGAGGTGCAACCTGGTGGCGTTGGATGGGCAGAAACAAACTGTCCCAGAGGTGTTCTATTGGATTTAGGTCAGGAGAGGGTGGGGGCCATTCAATGGTATCAATTCCTTCATCCTCCAGGAACTGGCTGCATACTCTCACCACATGAGGACGGGCATTGTCGTGCACCAGGAGGAACCCAGGACCCACTGCACCAGTGTAGGGTCTGACAATGGGTCCAAGGACTTCATCCCGATACCTAATGGCAGTCAGGGTTCCATTGTCTAGCCTGTAGAGGCATGTGCGTCCCTCCATGGATATGCCTCCCCAGACCATCACTGACCCACCACCAAACCCGTCATGATGAACAATGTTACAGGCAGCCTAACATTCTCCAAGGCTTCTTCAGACCCTTTCACGACTGTCACAAGTGCTCAGGGTGAACCTGCTCACATCTGTGAAAAGCACAGGGCACCAGTGGCGGACCTGCCAATTCTGGTGTTCAATGGCAAATGCCAATCATGTCAGGCAGTAAGCACAGTGCCCACTAGAGGACGTCGGGCCCTCAGACCACCCTCATGAAGTCTTTATTTGATTGTTTGGTCTAAAACATTCACACCAGTGGCCTGCTGAAGGTCATTTTGTAGGGCTCTGGCAGTGCTTATCCTGTTCCTCCTTGCACAAAGGAGCAGATACAGGTCCTGCTGATGGATTAAGGATATTCTACGGCCCTGTCCAGCTCTCCTCGAGTAACTGCCCATCTCCTGGAATCTCCTCCAGGCTCTTGATGTCAGTTGCCTCTACCTGTAAAACCATTCCTGTTTTAGAGGCATAGCCGATCCGCCCTATACGCTCACTACGCAAGCTGCGTAGGGCCCCGTTGCTTTGGGGGCCCCCAAGGGCAGATCGGCTCTGCTCCAATCTGCTCGGACGATCCCCAGCAGCGGCGATCCCGGATGGCTTCTCCATCCTCCAGAGACTCGCATCACCACGGGGGCCACACGCTTCTCCCGGCTGCTGAGCAACCTACGTTATCAACTACTGGGGGGCCCCGAACTCAAAGACGAGGTGAGTGTGGGGGCCACAATTGGGGGTGGGACAGTGATGGGGGTGTATATAATCAGTGGGTTGTCTGTATTACATGTGGGGTGTATATTATGAATGGGGTGTCAGTATGGGCTGTATATAATTAGTGGGGGCTAATAGTATATGTGGGGTGTATGTTATCAGTGGGGGGGGGGGTAGTATTATATGTGGGATGTATATTATCAGTGAGGGGCAGTATTATATGTGGGGTGTATATTATCAGTAGGGGGCAGTATTATATGTGGGGTGTATGTTATCAGTGGGGGGGCAGTATTATATGTTGGGTGTATGTTATCAGTGGGGGGGGGCAGTATTATATGTGAGGTGTATGTTATCGGTGGGGGGGCAGGCTTTGGTGAGCAGAGACCCCCTTTACACCAGAGTCACAGCATTCCCCCTTAAATTCCCAGAACACCCCTTACATCAGATCCCCCATTAAATCAGGATTCCCCTTTACATTAGAGTCCACAGAGCTCCCCCTTACAGTGTAAGTGGAAATTCTGCGCAGACTCTGATGTAAGGGGGGGGGGCTCTGTGCAGACTCTAATGTAAGTAGGGGGCTCTGTGCAGACTCTGATGTAAGGGGGAGCCCTCTGTGCAGACTCTGGTGTAAGGGGGAACCTCTGTGTGAACTCTGATGTAAAGAGGGGCTTTCTGGGGACCCTGATGTAAAGGGAGGCTCTCTGGGGACCCTGATGTAAGGGGAGGCTCTCTGGGGACCCTAATGTAGGGGGAGGCTCTCTGGGGACACTGATGCAGGGGGAGACTTTTTGAGAACACTGATTTAAGGGGGGTTTCTGTAATTGGTTTACATAGCTCACGGCATCACAGGTCAGGTAGAGGGCCCCTTAGCAGAATTTTGCTTAGGGCCCCAGGGAGGTCAGGATTGGCACTGTTTAGAGGTCATCTCAATGTTGTCCATCTAGTGCACCTGTTGTTAATTTCATTAACACCAAAGCAGCTGAAACTGATTAACAACCCCCACTGCTACTTAACTGACCAGATCAATATCCCAGGAGTTTAATTATGATAAGCACAGAGATGGTTAACGGTACTTCACAACTTTCTGAGCTGAGAAAGATCATATGTTTTAGTGTCAATAATTAGGCAAAAGACAAGCCTTCCCAACTTCCAACACTTTATAGTGTAGCAGTACCCCGGTAGGGGCTGCTGGATATTGTGGTCCACCTGTCACCCTGCCCAGCCCGGCATTCACTTCCCAGACACTCCAAGACAATGAACAGTCCCTTAGCTTTGTTTTGTGTTTTTATTCAGGGATTATAACTTGGATGGGGTTAAGGAATTCATGGGATGCTCAGAAAGATTTTTTTTTGCATAGCTTGGGACAAATTATAAACTCTCCTCTTCCTCCAGCTCTTGCTGCAGACTATTCCTCCCTCTTCCTCCAGCACAACTCTTCAGGCACAACTAGCACGTGGTTAGACCTGACACTGGCTTCAGCCAGGCTCTAGCAAATTCTGGTGCTAGCTGTCCTAGGTGGACTACTGATCTCAGTCAGCCCTCTTCAGGCTCTGCCAGCCCTCCTGGCTGCAGCTGCCTGTCTCCACTGCCCATGACACCACAGTCCTCAATTGGCTCTACATCCATTTCAGTTTGTATCCTCCCAATCCGCTCCGGCATGCTTTCCTGGCTGTGTGTCCCTCACCGACACCTGGTGGATCCCTCCTGGAGACTTACCCAGCAGTACTCTTCACTGTCCTCTCCTGCTCCTGGTCAGGACACCCCTGTGGTTTGTACGAGGGTCCCTTGCACTCCCGAGCTCTAGGTCCAAGGACATCCACCGCCCAGACTGGGGAGCTTCCTCAAAGGCTACGAAAGCTGGTACTCCATCTCCCAGTTCTTCCACCCGATAACTCCTCCCCAACAGGGCTGAGTCTTGGTATTTAAGGAGGCCTGCCCCCTGCCAATCCCAGTTGGGGAATTGGTCAGGGCTCCTTAGAACACCCCAGGCATCTCCACCCATCTTACCCTCCTCCCTTCTAGAATCCTCTAAAAGCCAGAGGGAGGTAACCGAGAAGTGATGCTGCATGTGAGTCACCTGCTGTTACTCTAGGCCACTCCCAGCCCATACAGATTAAAACAAACAGGCCTAGCTTACAGATGGGCCTGATTAAATGTACCTGTACTGACAAAAATCCTACTACTAGCACCTTCCTAAACTAGAGGGTGCTACATAGTAAAGTGTATTTTCATCTGTATCCCACACAACATGGTTTAGGCAGCTGGGCCTTCCTCAGTCTGTGGGTGCTTCCATTTGTGCATGGTGGAGAATGGGACAGAGCTTTTTCAGAGTGGATTTTTACACATGGTGCTGGTCTAAAGAACAATAGCAGAGTGACTTCTGGAGCATCTACTGAGGCTTCAAGATGCAACAAGCAGCCAGTCAAAGCATAATGGTTGGACCAGCATGCTGGAAAGTTTTCCACCACATCACACCAACAAAGCACATCTGTAGTGTGCTAACATGCAGGTCCTTTGTATTGTGTTAGGATGCAATGCAGTTTGTATGTTAGTGTGCATTGTGGTAATGTGTGGTAGGATCACGTTACCACAATGCAAAGTTGTGAATCGGGCCTTAAAGTGTGTTTCCATTTTTTCGACCAAATTGGGATAACATCTACCTTATGTTTGTTACATGTTCCCATTAACATAACAGAATTTAAAAACAAAAATTACAAATTGCTGGTTACCCTTTTAAGGTAAAGGTTTACTTGCTTTAAAATCCTTACATGCTCCCCCTGCTTTGAAATGTTTAGGAGGGGAGTGTGAAGTAATGTTTAATATGAATACCCTGTCTGTACTGTGTTTGCAGTTCTTCGATATCAGCTGTAAGCTAGGTTTGAACACTGTCTGTCCAACAAAGGATTAAACATTTATAAACCGCCCTCCTGCATTGTATGTTAACGAGTTATAGTTCACTCTGTTGTGGGGACAAGGCACTGTAAAGCCATACATGAAATTGCTGAACCAGTCAAATTTTGATCCATCTATGGCCATTCTGTCGATTGACTTCTCATGAATGGTCCTGCTGGAAAATTTCTATTGGATCAGTGCTTGCGTATTCTGACAGCGGGGGAGACCTGCTCAAATGTGTGAATGAGGGAATCGGTTCTGTTTTTCTGAACTATGTATGGCCATTGCCCAGTATAAGGCTGGATATAGATGGTTAGTTTTTTTAATTTTTTTCATTAAACCAGTGGACTGATCGAAAAAAAAAAAAAAAAAAAAAAAGGGTTCACCTATTCACACAAGTGAAGCTGGTTGTCAGAATACATTGATCAGTAGCCGCAGCGGCATTTGACTTCAAAAGTGGAAGTACGGTTTAAAGTTGTTATAAACCCTCACCCTCGGGTGATACACAGAGATGAAACAAATCCTCCTGCATAGGTTTTATTTTTTTATCTGCAGTCTTTCCTTCCTACACCCCTTCAAAAGGGAAGATTGTGTTAAAAATCTTTCTTCATCTGTCAGGAGCAGAGAAGAGGGGGTGGAGAGACTGCAGTAACAGTGTGTGAAAGCTGATTAGAGGAAAGGCACCCCCCCCCCCCCCACACACACACACACACACAGCAAAAGAACTGTGTTCTGAATAGACACGCTGTCTGCTTAGCTCTCCCCCCCCCCCACACAAATTTATCTCATGTGTTGGGAAAACTTCTCAGAAGTGACACATGCCAATAATAGAGGAACAAAGCACCAGAGAGAAAAGACACTTAGAGCTTTGGAGAGAGTTAAGTAAACACTGCAGATATATATGCTTTGCTTAGATTTCATGAATGAGGTTTACAACCACTAGATTGCTGTATTGTATCAATTGCAATTTCCTTTTGCTGTCCACTACTGAACACTTTATTGAAATTTTATATAGAAACAAATACAGACAAACCAGCAACACTTCTTACGCTAAAAAACATTTTCTGAATTCACATTTTCTGAATTTTTTTCGCCAGCTGTGTCCCATTGTGGAGATTTCCCTTCACTTTCTGTTCCATAGCCAAGCAGGAAGTCAGAGGAAATACCTGCAAATTAACCAGAACCAGTGTCTCCTTTGGAAGTTTTCCCCTCTATTGCTTTTCTGGGGACAACCCAAAACGCTTTCTCCTCTGCTGTTCACTCTGTGTATTGAGCCTTATGCAGCCCAGATTCGGAATGACCTAAATGTTCACGGGGTCTCAGTTAGGGGACGGGAGTTTAAAATCTCATTGTTTGCGGACGATGTCCTTCTTACCTTGATGCAACCTTGGGTATTACTCTCTTATTTGCATAAGCTTCTTGATGAATTTGGCACTTTGTCTGGTTATAAGGTTAACCCTTCTAAATCAGAAGCCTCGCTGCTCAATAGTCCCCCCTCTGAGGTGCAGCTTCTCTCAGGGTCTTTTCCTTATGCGTGGAAATCTACTGCTATTAAATACTTGGGGGTTTACATTACCTTGCGGTATGACTCCCTCTACGGAGCTAATTTTAAGCCCCTTTGCATCAATTAGATCTCTTTTAACTAAATGGAGACATAGTGGAATCTCTTGGCTGGGCCGCATAGTGTCAGTAAAAATGACGATTCTACCTAAGATTCTGTACGCATTCACGACCTTATCGATCCCTGTCCCTATGGCGCATCTTTGAAGTCTTCAGACGGACCTACTGAATTTCACGTGGAATTATAAACAGCATCGAATGGCTAATTCGGCTCTCTTTGCCTCTGAGAGTAACAGGGGTCTGGCATTCCCCAACATTGTTCGTTATTACGCAGCCCGATTGTGAGCCGTTGCCTGTGAGTTACCTTACCGGCGTATAACCGATGGACTGAGATAGACAAATTGTGGCTGGCCCTGGTTCACCCTAATAACCTGTTATGGAATGTTGATGCAGACATGCCTTCTGCCTCTTTTTTGCACATTATGGCTTCATAATATTTGGAGACACTGAGGCATAAACACTCCCTCCTGTCTGAGGCTTCTTTATTGACAGCTTTCCTTTATAACCCGAAGATGCTGGATAGTCTCATCTCTTAAATGATGTCCCCCTGGTTGTCGAGAAACCTATTTCACTTTGGTCATTTAATGAACCATGTAAGGAGAACTTTACCATCTTTTGAGTAACTCAGTGAAAAACACAATTTGCCATGCAGAGCTTTCTTTGGCTATCTTCAGATCCACAATTATACCTTATCCTTCGCCCCTGCCCTCCAATTTTCTAAATTGACCTAATTTGAGAGATTAGTTCTCACTGGACAATCACAAAAAGATTTACTCTCAGATATTAATAAACAACTGAATTCGTATTCAAGATAGATAGATACTCAAGGTAAACACCGGTACATAAGTGGATGAAAACAAGCCATTAGAGAAGAACTACCTATAGAAAAATGCAGACTATATGGTTCCAAGGGGCTAAAAGCTCATTCTGTACTCTTTATAAGGAAAACACTTGTTATTATTTTGGTATATGACTCCTACCCGCTTGAAGACCAAAACCCCTCTGCCTCTGATTGCTGCTGGAGTTGCCATAGAGACCGCGTCACTTTGCTTCATATTCACTGGCACTGTCCACTTCTGCAACCATATTGGCTGATGGTACATGATCTCCACCACCAACAGTTTGATGTAGACTTTCCCATTTGTCCCAAAACTTTCTTGTTGGGGCTACTTCCTCCCAGGTCCCCAGCCTGGCTAAAAAATTGATGTCTCATATCTTGACATCTCCTATTTCCATCAAACTATGAGCTATGTGGAGATTATGGAGTCCCCCACAGCACATCTTGCCGATACGGTAGAGTGTCATAATGCGATATGGGAGCCCTGGCATTTACGAGAAGATCCCCGGTAAGGCTCTACTACCTCTTGATGGTTGTAGTTCCAGAACTCTCTACCCTCCAGGAGTGATGAGCTCAAGTCTTTCCCTTCCCCACTTTCTCTCTCTCCTCATCTCTCTCACTGTTGTTTTCTGGTTCCTATATAAGGGCATCATTCCGGGTACTGAACTTTATCCCTAGGCCTTGTTATGCCTGAAACGGCCCTTTTGGGATTGGGTTCAATGGATACTGTTCATAATGCTAGACTGTTCTTCTTTAAATGGTTAATGTAATATACTGCAACTGTTATCTGCTGTGGATACAAGTCATAAACACCCTTAGATCTTTGCTTTTCTTGAAAATTCGTCAGCAGTTGATATACAATGTCATTTGTTTGTAATGCCTACATTTTTTTTGTTTTATAAAAGAAAATGTAATAAAAATGGTCAGTTAGAAAAAACAAACAAACTGACAGGCATTTGGCATAGAGCCAGGAGCGTTTGGCGTTGTGATTTTTGCCATGATTGTAGCATGTTTTGTCGCTCAACAATCACGGGTGCAATTTGGGGTGCCATTAAGAGATAACGCATCCAATGCTTTGCTGTGATTGTAGAATAATGGACAGAATTGCACGATTCTGCTCGTGATTCCAGTAGGCTAAGGTGTGAACAGAGCCTTACACACCTCTGCCACATCATAGTACAGTCAGGCAGAGGGTACCACCAGTTAAGATGGTATCTCTGTCTGCAGACTGGACAGTAAAAGAGTAGCAGCAGACTGATGAGGTCATCTCCCTACTTATGCTAATCTCTCTTCCTATCAGCATTGGCTCCCAGTCCTTCCCTCAACTCTTCCAGTCTAAACTCTTCTGCAGGAGGCTGATTCTAGTTTAAATGCAGGTTAACACTAACTAATATTGTTTAGTATTAATAACTGATATTGTTTACATAACCACGTTTGCACTAACAGAGTCTCACAACCTAAGCTCTGGATTTTGTTTGTATAATGGTTATATACTTACACTGGTTGAATTAACAAATACAGTTCATGATACAGAGTAGCATTAATTTGTGTCTTATATCTGCTTTAAATCCTATAAATTGGTTTTCACTAAACATTACTTCTTTTTTAAGTTTTCCCTGGAGTCCTTTAAGTCAGCAATGAAACTAATAAATTGTGATATCCCGTGCCAAGATATTTAACGCAGAAGTGGAAACATGTCTGTGCATGGTGTGTGAACAGCTCCAGAAAATACAAATATACCATGCACGCCCATTAGTGGCAATACAGCTGTGTCCTGGCATGTCATGAGTGCTTCTAATGAGCTCACAGATCTGGGTGTGTACCTGCCTGCAGCAAGGAACACCTACCACAAGCTCTGCACTCACCTCACACCTCAAATACACAGAATCCTGTGTGTCAGGCAAGGTGTCCGACAGCACCGTATTTTCACCGGGGACAAGTGTGACAATATTCCATAACGGAGATGCGATTATTCTTTCGTCCGAAAAAAAAAAAACGAGCTTCACTTCAATTTTTAAATTAATTTATACAGTGCCAATAAATTCTATACCCCATAGCACTTCTCAGAATACATTGAGACCGTCACATTAGTCCTTGCTCCAGCTAAGCTCTTAATCAAACGCCTCAGGTTTAGGACAGGCAAGTCAAAATGGTGTTTTTTTGTTTTTTGATTACATGCATTTTTGCAGCCTAAAGAAATTGGAATGAGGTTCCAGCTGTTCCCCAGTTTATAAAAATTACAGTTCCATACAAAATGTTGCAGCTTAGTGCTTCAGGAAATGCTTCCACCATCTTTGTCAAGGATAAAACTTTGTGTCCCCTTTGGGCGCTGCTAGATTTTAAGAGCCACCCCCTAGTGTTTCTGCAGCTGCCCAAAACCATTTCCTGACGCAGCAGTGGCATATGATTGATAGACATCCACTCCAGCAATCCTCTTTTGCAAAATGTCTTGGCTCAGTGTCCTGGGAAGAGAGGGTTAAGCCTGGTACACATGGGCCGAATATCAGGGTGTTCAATGGAAACCGGCCGGCCGGCATTCGGCCTGTGTGTACATCAGCTGGATAACCAGGTATCCTCTCGAGCTGCTTTAGACTTTTTTGTTAAGCCCGCTGGGTTGAATGAAAATAAATCTGATAGTGTGTACCAGTTTTTAGGGCCACAGGATTCTCAAAAGTAGTAGCAAAAATGTCCTCTATTCAGTAGTTTGTTAATACTTTGCCTCAGCCATAGGCCAATGTAAAACTGTTTAGGCCAGACAGATAGCTATCTTGAAATATCTTGAGCCGTCTCACAGTTTGGTTATGGACCTTTAAGCCAAGACCAGCAATCTCTAATAGTGGACCTTCCAGCCCAGACTGAGCAGAACAGACTGAGTAGAACTTTCAGAAGGTGCTTACTCGTAGCCACCTTGCTGTGTTTTCAGGCCCTGGCATAGGCCATCTTCCATTCCTTGGACCATGCCTATGGAACTGTATCCTCCCCAGGCAACAGGACTGGGAGGCAATGGCTAAATTCCTCACACACACGTCCTTTTCAGGCAAAGCCTTGGAAAGAAAAACCCCACTGGGAGATCTCCCTGAATATTTATCCATTCCTCAACTCACATTACTGGAATAAACCTCCTATTGGCCAGGGTAAAGTATATATTCATAACAGACAACATTGTCTTCTCACTATATCCACGCTCCCCAATAAAGCTGGACATACACTCAGCAAACTTTGGCCAATTCCTAATAAAGCTGTCAAAACTCCATCAGTGGTTGTCCCTGTTGGCACAACTCTGCCTGACATCCTGAAATTGCAGGATATGAGCAGAAAACTGTCAGCTGAACAGATGCAACCATTGAGTTGCAGCCACTACAGAAATGCAGGCAGATGCAACCAGCGTATGAGTATTCTTACAACCACTGGCCGAACATAAGAATACAATAGCCAGTTTGGAAGATTTGTCCATCTGTGGTGTTTAGTGTAGATAGCGGAATCTGTTAGATTTCTTTGAAGTATAGCACCCTCCTAGGTAGGTGCTAGATATGAATGTATTATAGTTTTTGGTTTCTCTGTTTAACAGGGAGACAGCTAGGTCAATTTATGTGCTGTCTGCCTAACAGAGAGCTGTGATTGGTTAGTATAGGCTGCTCAGTATGCTCTGGTGCTGCTTATGCTGACTGAGTGTCCCTGTGCTCAATAAACTAGGAAGATTATGGGCTAGAAGTGGAGAATAGGCAGATGAACAGCATGAATATGCATACAACCCTGGCCAATTGTAAGCGGGGGTTCCCCTAGGCATGCTGGGTGCCTGTATTTATATTCAAGGTGCACATGGGCTCTGGGTCATTCCCAGGAGAGGGTTGCACCAGGCTGGGGGGGAGAGGCTTTGTCTCCCCAGCACTTGTGGCCATGTGGCCTCACATGGGCAACCTGAGAGCCTGAATTGCTGCGATGTGGCCTTAGGTGGGAGATCTGAGAGCCTGAAGTCTGTGTGACAACCCTGGTCTTACAATACCTTGCATAGGGAGAGTCTACAGTGCATCTGCTCTGATATCATGGACAGAGAAGGCTGCCGGTGGTGCTTCAGGAGCATTGTACAGAAACCCTAAGGATCCTCAACCCCCCCCCCCCGCGCGCTGTCCACCGTTCGGTCCACCGGCACTTACCCCATCTAGGCGGCAGGGACTGGGCACCCATGGAGCGCGAATCGGGCATCCATGGAGCAACAGCGGGGACCGGGCATCCATGCAGTGACGGCGGGGACCAGGCGGCTCTTCTCCTCTTTGCTTCCGCTGTGCGTCTCTGCCCCTCCTCCTAGGCGTCCAATAGGGTCGCCTGTCCTTTTTAGCCAATTGGGTGATGGGTATCAGTCCTGATTGGCCGGGAGAGGGATCAGTGTTGCAACAGCGAATATTCATTCACTGTTGAAACACACCTGGGTGGGCTCCGGACGCATCCTCAGCGTCCCAAGTCCATCCTATTTTGAAGCCTAGAAGCTATGGCTGTAATCAGGTGCTTAAAAAAAAAAACCCCTGGCTGCTGTAATTCATGCACCCGGTGACCCGAAAGGGGCCAGACGCATGAATAGGGGGCGGCCGCGGCGACCATGGATAGATTCAAGCTATGAATATAGGGGGGTGGCGAGAAGAGAGGGGGCGGCGCCCAGGCACCCCTAATGGACGGGCTGCCACTGTCCACTACTTTACTAAGGGACATTGCTCTGTGCTGCTGTGAAGAAGTCTGCATGTGCCTTTGCAAAGACTTCGGTCAAGTTTCAGGAAGTTAGAGTCCTTGATATGAATAGTTCAATTTGAAGTATCCTGCTATATTCTTTCCCTAGCCAAGTTCTCCAATAAAACAACAAAACAAATCCGCTATACTGGTTATTGGAGTAATGAGCGGAAGTGTGTGTGCACCTGGCTGTGAAAAATACCTTGTGGCTGCGGAGCAAAAAGTGGGGAAGACCCGGGCAAAAGTACCAGAGACTCGTGCATGGGAAGCGCTACAGAAGATTGATGTCACACTGACTTATTGCTGTGTCCCGGGAAAGCTGAAAGGTTCAAAACCCCACAAGAATGCTCTCCTGCATCCTGGGTAAAATTCCCGAACAGTCCACATTAAGAATGAATGTTTAAATTCTATGGTAAGACATGCAGCTGGCTACACCCACTATCAAAACTTATATCAGTCCGAGTAAAAATCCACATTCCATACCTACTTACCTGGGTGCTCAATCATTAATCAAAGTGCAGACCACCTACAATGGGGAAATATTGCAATTTTTGCCGTTATGACAGGTTTAGCAGTAAGACCTTACAGCGCAGGTATTCTGGAGTGATATCCACTGTTTTATGTTCTTTTTGGATTTCTGTTTGAGTTTTCCTCTCACAATCCTAAAACATAGTGGAAGGTTAAATGATTCTACATAAAGTGCAATGTGGTTGCTAATTAAATTGTAAGCTCTTCAGGGATTGATGTAAGTGGTTCAACATGTTTTGTAAAAAGCTGCAAAATGCAAAGGCTTTATAGAAAGGGACATAATTAAAAACATAGTGATCTACATGCTAATACACAAACATTGTTTTGAGACGTATATGTTACATAATCATCACATGTGTTGTGCAGGACCTTCTCTTCTACCTATAGCTGCTGGGTCACCCCGGGGTGTCAGGAGACACTTCTGTCATCTATAGTCTGTCTTCAGCCCAGACTGTAGGGAAAGATGAAAGCGGCAGCCCCAGGTACCAGCTGACGTCTATCTTTGTTCTGGACTTAATTAACAAGCTGCTTATAGAGTTCTGCAGCATTGACCCTGGGGGACAAATAGCTTTAATTACTAAACTTGCAGAAAGACTTCTAATTACTTAAACTCCACGCACTTGGCAAAGGGTGCATTCACATTGCACAATTATGGCTGGGCTTGAATGCAGAGTCACCGGTATTTTAAAATGACATTCTCCTTTCATTTTGCTAAATTCTTTAGTTTCTCACAAGTTGTGAAGGGTCAATTTCAAACGTGGAAAAAGTACAGGGCTATAGTACATCAGTACTATTCATTACTTATAGCACTGTCAATTTACACAGCGCCTTACACATATATTTTACATTCACATCAGTCCCTGCCATCAAGGAGCTTACAGTCTATGGTCCCTACACATTCACATACTAGGACCAATTTAGACAGGAGCCAATTAACCTATCAGAATGTCTTTGGAGCGTGGGAGGAAACCAGAGTATTCAAAGGAAACCCACGCAAGCACAGGGAGAACATGCAAACTCCAGGCAGGTAGCGCCATAGTTGGGATTTGAACCAACAACGCTAGTGCTGCCAAGTGCTAACCACTTAGCCACTGTGCTACCAAGTATTTTAGAAAGTAAAGCTTAAAATCTGCAATTGGAAAAGTGTAACATATTTGTAACAAGAATGGGTACAAAAGGCATCACTTTTCTATATCATTCTATATCATAGTGAGTAGCCCATGTGATGTAGCCAAACCCACTTTCAACTAAAGCTTCCATTTTGTCCTTGTTCATATGGGCTTCAGCCTGAGCAAAGTTAGTGTGTATGCACTGCCAGGACAAGCTTCTTTAGCATTCAAGGTGAAAAGGTCAAACTGTGCCCCCCATTATGAGCTGTGAACTACTTGAGCAGCATAGGTTTCAGGTTCTGTCTTTTTTTGTCTCCTACTACTGAAGTGCCCAAAGCAGGGTTTTCAGTGGCTGCAGGAGAAAAATGATGGGGATCGGTTCCTCTATATGCCACCACCCCCACTGCCCCTTCTGTCCAGGTGTACAGGGGAGCCACATGGGCCCCTGGCTTGTTGGTTTAACTAATCATTTGTTCATATTATTTGTGCAACTTGTGACTGTGACAGGGGTGTGATATTTGCCTATGTAGTTTGTGCTAAAAGTTGTCCCTCCTTCACAAAAAGTTGGGAGGTACTGGGTAGGCAGTATGTGAGCTGAATGCTGATAGAGATTACCTTGGATCAGCAGGTCATAACGAGAGAGGACAAGACATGATGACTATGGACTGTCTGGAAAGAAAGTTAAGAAAAAACAGTAGATGATCTTGGATATTATTGAGAGGGTAAAGCATGGAAAAGAAAGGAGGAGAATAGAGGAGAAGAGAAAGGAGACATAGCTGAATGTGAAACAGGGAGGAATAACATAACAACATAACAGAAGCTTTTAGATGAACAGGGAAGGCAAACACGGGGGGAAACTGGACTGCAGGTAATCAGGGACAATGGGAAAAGAGAGAATAAATAGCTGGAGCTGATTGTGAACTACAGGATGAGAGAGGAGGGACAGCTGGAGTTGGTTGTGGACAGAGAAAAGAGAAGGTTTAGTAGAAACAGATTGTGGACCATTGAAACAATAGGCAAACAATTCAAGTTTATCATGCCTGGGAAGGAGGGAAAATCATCATGGTGGAGGGAAAAAATAAAGATTGGCAGTTGTTTATATACGGGGGGAAATTAAGCGACTGGATGGTTGTCACCGAGGAGTAGAAAGAGGATCAGTAGATGGCCTTGTACTATTGTACATGCCAACCACATGATAGTAAAGTTCTGTTGTCAGGGGAAGACAAAACTGTAAACATCCCAAAGATGTCTCAGTACCAGGACTGAGAGCACAGAAGAAAACACCTTCTCAGAATTAATTTACAGTAAATAACACATCATAAGGTACATTGGTGAAATTTGTCAGACACATCCCGATGATCTTGCTGAGCTTAATTCTTAAAGTCATATATATAAACTGTGGTGTTTTGTTTGTATTACTATTATTTTGAATTTTATTGTGGGTGTCAGGTTGTATACATTGGTTGATGAACTGTAAATATAGTATTGATGTTAGTGTTTGCCTCTGGCATCAAAAAGGCTGCAATCCCATATGGCCCTGGTATCTGGAAATAATTGGCTCCTGTTCTGTAGTAATCAGTGTTGACATATAACTCCTTCCTCCCTCCTTTTCTCCACAATGTTCTCTGGGCAGTCCTGTATCTTCCGAAATGAGCCACTTTTTCCAACTATTGCCCCGACTGGCATGGCTCCATATTGCTGGCCTCACACATGTAGACAATGTCTGTGTATAACAATAAGGCTTTGTGGGCTTTAAGGAAACTCAAAAACAAAACTAAGGTGACCTGTGCCTTGCTTTATGTTTTGGAGAGCAGTTTAACCTTTGCCGACCAGCGCACGCCGATTTAGGTTGGCAGAATGGCACTGGTAGGCAAAAGGGCGTACAGGTATATCACCTTTAAGAAGTGGTGTAGCAGGCACCGCCGTGGTCTCCGTGACCGCGGGTCCCGAGGACTCGATGTCCGCCGGGTGCCCGAGATCGTGTCACGGAGAGGTAGAACGGGGAGATGCTTTTGTAAACAAAGCATTGCCCCATTCTGCCTAGTGACATCTAGTGTCATCGAGAACAGTGATCACTGTCCTGTGTGTTGAAGCCCAGCCCCCTCACAGTTAGAATCACTCCCTAGGACACACTTAACCCCTTCACCGCCTCCTAGTGGTTAACCCCTTTACTGCCAGTGTCATTTACACAGTAATCAATGCATTTTTATAGCACCGATCGCTGTATAAATGCCAATGGTCCCAAAATAGTGTCAAAAGTGTCTGATCTGTCCGCCATAATGTCATAATGTCACAGTCCCGATAAAAATCGGAGATCGCCGCCATTACTACTAAAAAAAAAAAATTAAAAATAAAAATGCCATAAAACTATCCCCTATTTTGTAGACACTATACATTTTGCGCAAACCAATCAATATACACTTATTGCGATTTTTTTACCAAAAATATGTAGAAGAATACATATCGGCCTAAACTGAGGAAAATTTTTTTTTTTTTTTTATATTTTTTTGTAGGATATTTATTATAGCAAAAAGTAAAAAAATATTGCGTTTTTTAAAAAATTGTCTCTCTTTTTTTGTTTATAGCGCAAAAAATAAAAACCGCAGAGGTGATCAAATACCACCAAAAGAAAGCTCTATTTGTGGGGAAAAAAAGGACGTCAATTTTGTTTGGGTACAACGTCGCACAACTGCACAATTTTCAGTTAAAGCAACGCAGTGCCGAATAGCAAAAAGCGCTCTGGTCAGGAAGGGGGTAAAATCCTCCGGGGCTGAAGTTGTTAATAATGCTGTAGTGAACAAAAGTGTACCTAAACTCAAGAACAAAAATGTAATATATTGCAGCTTACAAGACTTTAGATGTGGTGGCTGCATTTGTTTTCTATTTTTTCAGGATTTTTTCCTTTATTTTTACTTGCCAATTTGCCAGTAAAATCCTTCCTATCATAGGGCTGACACAGCTCACTTACCATATTGTATCTATAGGGGAGCAGCATTGTCCCCAAGCTGCTCGCTTCTGACTTGGACATTTGAAAACCTCCCTCTCCTGGTCTTGACCATTGTATAACAGATGATCCATACTTCCCACATATCTGGCAGACCAACCCATACTCCAATTCCCCTTACCCTCCCCCATTAATTCAGACCACACCAAGTTGCAGTAAATATTGGCCGTAGCAGCCTCTTTATTAACAACTCAACTTAAAATTAACATATGTGAAAAAGCGCTGATATGAATATTCAAATAAAATTAATTAATAAAATATAACCAAATGATTAAGCTGCAACCATTGCAAAGGTGTTCTGACACCGTGAATGAGTGATATGTGTTACAAACAATAGTGCGCTGCAATCAACCTTCTATTAAAGCACAAAAATTACCTTCAAATAATATGTTCCAACCAATATTCTAATGGTAATGACAAGGGACTATTATCCCTCTACGTCCTTAGTACAATATATTACAATTATGAAAATGCAATACATGTGATGCAAAAAAAATATATAAATTAGTGTCTTCATAACACTGATAAGGGGGACTGCTTCACCCCAAAATGCACAAGGACATCCACAAATATTGATAAATTGATTAGCCTGTTCAGAGGATGAAAAAATAAAAGGCACAATGGTTCACTGATATTTTCTCTAAACAGCCACTCCTGCCAAACTCTCAGTTCATTAAGAGTATTCAGCTGTATTCTCTTGCTGCTTACTGTGACGCAACGCGTCACGTGACATGATGCAACGCATCTGGAGGAGCCAGTGACGACATCAAGTGTGCTTGTGATTGAGCACAGTAGATGTGGTATGAGGAAGAATCTCGCTACAAGTGTCTGACTGTTTGCATTAAGCGTTGGTTGAGCATACAAATGTGAGTGGATGACCCCTCCTCCTCCAGCTGCCCCAATCAGGTGCGCTCTAACATCCCTACACTCTGTCCCCTGTTTCCCATGTCATGCACGCCCTCTGCTATTTTTTATTTTTTTGCTTTGGGCTTCACTTGACCATTGTATAACAGATGATCCATACTTCCCACATACCTGCCAGACCAACCCATACTCCAATTCCCCTTACCTTCTCCCATTAATGGAGACCACACCAAGTTGAAGTAAATATTGGCCGTAGCAGCTTCTTTATTAACAACTCAACATAAAATTAACATAACTGTATAAAACATCTGTTGAACCACCTCCCATCAGTCAATACTCGCGTTGGTCTTTGCAGGAAACCTCAAAATTACCATAAGATATTAATAATGCACTGCGGTACCTTTAAACCAAAATAGGCCTCCAGCTGACATACCAGTTCGGAGACAAAACCACTGATTGTAGTGCACCCGTTAACCAAATTCAAGCTAAACCACCGTTAACTGGAATACCACCAGCGGGACCCATGCCACCGATGGGTCCGGAACTCTTCCTTATCTGGGGTTTCTTCCTTCACCCGCAAAGACCAACACCCACCACAGCACTTAAGGGGAAAACCTTACCCTTGTGTGCCCCTCCACACCCTAAACGCTCTCTGGATACCGTCTTGTAACCCTAAAGCCCACATGTCAATACCCACTGCATTGAGGTGTACCCCATCACCCCTGAGATAGCGCCAGGTGTCCACTTCCAGCTCCAAATGTCTGATAACCAGCCCCCCGTTCCTGGCTACAAATCTGCTAATGTCCCTGTTAGCCTTTTTACAGGCCTTATTAATCCGCTCCACCAATCTAGCCAATCGCTAAGGAGTCTGAGCAATGATGTCGGACCATACAATCAGCATCTCAGGAAAGGCCATGCGGAGCCGCAAGAAATCAAATTTAATATCCCGTGTAATGTCCAACATGGACCTTAAGACCAAATCATTGCCACCGACATGTAACACTAAAAGGTCCGGCAGTGTTGCCAACCTACCAGATTGAAATTTACGGACACGACACCTAAAATTTACTGGCACAGCCAAGTTTTTACTGACATTTCCAAAAGTTACAAAATTACAGTTTTAGTGCGATTTCGGTATTTAGGCTACAAACAAGTACAATATACAATTAGCAATGTGATTTAAGGTAGATATTAGGCAAAAAACATATTTCTTATTTTATTTTCGATATAGTAAGTAGCTCAGTGACGGGACTCAGGAGGGCAAGAAATTAGAAAGGGGCAGCACACACACATGAAATTGACTCTCACAGTGACGCTGACGGCAGCACAGGTGATGACACCTCACCGACATGACACGTCCCCTCCTGAGTCACAGTGACAGTCTCTCACGGACAGTCCCGGCTTGCCTTGCTCCCATCCCGCAGACCTCACAGAAGGCTCCGGCCACTCCACTCGTTTCCCTTGAACCATGACATCACACCACCTCCACCAGATCTGCCCCCTGCTGGCAGCGCCCGGACACACTGTAGCAGATACTTAGATGGCCTGGGCCAGGACTGCACATGCACATTTCCGAGCGTCACAGCCATAGTTTTTACTGGCAACCTTTTCCTGTCACTGGCATTTTACTGGCAGGAGAAAAGTGCCCCTTTTTTACTGGCTGCCAGTAAAAATACTGATGGTTGGCACTGACATCCGGCGGCCTATCCAGACGTGCAAAGCGATGCACTTCTGGAACTGTCCTGCTCCGGAGCATACCCGGTACTCCCAACCACCGTATACAGGCTTCCTCTCTAGAAATGCCCAACTGTCTCCCCTCAGGCCTTACATATGCTCTTTTTGCCCCCCCAAAAAACATATGAGTGGCCCAATATCCAGACCAGGCCCTGTGTTCCATCTGAAAGAGAAGAAAACAACCATCATAACAACCAAGATGCACCCTAACATGCATCCCATGCTGGCATACCCCCTGAGCTCCCCTACCCCCATTACTCTAAAAACAGGTGGGGACAAACATACACCATGAACCGCCATGATTCCCAACTACCAATGCGTTTTACTGCTGCATCGTCCAACCCCCATCTGACAGCCTCAGTAGCCGCCCGATTCAAAACGAATGCAAGGAAAATTCCTTGTCCCCCAAACCCAACGCCTGTAAGCATTTCCGGAGCACGGAAATTAATTGAAAGCTCGACAAAGGGGTGCCATCCGCATGCCCTAAAAAGGACCCCGCCACATTTGGGCAAACTGCGAGGAATCCCTTTACTGTCTCCACCGGACATAGGGGTGAACCCATTATAGAAAATATCTGAACCTTCCTACCCCTGCCCAACTGATCTGTTTTTGATTTACGCAACACCAGGGACAACCTATCCTCCCCACAGTTGACCTCTGTGGCCCATAGGCCCCCCATTGACCTTCTTGGAAGGGCTGACTAGCTCGCCTATCCGAAACGCACCAAAAAACACCAAGGAGAACAGCGTTTTGAACAACAAAACCTCATAATCCGATGAACACATAACAACCAACTGGGCCAAAACCCTCCCCAGCAGCTCAAATGAAACAGGGCGCCTGGAGTCCCTGTGCTTCTGTGAGCGCCGATACCCTTTCATCGCTTGTCGTATCCAAAAATCTTTTGTGAAGTCCTGGCAACCCTGCAACTTGAACAAAAATGCCAACTCTGCCAATTTCTTCTCCAATCCAGACATTGAGACCCCTTCTTCCATGTTTCTTGAGACAAAATACAGGACCATCAACCATAGGTCCTGTTCCTCCTGCTCATTCTCGACCTGTTGTAAAAAAAACAGTCATTCTCGCCATACCCTGCTATATGCAGCCTATGTCGAGGCGCTTACTGACTGTCTGATCCATTCGGAGACAATCCCAAGGCAATCCTCCACAGCCCTTTGGGACAAGGAACCCCGTGTTGCTCCACTGCCGGCGCCAGCTCCCGGAACTTGTGACACTGAAAGCAAGACAAAGCGTCAGCTATGACGTTCTCAACTCCTGGGAGGTTACAGCATAAATAAAAACATTCAACTGTAGACAGCGCAACACTAAGTGTTGGAGCAGCCGTACCACGGGCGGGGACGAGGCCGATAGCTTCTTGATGACTTGCACCACCCCCAAGTTATCCCCATGAAAGCACACTTTCAGGTTCCTGAAGGACTCTCCCCACAGCTGCACAGCCAGCACCACAGGAAACTATTCCAGCAATACCATGTTCTGGAGAAAACCCGCCTCTTTCTACGAATTCGGCCAAGGACCTGCACTCCACCTACCCTGAAAAAAGGCCTGGAAACCCAGTGGAACTGGCAGCATCTGTGTAAAGTTCCCAATTAAAGTTGCTTACCGGCCCTGACATCCAGAATGCCCTCCCGTTAAAATCTTCCAGGAACGAGTGCCAGACTCGTAAATCCTCCCTGTGCTCCCCTACCAGTCACACAAAATGAGTGGGAGACTTGACCCCCGCCGTACTTGCCGACATCCATCGGCAAAATACCCTCCCCATCGGTAGGATGCGACACGCAAAGTTCAATTTACCCAACTGCAACTAAAGTGACCGAAGTTGCACCTTGCGTAATGCCAAGAGCCCACGTATCTCAGCCTTGAGCGCCATCAGCTTATCTTCTGGCACTCCATGGCATCCGAGTCCAAGACAATGCCCAGGAAACTAATCACTGTCGTTGGCCCTTCCGTCTTTTCCGGAGCCAAGGGAATGCCGAAACAGGCGGCAATGTGTTCCAACGTAGCCAAAAGCCCACGCAAAAGGAATGATCCAAGTAATGGATGATGGAATTCACCCCCGCAACGTCTCGAACTACCCACTCCAAAAAGGAACTGAACTTCTCGAACAGAGCACACGAAATGGAACAGCCCATGGGCAGTCAGAGATCCACATAGAATTCCTCCTGCCAATGACAACTTAGCAGTCGCACCCAGAATACAGCCGCATCAAAGGAAGTGTACGAGACCGCAAATATCTCTGCGTCGATCGCGTCATTGACCGACCCCTCTTCGGGAAGGAAAAGTGGTGAATCAGACTAAATTTATTGGGCTCCTTCTTAAGCATGACCCCCAAGGGCGAGATAACCAAATCCGCAAAGAAGGGAAGAGGCCTCTCATTCGGCCTAATGCAACTTCCTTCCACAGTTTCTCAGAAACCACTTTTGCATGTTGTGAGGCCGAGCGCAAGTTCCTGGTCACAGGTGGTGCTTCGGCCAGTGTTGAAGGAATACGAAATCCCTCTGAGAACCACAGGCCTAACAACCGCGCCACCTTCCTGTCCAGGTACTCATCGAGGAAAGGCTGCATCCTTTCCACCCTCACTGGTGTCGTCCCTTTTGCATCAAACTTACTGGCATGCCCTTTTCCCTGCTTGAAGCAACGGGACAAAGGATGGGCACCTCCGCAGTCGGAGCATTTGTGCTTGTATCGGCAAGACCCCCCAAACTTGCATGAACCCTCATTAAATTGACAACAGACCCCTCCTTTTCTTTGCGGCCGATTGTCCGGGGGTGTATGAGCCAACGGCCCCCCTTGAAAAAACTGACTTGAGGCCCTTACTGACGTCATAAGTTGCATCCACAGGCTAATATTCTTGTGGTCCCACCGCAAGGACGGGCGGATCACCCTACGCTGACGGAACTGTTCATCATTTCGTAACCATGCAGTTCCCTCGTAGACTCTGTACGCCTCTCCCACGGCGTCCAAATAGCGGAAGAGTGCTGAACAGTGTTCAGTGTTCTTCTCGCCGATCACACTCGCCATAATGGCGAAAGCTTGCAGCCAGTTAGGGAAAGTTTGCGGGATGGGTTGGTATTGCCGCTTCTCCTCATCCTCCTTCTGGTGCTCCTCTGGCTTCACCCTATCTAAATTGAGCTTCTTCGGCGGCAGTAGTGAAAATATCTCCACATACTCACCTTTCCAAATCTTCTCCCTAACCTCCGGTTTAAAGTGGGCTCCCAGGGGCCCCTCAAAGCACGCAGACTTCACATTTTGCCGAGCCGGCCAGCCTAAGTACATCCTGTTTTTTAGCTACCTCCCCAGCCTACTTGTCCCCTGCTGCCGACTTGCTACCCGCATCCTGACCTGCCTCAGCAGTGTCCACTAAGGCGGGAGCCGCCACCACATCCCCTTGCTTAGCCCTCCCCAGGTGCAACCCAGGCCACTGCCAGGTTTTCTCTCCTGCTCGCCCCAGGTTCAAACCTCTGGACCAATTCCTTCAAACCTGCCAGGAACCCCAGCAAAACCACATCCGCTGTGGCGTGGTCGCGGACCAATGCTGCCGGGGCAGACTCCATAGGCAACGCAGCCTGCTGGCATGGCGGGCCTAGTGGGGGCTTCGGTACTCCTGGAGGCCCCGCCCGCCAAGCTCCATCCTTAAGGGGGATTCCTCTCAGGACCCCCTGCTGCTTAGCAGGAGGCCCTGAAGGGGCCCGTATGGGACTCCCTATGTGATGCTGAGCTCTGGGGGAGGATTCTGGGGAGAAGCGCTCCAGCGGCCGAGGCCGCCGAGCTCGCGTGTACTCCTGCCCCACTGTGCTAGCTCCTGGGGACCCTTCGCCCAGCACTGATGCCAGCCAATCCTGCAGCTACTCCTCACCCAGTAATGAAGCCTCCGCCTGCAGCTGGGGCAGAAATGTGTCCACCACTGATATGCTGGCTGCAAGCTTGCTCCTCACGCTGACACTGAATGAATGAATGAATGATTTGTATAGCGCTGCAAATGCGAACTAAATCGCCTCAAGGCACTAGATCCGTCCTGTGTTGTCCAGCTTCTTAGAAGAGGTAGGTCTTGAGTTTTTTTCTGAAGGCCTGATGGTTTTCTTCCAATGCGAATGTGAGTAAGTAGAGCGTTCCATAGCCGTGGTCCTTGGATTGCGAATCTTCGTTCTCGCTTTGTTTTGTAGCGGGGTTTTGGAATAAGGAGGAGGTTTTGGTTAGAAGATCGAAGACTGCGATTGGGTGTGTAGCGTTTTATTTTCTCTCATAGGTATTGAGGGGCGTTTCCTTGTATACATTTGTGGGTGAGGCAGAGGGTCTTGAAAGTGATTTGATTCTTTATGGTTAGCCAATGTAGGCTCCTCAGGGAAGGAGAGATGGATTCCCAGGTTTTTTTTCCTGTTAACAGTCTTGCCGCCGTGTTTTGGATGAGTTGTAAGCGCGCAAGCTGATATTGGGGTAGTCCTATGTAGAGAGAGTTTGCGTAGTCGAGACTGGAATTGATGATTGTTCAAACTACTGCTGCTTTGTCCTCTTTTGGGACGAAGGGGATGAGTCTACGAAGCAGTTGGAGGAGATGGTGAGATCCGCTGACTACTGATCCTATTTGTGCATCCATTGACATTTCTGAGTAAAAAATGACTCCGAGGCTCTTTAGTGCTTGGAGAAATGGTCTGTCCAAAGATGGTGGGAGGTGTCCATGGGGTCTTAGTTTTGGAATTTTGGTTTGCGTGTAGGAAAAGAAGCTCTGTTTTTGATCTGTTGAGTTCTATCAAAGTGAGGCATTTTTCTAGCCACTGATGATGGTCTTTTTCTTGGTAATGCGGAAGTAGAGTTGAGTATCATCAGCGTATGAGTGGAAGCAGAGGTCCGATTTTCTGATGATTTTGAGGAGTGGGCGGATGTAGATGTTGAAGAGCACTGGTGACAAGGGTGACTGAACGCTGGGGAGGGGACAACTACTATATTTACTGCATATGGCCCCTCTTCCTCCAGCTGCCTCAATCAGGTGCGCTCTAACATCCCTACACGCTGTCCCCTGTTTCCCCTGTCATGCACGCTCTCCGCTATTTTTTAAATTTTTTTTTGCTTCGGGCTTCTCTTACCCATTAAGGTCCCTGATCATAATTTTGTTCTTTACAAACACAAATGCTGAAGTTAATCTGGGGCCCATCCAAGCCCAAATTCAATAGACTTATTTTGTACAGTTCTAAAATAAACAAAGGTCAGAGACTATATTAGCATCCTCTGTATAGTCTACTAATATAAAATTGCCCAGATTATGCCTCTGGTCCAACTACACACTATATCGGACACACCATTATAAGCTCTTTTGGAGATGCTAGAGGTTCACCCACTCTCCCTCTCTTCCTTTATGTGGATTCCCCAACCTTTACACCCCAAGCCTCTTAATCTTAACCTTTCCATCAAATATTCAGTTCAATATACAGTATATTACCAAAAGTATTGGGGCGGCTGCCTTTACACGCACATGAAGTTTAATGACATCCCAGTCTAAGTCTGTAGGGTTCAATATTGATTTGGCCCACCCTTTGCAGCTATAACAGGTTCAACTCTTCTGGAAAGGCTGTCCACAAGGTTTAGGAGTGTGTCTATGGGAATGTTTGATCATTCTTCCAGAAGCGTATTTGTGAGGTTAGGCAATGATGTTGGATGAGAAGGCCTGGCTCGCAGTCTCTGCTTTAATTCATCCCAAAGGTGTTCTATTGGGTTGAGGTCAGAATTCTGTGCAGGTCAGTCAAGTTCCTCCACCCGAAACGCGTTCATTCATGTCTTTATGGACTTTGCTTTGTGCACTGGTTCGAAAGAGGTCATCCCCAAACTGTTCCCACAAAGTTGGGAGCATGAAATTGTCCAAAATGCCTTGGTATAATGACGCCTTAAGAGATCCCTTCACTGGAACTAAAGGGCCAGGTCCAACTCCTGAAATACAACCCCGCACCATAATCCCCCCTCCACCAAATTATTTGGAGCAGTGCACAAAGCAAGGTCCATAAAAACATAGATGAGCGAGTTTGGAGTGGAGGAACTTGACTGGCCTACAGAGAGTCCGACCTTAACCTGATAGAACATCTTTGGGATGAATTAGAGCAGACTGCGAGCCAGGCCTTCTCGTCCAACATCAGTACCTGACCTCACAAATGTGCTTCTGGAAGAATGGTCAAACATTCCCATAGACACTCTGCTAAACCTTGTGGACAGCCTTCCCAGAAGAGTTAAAGCTGTTATAGTTGCAAAGGGCGGGCCAACTCAATATTGAACCCTATGGACCAAAACTGGGATGCCATTAAAGTTCATGTGTTTGTAAAGGCAGACATCCCAATACTTTTGGTAATATAGTGTATATCACCTCATCTCCAATTATTCCACATCTTTAATTACTCTCTTTCCACCATGGATGGATGACCCCAACATTTTTGCTGGTGGAAGGCACAAGATTTCAACAAAGTCTATACTATGTTGGAAATGCACGGGGTTCATACTTTCATGCAGCTTTGGGAATCTCATAATGTTCCCAAAAGCAATTACTTTGCTAACTACAGCACTTTTCTTCTCTATATAAGAAACAAGACCTACCTTTGTCTCTTACGGCATTAGAATCCATCTGCAAATCCAATCCCAGGATAAAAGGAGTGATATCTCTGTTATATTTCACTTCAATTTATTTCTTAAAGAGGAAGTAAACCCTGGTGAGTTTTACTTCCTCTTTTTTTCCCTGCAAAGCTAAAGCATAATGGGCTACTATGCATTGCATAGTAGCCCATTATGTGTCACTTACCTGAAACTGAAGCCTGCAATGTCACTGCTGTCCCCACTAGCAGCGAGCGTCCATCTTCACCCTTCATCCTTCGGGGGCCGCAAACTCCAGCTCTGTGACTGGCCGGAGTCGCACGACGTCACTCCCGCGCATGCGCGCAGGAGCCCCTAGTCACGGCATGACCCCTATTAGAAATGGCACGTAGTCATCGCGCTTGGCTTTTTTGTAAATATCTCCTAAACCATGGAGGTTTAGGAGATATTTCAAGCACCTACAGGTAAGCCTTAATATAGGCTTACCTGTAGGTAAAAGTGGTTGTACAGGGTGTACAACCACTATAAAGCGGTTGTATACCCGCACAAATGTTTTTTTTTTTAAACCTGTAAGGCAAAAGGCATAATGCGCTAGTATGCACCGCATACTAGCGCATTATGAAATACTTACCTTAGAATTACCTTAGACGGCATCTGTTCCCGGTCCAGGCCGAGGGAGCTGACATTTCCCCTCGACGTGTCTTCCAGGTTCGCGGATCCGGCGCTGTGAGTGGCTGGAGCCGCAACGTCGTCACTCCCATGCATTCCCGCGGGAGACTTCTTTCTGGCAAGGTCCGGTAGCATCTGCCGGACCTTCACAGCGCATGTGCCGCTGACGTCAGCGGCTGCATGCAAAGTGAATATTTCCTAAACCGTACAGATTTAGGAGATATTAATTTTACCTACAGGTAAGCCTTATTATAGGGAATTTCTTTCCCTCTTGTCTTATCACCCTATTCTATTTTCTCCATACTTTTCTGCCTTATGCTTTTACACCTGGATTTACAGTGCCTTGCAAAAGTATTCACCCCCCTTGGCTTTTTACCGATTTTGTTACATTGCAGCCTTTAGTTAAATGTTTTTTGTTTTTAATTATATGTGATGGATCAGAACACAATAGTCTAAGTTGGTGAAGTAAAATTAGAAAAATATATACATAAAACTATTTTTTAGAAATAAAAAACTGATAATTGGCATGTGCGTATGTATTCACCCCCTTAGTTATGAAGCCCATAAAAAGCTCTGGTGCAACCAATTACCTTCAGAAGTCACATAATTTGTGAAATGATGTCCACCTGTGTGCAATCTAAGTGTCCCATGATCTGTCATTACATATACACACCTTTTTGAAAGGTCCCTGAGGCTGCAACACCTAAGCAAGAGGCACCACTAACCAAACACTGCCATGAAGTGCAAGGAACTCTCCAAACAAGTAGGGGGACAATGTTGTTGAGAAGTACAAGTCAGGGTTAGGTTATAAAAAAAATATCCAAATCTTTGATGATCCCTAGGAGCACCATCAAATCTATCATAGCCAAATGGCACAAAAGCAAACCTGCAAAGAGACGGCTGCACACCAAAACTCATGGACTGGGCAAGGAGGGCATTAATCAGAGAGGCAGCACAGAGACCTACGATAACCCTGGAGGAGCTGCAGAGTTCCACAGCAGAGACTGGAGTATCTCTACATAGGATGACAATAAGCCGTACGCTCCATAGAGTTGAGCTTTGTGTCAGAGTGGCCAGAAGAAAGCCATTACTATAAGCAAAAAACAAAATGGCACGTTTTGAGTTTGCGAAAAGGCATGTGGAAGACTCCCAAAATGTATGGAGGAAGGTGCTCTGGTCTCATGAGACTAAAATTTAACTTTTTGACCATCAAGGAAAACGCTATGTCTGGCACAAACCCAACACATCACCCATAGAACACAATCCACCGTGAAACATGGTGTTGGCGGCATCATGCTGTGGGGATGTTTTTTAGCAATCGGGACTGGGAAACTGGTCAGAGTTGAGGGGAAGATGGATGGTGCTAAATACAGGGATATTCATGAGCAAAACCTGTACCACTCTGTGTGTGATTTGAGGCTAGGAGGGAGGTTCACCTTCCAGCAGGACAATGACTCCAAACACACTGCTAATGCAACACCTGAGTGGTTTAAGGGGAAACATGTTAATGTGTTGGAATGGCCTAGTCAAACCCCACACCACAATCCAATAGAAAATCTGTAGTTAGACTTAAAGATTGCTGTTCACAAGCGCAAACCATCCAACTTGAAGGAGCAGTTTTGCAATGAGGAATGGGCAAAAATCCCAGTGGTAATATATGGCAAGCTCAAGCGACTTGGAGCTGTGATAGCTGCAAAAGGTGGCTCTACAAAGTATTGACTTTAGGGGGGTGAATAGTTATGCACATTGACTTTTTCTGTTATTTTGTCCTATTTGTCGTTTGCTTCACAATAAAAAAAAAAAAATCTTCAAAGTTGTGGGCATGTTCTATAAATTAAATGATGCAAATCCTCAAACAATCCATGTTAATTCCAGGTTGTGAGGCAACAAAACACGAGAAATGCCAAGGGGGTGAATACTTTTGCAAGGCACTGTATGTATGTAGAGCCCACTATTATTGACCCTTTATTGATGTAAGCTACCATCTGGCATCTATCTTTGGCATGTGTATTTGAGCCTATCTTGAGCTTAATGGCATCAGCAATCACAGTTGCAATGCTTTGCAGGCCTGAATGCAAAAATGTAATGTAATGCAAATGTAATAAATGCATATTTTTTATTTTATCATTGTTGGTGCATTTATTACATTTTTGCAAAAAGTGGACTATATCTTTGATGTGACTTATATACTAAGATTTCAGAAACCACATAATTCCCCTGTCCTATTAAGGCCAACTGAAATACCAGACACCAGCTGTCAGATTGTTTATAGGCCAAATACAGTATCTAATGGTGATGAACATTAGTGATCATATTTGGATTCCCAAGAATGATAGCCATTTTGGACAGAATCTTCCCCTGCCTCTGCGTTGCTCCAGCTGTCCCCTATTCCATTCTGTAGTCCTTGGACCCAAAGTTGGTAACCCTAGTGTCAGTGGACAGTAATTTTCATTTCTAAACCTCGTGCCAGTTCACCTGCTATACATGCATATAGGCAGGCTCCATCCTTCTCAGGGAAGAAGGGGGGAACCTTGACCTTTCTCCCTTGCCAGAAGAATTGTCCCAACACTGCACGTGGTTGCCCTTTATTGAGCAGTTTTGCTGCAGAATGCTTCACTGAATGGTCAAAAACATGATTATGTTTGTTCCCAGCTGGCTAATTGTAAATGGTATTTTTGTCACTTTGCTGATACATCCAGTGATACAGACCTTTGCTGCACTACTCCACCTTTCTTTTACTCAGTTGGAGTCCTTGTGAAGTACTTAGAGCTTCCAGGTGTGGGGGAACATGTGACCTACGTCTGTTCTTTTCACAATGACGTGCTCACACCTGAGTAATCAATTCCCAAGCCAAAACATTGTCATATTAGGTAGGGAAGGTAGTTATTAAAGGATAAGTCCACCTTAACACTAAAATCTCTACATCTACAGACATCCACAATCTAACACTAACCTATCTAACCCTGTAAAGAATAAACCAGTATACATACCTTTTTTGAAGCCGATCTGGTCCAGTCTCCAGCAGCGGAAGCTCTGCAGAGGACACAGCCGACAACGGCTGTGAAATGAATGGGGAGTGACGTCACCCATAGACTTACTACGGGGCTTCCTTTGTCGGCTGTGTCCTCTGCACCCGCCTCCATAGCGAAGCCGCAGCTGACAGCTCAGCATGGGATCAGGTCGGGTTGGCCTTAAAAAAGGTATATATACTGGTTTCTTCTTTACAGGGTTAGATAGGTTAGTGTTAGATTGTGGATGTCTTTAGATGTAGAGATTTTAGTGTTAAGGTGGACTTATCCTTTAACACTGCGTAAACAACACCATCTCCCATCTCCGACAGAGGAATAGAGTGGCTAGAGTGCGGGGATGATCCATCAGAGAAATATAGTTCTTTCAGGATAATCTGTCACTGAGTCTCCTTAAATAATTTTTTTTTGTAATAATACATTTTGAATTCAGTCTATGAGGAAATTAATGTTAGGACTGCAAAGGCACAAATGAGCCAAGATCTTTGTTTGAATACCCTTTGTTCTACTCCAGAGATGACTGCTGTGACATACAACAGGTTCATGGTAGGAGGAATCAGCCTTCCCACTGTGACAGCTGCTGACGCATTTCACAAGCAATAAACTTCCTGCACAGAGAAAGTATGCAGTGTTCCGACAAATACGTTACTCTGAAAAAAAGTATTTATTGTTACATTATTATTAAACAATAGGCTGCCAAGATACAGGTATAATACTCAATACCCAGGAAACAGTGGCACATATAGCCACGTCCTTGCAGTTCAAGACAGATATCTGCAAATCTCTCTGGAGATATACAGTACATGTGGAGACATTTACGTTGTATAACAAACGGGATGAATTATCTTAGTTTAGTCAGAGGCATGTTTCATATTTTGTAAATTTTATTCTGCATCTGTGTTGTGCTCATATAGTGAACTTATAATAACAACCTTCCATCCTGTCTTTGTATAATAAAAGGTGGTTAGACATGTGCTTGAGCTAAAATCCAGGCAATCAGCTAAATACACAGCTGAAATACATATATAAAAGCTGTTTTACCTGCCAAAGTATTTGTATTTCCATCCATCTAGCCCTGACAGCAGAGGCAAGTTGGTGACCTAACTGTTCCCTAAAGCAGTTTAGCTATGTATAGCTAGGCCACTTGCCAATCCCCAACATGTGTTTGCACAGTATAGGAGCAGCAGGAGACTGTAAAGCTCATCCCTCCGCTCACTCTGTTCTATCCTGCTGTCATTAGGAACAATTACAATGTTCCCTTGCTTCTAAACCTGGCGCCTGTGCCTCTGATATAAAAAAAAACAAAACAAAAACCTAAATCTTTGGACAAAGGTCCTTCTTCCATGGTTCAAATGGCAGCTTGCATCTCAGCAACCCTCTTCAGGCAAGACTATGTCTATTCAGCCCAGCTCCTTTTAGGCATCTGCTCCAGATCTAACATGGTTTCTAACACCCTCAGCACATGGTACATCCTTGAGGTCTACTCAAACAGCAGTACACCCCTCACATTTTTGTGAATATTTTTTTATATCTTTTCATGTGACAACACTGAAGAGATGACACTTTGCTACAATGTAAAGTAGTGAGTGTACAGCTTGTATAACAGTGTAAATTTTCTGTCCCCTCAAAATAACTCAACACATAGCCATTAATGTCTAAACCGCTGGCAATAAAAGTGAGTACACCCCTAAGTGAAAATGTCCAAATTTGGCCCAAAAGTGTCACTATTTTGTGTAGACACCATTATTTTCGAGCACTGTCTTAACCCTCTTGGGCATGGAGTTCACCAGAGCTTCACAGGTTGCCACTGGAGTCCTCTTCCACTCCTCCATGACGACATCACGGAGCTGGTGGATGTTAGAGACCTTGCATCCCTCCACCTTCCATTTTAGGATGCCCCACAGATGCTCAATAAGGTTTCGGTCTGGAGAAATGCTGTGTGTTTGGCGTCGTTATCATGTTGGATTACTGCCCTGTGGCCCAGTCACCGATGGGAGGAGATCATGCTCTACTTCAGTATGGGCATTCATGGTTCCCCCAATGAAATGTAGCTCCCCAGTGCTGGCAGCACTCATGAAGCCCCAGACCTCACTCCCACCACCATGCTTGACTGTAGGAAAGACACACTTGTCTTTATACTCCTCACCTGGTTGCCGCCACACATGCTTGACACCATCTGAAACAAATAAGTTTATCTTGGTCTCATCAGGCCACAGGACATGGTTCCAGTAATCCATGTCCTTAGTCTGCTTGTCTTCAGCAAACTGTTTGCAGGCTTTCTTGTGCATCATCTATAGAAGAAGCTTCCTTCTGGGACGACAGCCATGCAGACCAATTTGATGCAGTGTGCGGCGTATGGTCTAAACACTGACAGGCTGACCCCCACATCACCCCTTCAACTTCTGCAGCAATGCTGGCAGCACTCATATGTCTGTTTCCCAAAGACAACCTCTGGATATGACACTGAGCACGTGCACTCAACTTTTTTGGTCGACCATGGCGAGGCCTGTTCTGAGTGGAACCTGTCCTGTTAAACCGCTGTATGGTTTGTCCGCCATGCTGCAGCTCAGTTTCAGGGTCTTGGCAATCTTCTTATAGCCTAGGCCATCTTTATGTAAAGAAACAATCCTTTTTTTCAGATCCTCAGAGAGTTTTTTGCCATGTTGAACTTCCAGTGACCAGTATGAAAGAGTGAGAGCGATAACACCAAATTTAACACACCTGCTCCCCATTCACACCTGAGACCTTGAAACACTAACAAGTCACATGACACTGGGGAGGGAAAATGGCTAGTTGTGCCCAATTTGGACATTTTCACTTAGGTGTGTACTCACTTTTGTTGCTAGCGGTTTAGACATTAATGGCTGTGTGTTGAGTTATTTTGAGGGGACAGCAAATTTACACTGTTATACAAGCTGCACACTCAATACTTTACATTGTAGCAAAGTGTAATTTCTTCAGTGTTGTCACATGAAAAGCTATAATAAAAGATTTACAAAAATGTGTGGGGTGTACTCACTTTTGTGAGATACTGTGTATATACTCTTCGCTGCCCTGAAAGTGCATAAGTGGTAGTTGTAAGAGGCAGTTGAAAAAAAATAGCATGACCAAAATTACTTTTGTTTTTGCTCTCATCTAACAGTTGTAAATCCGCGGAAGGTAGTGGTTGATTTCACATGCGTAAGAAGTTACCGACTTCAGCACAACATAGATTTTTTTTTTTTACAGTTGGTAAAATATGTCTAAAACACTTTAGAGTTGGAAAAGATAAATAGTGTGGAAAGTACCCAGAAGTGAGAAAAGTGCAATATTTATTAAAAATATCTGTTATAGTTTTTTAAAGGTTCAACATTAAATAGAAATTCCCAGCTGATGCAAGCTGCTTGACATTCTGCACCATTTATGGAAAAATGCATGAACGCAACATGGATTCATTCTCATGAATTAACTCTGCCAATTTTTAATTATCACATTGTAAAGTGAGAACTTTGTAATGATTTCAAAATCTTGCTCGGACTGTAGTTTATAGCCATGGCAAGGATGCAACTGGAGACAAAATAGCAACGCTTTCCTACAACAATGGAAACCCAATGCAAGGTTTAAATGCTTGTTAATTCTAGAGGTAGAGGAGATTCCTTGCTCCAGCAGAATCTGTCCATCTGTGCGACCAGTCCCCCAAAGCCTCTTCTCCAAGGCTCTTTGTGATCACATAGCTACCTACTTCACATACAATGCAGGACTAGTAATAGCCCTGCATTGTACCTGATCACGCTGAGGGATGGCCCACAGTTGGCACCATTAGGGAGAAGAGGAGAGCACTGCAGTGATGAATACAGTAATACAGCCTCTTCCTGTACCCCTACAAATAATGAGGATTTTACCCTTGCAAGGTGAAAGTCCCACTGCAAGGGTTTTTTTTCTCATTCTGGAGCTGGGCTTTAAAATGTGTGTAAAGACAAAAGGGAATGTTTTTACCACTGACTGTGTCCTAGTTAGTGGAATTTATCCTCTGTATTTGTCCTCTTGAAACAGATAATGATAGTAAATCCAACATTTTACAGTTGCTATCAGAACAGACACTGAGAGTAAATCTTCCAAAGTGTAAGATAATAAGCTGACGGGGGTTCTAACCTTACCCTACACAATCTAATACTGAAAGAAGAGTTTTGGCTATATACTTTAAAAGGCACAGCCCAGTTAAATATCTCCTTGGTGGTCACAGCTTAACTGCTGAGCATCTTCTAAGGGCCTATTTTCACACTTGTGTTAGACAGCCAATTTTTTCTATAGGTCTTCATCAAAAAAAGGTACCTTACTCATTTATTGCTGAGGCAACACACGTGTGTGTGGGAGGTTTATTTATAAAAATGTCCCAGCATTTGCACAGCTGTTACAGTTAATTCGTGCAATGTGTTAAAGCAGAGTTCCACCCAAAAGTGGAACTTCCGCTTATCTGATTCCTCCCCCCCTCAGGTGCACATTTGGCACCTTTCAGGGAGGAGGGGGAGCGCGTACCTGTTTTTGATAGGTACCCTGTCCCCACTTCCATCTGACCTCACCGTAGTGAGGTATGTCACAAGTTCGGCCCCCCTCCTCCTCCCCCTGCTGCCGGGCCAGTAAGAGAGCGCAGCATGCTTTGCGCATGCGCAGTAGGGACCCGGCTGTGAAACCGCAAGGCTTCACTACCGAGTTCCCTTACCAGCAATAGCGGTGGCAGCAGCACACGACAGCCGAAGGAAACATCAGCTGGGTGCCGACATCGCTGGATTCCAGGACAGGTAAGTGTCCTTATATTAAAAGTTAACAGCTACAATATGTGTAGCTGCTGACTTTTATTTTTTTTTTTTTTGGGGGGGGGGGGGGAGTGGAACTCTGCTTTAAATATGTTTGAAATGCCATTTTCTGTTTTGTCTCCAGTGATTGTCAGCTCCATCCCATCTAGTGGCCGTAATGCTGTAATGGTTGTTAGATGGCAGCACAGGGATGTAGTGGATAGCACTCTCGCCTAGCAGTAAAAAGGGTCCCTGGTTCAAATCCCAACTACGACACTACCTGCCTGGAGTTTGCATGTTCTCCCTGTGCCTGCGTGGGTTTCCTCCGGGTACTCCAGTTTCCTCCTACACTCCAAAGACATGCTGGTAGGTTAATTGGCTTCTGTTAAAAAGAAAAAAAAATTGGCTCTAGTATATGAATGTGAGTTGGGGACCTTGGATTGTGGGCTCCTTGAGGGTAGGGACCGATGTGAGTGTGTGATGTATGTGTGGAGCGCTGTGTAAATTGACGGTGCTATATGGTTATCTTAAATAAATAGGGATAATTGTAGACACCCACACTCACTCAGGTTGAACTGGATGGACTGGTGTCTTTATTCAACCTTACTAACTAACTAACTATGTAACTGAAAATCACAGAAAATAAATAGGAGAGAGGAGGTTGGGACTTTGAATGACGTGTGTGCAAGGCAGTAGCTGAATGAATAGTGTGAGAACACATTGATGATAAATGTGTATGTAAAGTCCTGGGGCCCCTTGAGGCCTAATGGTGACCTCCAGAGTTAGGGACAGCTGACATCCTTCTGTGTAGAGTGGGTTACAAGGCATGGTGGATGTGATGAAAAGGGTGTACACCAGACACTTTTTGAATGCAAAGATATTTATTGTCTCTTAAACATTACTGTGGGAGAGACGGTTAGGGCCAGGACACCCTCCAAGTATCTATAATTGTTTTGTATGAATATCTGGTCAATAATATGTGATTGTTATGCTTATTTACTATGTATGTACTCATATTACCTTACCTTTAAATAGACTATCCCCCCTTCAGTCCATCATGAATGCTGCTACCAGACTCATCTACCTTACAAACCGCTCAGTGTCTGCTACCCCTCTCTGCCAATCCCTCCATTGGCTACCACTCGCCCAACAAATTAAATTCAAAATACTAACAATAGGTTACAAAGCCATCCACAACTCTGCCCCCAGCTACATCACTAACCTAGTCTCAAAATACCAACCTAATCGCTCTCTCCGTTCCTCCCAAGACCTCCTGCTCTCTAGCTCCCTCATCATCTCCTACCATATCTGCCTCCGGGACTTCTCCCGAGCCTCGCCCAACCTCTGGAATTCCCTACCCCAATCTGTCAGACTGTCTCCAAATGTATCCACTTTTAGGCAATCCCTGAAAACTTTCCTCTTCAGAGAAGCCTATCCTGCCTCCATCTAACAACTGCACTATTTTCTCACTATTAGCTCATCCCCCACAGCTATTACCCTTTTGTATAACTTGACCCTCCCTCCTAGATTGTAAGCTCTAATGAGCAAGGCCCTCTGATTCCTCCTGTATTGAATTGTATTGTACTTGTATTGTCTGCCCTAATGTTGTAAAGCGCTGCGTAAACTGTTGGAGCTATATAAATCCTGTTTAATAATAATAATAATAATAATATTGCCATGTCATGTTTTTTAATGAATAAAACATGTCTTGTTACATTGACTCATCTTTTAGCCATGCGAGAGCTACCTTATTTAAAGCCCCAAACCCTCTATTTCTTTCCTATTTCCCTGATAAGTTGTCATCCCAGAAGGAAGCCTCTTCTAAAGATGATGCACACAAAGCCCACAAACAGTTTGATGAAGACAAGCAGACTAAGGACATGGATTACTGGAACCATGTCCTGTGGTCTGATGAGACCAAGATAAACTTATTTGGTTTAGATGGTGTCAAGCATGTGTGGTGGCAACCAGGTGAGGTGTACAAAGACAAGTGTGTCTTGCCTACAGTCAAGCATGGTGGTGGGAGTGTCATGGTCTGGGGCCGCATGAGTGCTCCCGGCACTGGGGAGCTACAGTTCATTGAGGGAACCATGAATGCCAACATGTACTGTGAAACACTGAAGCAGAGCATGATCCCCTCCCTTTGGAGACTGGGCCACAGGGCAGTATTCCAACATGATAATGACCCCAAACACAACTCCAAGACAACCATTGCCTTGATAAAGAAGCTGAGGGTAAAGGTGATGGACTGGCCAAGCATATCTCCAGACCTAAACGGTACTGAGCATCTGTGGGGCATCCTCAGACAGAAGGTGGTGGAATGCAAGGTCTCTAACATCCACCAGCTCCGTGATGTCCTCATGGAGGAGTGGAAGAGGACTCCAATGGCAACCTGTGAATCTCTGGTGAACTCCATGCCCATGAGGGTTAAGGTAGTGCTGGAAAATAATAGTGGCCACACAAAATATTGACACTTTGGGCCCAATTCGGACATTTTCACTTAGGGGTGTACTCACTTTTGTTGCCAGCGGTTTAGACATTAATGGCTGTGTGTTGAGTTATTTTGAGGGGACAACAAATTTACACTGTTATACAAGCTGTACACCCAATACTTTACATTGTAGCAAAGTGTCATTTCTTCAGTGTTGTCGCATGAAAAGATATAATAAAATATTTACAAAAATGTGAGGGGTGTACTCACTTTTGTGAGATACTGTACATGGAGGGAGATTTACTAAAATGGGGACAGTTTTGCATAGTAATGAATCAGCTTCTGTGTATTAGCCTAGGTTCACACTGACTGCAGGATAGAAATCAAACCGGCAATGCAGTCCAACTTTAGGGGTGATTTGACAGACATTTGTGCGGGTTCCTGCACAGATGTCTATACAAACCACCTCCCGAAGTCGCCAAAAGTAGTACAAGGACTACGGTGCCATTGCCCGCAATAGCCGCCGATCTGGCATACGATTTCACATGTTGATGTAACCGTGGGCTTATTTTCAAAGCTTGATTTAACAAGCTGAAGTTAGAAGCTGATTGGTTACTATTCACAGTTGCACCAGATTCCGTGTGCCCCAGTTTTAGTAAATCTCCCCCATGTAATCTTATGGAATATTTCACTGAGATGAATGGTCTGGTGACTGGGATCATTTCAGATTGATGACGTGATCTCAGCTGAAGCCCGAGGAACACTTTTTATTCAACCAGTTTATCATTGGATAACCCCCTAATTTTCTTTTATTGTGGCATTGGCATATTTGTGGTATTATTGTGGCCTATAACAGGTCTTTGCTGTTTAAAATTCTTTTTCTTTCCTATTAATGTACTATTTGTGTAACCTGTGATTCACATCTCTTCATCCTGCAGGTCTGAAACTCCCAACCCCACCAATAAATGCGTCTCCACTAATGCTGGAATTGTGCACACTCCGAGAACACCAACATTTCTCTCTGTGTATGTGATCTATGTACATTGCAAGGATTATAACAACCTTTTGTTAAGATTCCTACCTTTTGTTATTCTATAAAATATGTTATTCTGCAATCCCTGTATGTTTGTCTGTGTCCATGTAGGAAAATGAAGTTAATGGGAGTGGTTCCATAATTATCAATAAGCTGTGGCACCTGCAGGAAAGCTGGGCTGAGTGCTGGGCCTGCATCCCTTTAGTTGTGATTTCCTATTGGAGACATGATTCCATATTTATTTTTTTATCTATAAGAAAGCATTGTAGATTTTCTAAATTGAAAATGAGGTGGAATCCCTCTTTATGGCATTCTATCAGGAGTCCTGACATCATTTGTTGTCAGTACAAATTAAACAAAACTTTGTGGAAAAGCTGCTGTGCATAACTGCAGAAATGGCTAAGAACCCTCATGAAGGCTTTTTTCTCTTTATAAAAGAAACACACCACGCACAAAAAATATCTGAAAGTTCACACCTTTATTGATTTTATTCTTTAGCCGCAAAGTAGAAAGTGAAAAGCAGGCTGTAAACAGCAGAAATGATTGGAAGTCACACAGAGCTGAAATAATACATACAAGATTACGAAGAGACTGCTGCTGCGTTTCCATATTGTTTTAGGTGACGCGTTAGCTGGCTTACGATCTTCCATTACAAAATTGGCCTTTGGCTCGTATTCTTGTGACGCCACACTGCCCGTCAGGGAAGGCAGTAGGTTGTATAGTTAACTCCTGATTGGGGCAAAAAACACTACCCTGAAACCACACAACCTACTACCTCACCCCGCTAAGACAGCTTGAGTTAAAAATACCTTTTTGAAATTTCTGGTTTGCGAACAATGGTAAGCATTTGAAAACTTTGACTTTTTTTTTGGAAACACAAGTTTTTGGATTAACTTATCAAATTCCAATTCACAACTCCAGACATGTTTTGCTTAAAACCAAGTAGATAAGGGTTAGAGCGTACTTCAGGTTTTTATTGCCATCTGTCTCTCTACTGGAGAGATTTTCCATCACTTCCTGTCAGAACAGGAAGTAATGGCGAATCTCTCCAAAGGGGAATGGGACAAAAATACATTTCTTTAGTAGAGTAATGAAGGGTCTTTATCGCTGTCTGTGCCTTCTGAGGACAAAAGTTTCTTCCATTTCTTGTACAGAGATCACAGGCACTGTATGCGAGAGAGATTCTCCCCAATGGGATCACAGGCAGAAATAGAAAATAGAATTATTTATTTCTTCTGCACTCCTTCTAAAACTGTCTGGAGTTAGCCTTACAAAAAGCTAACATTCGTCTGGATAACTGAGAATGTCAAATGTATAGTAAGTACTGTATATTTTATGGACATATTCTCCCACCTTGCGACAGTGAAGAACGGTGTGGTTTCTATCACACTCTCTCACAGTGCCACACTGAATAAAAATGAGTTGATAATCATATCCCTACACCTTGCTACAGGCAACAACTGTTAGCTAGCTAAATAATTCTTTCACTTTGATATTCTGAATAATAGTTAGATGATTAACATTATCCTATTTTGCCAAAGGGAAGAAAGTTTAGCACTATAGCATTCTCCATATTGCCACAGTGAATAAAAATGACTCTATTCTTTATATTTTTTCACATTGCCATAAGAAATTAGGGAAATTACTATAGAATTCTCCTATATTGCCACATTTAATAAAAATTACTTTAATAATATATTCTCTCACCTTGCCACAGTAAATAAACGTTAGTACTATAGCATTCTCCCAATATAATCAATCTATTATTATATTCGTTCATCTTGCCCTCTTGCCCCAGGAAATGGGATTAGTACTATAATATTCATCTGTATTGCTACAGAAAAATTCATTTTAATATTATAATCTCCAACCTTGCCACAGGGAATAAAGGTTAGTACTATAGAATTTTCCCATGTTACCACAGTAAAAAAAAAAGATTAATATTAAATTCTTTCATCTTGCCACTGTAAAGAAAGGTTTGCTTGCTATCACATTCTTCCATACTGCCACGCTGAATACAAGTTAGTTAGCCAGCCATCATATCCATACTTGCTACAAGGAAGTAATGTAAGTTTACTATAGTATCCCTACAGCTGGATGTTGGGGAAAAGGGTTAGATAACTAACATATTACAGGCATACCTCACTTTTAAGTACACAATGGGGTTTATTTACTAAAGCTAGAAAGTGCAAAATCAGGTTCACTTCTGCATAGAAACCAATGAGCTTCCCGGTCTTATTACCAAAGCTTAATTGAACAATCTGGGGTTAGAAGCTCATTGGTTTCTATGCAGAAGTGAGCCTGTTTTTGCACTTTCTAGCTTTAGTAAATAAACCCCATTGTGTACTTAAAAGTGGGGTATGCCTGGTATCCTCCATTGCCACAGGGAATAAAGGCCAGTACTACAGCATTCTCCAATATTGCTATAGTGACTAAAGGTTAGTACTATAACATTCTCTTATATTGCCACAGTGGATAAAGAATTCTTTAATATATTTTCCCACCTTGCCACAAGGATTAAAGGCCACTTTACTAATAAATTATGCAAATGTTAGTTTACATAACATTTATTCACTTTGCCACAGTTGATAGATTCCATTTTATTATTAAATTTCATGGACACTGTGAATAAAGACTAGTTTACTACCATCTTCTGAAGCAATGCACATAACGTTTACTATACTTTAAGGCCCTGTACACACAGGCCGAATAGCGGGCGGTTTCTATTGAACCGGCCAACGTTCAGCCAGTGTGTACAGCAGGGGTATAACCGAAAAAGGTATGCTGATTGGCATCCGATCAATGTTTTTAGTCAATAGCTGAGAGCGCTGACTGTTTTTTTCTGGTGGAGGGGGCTGTCCCTCTGTCAGAACACATGGGGTTGATTTACTAAAGTCAAACAGACTGTGCACTTTGCAAAGTGCAGTTGCTCCAGAGCTTAGTAAATGAGCAGATACTCTGCTGACTTCCATCATCCAATCATGTGCAAGCAAAAACGCAGATTTTTTTACAATTTTCCTTGCACGTGATTGGGTGCTCTTTGCAAAGTGCAGCCTTACCTCATTTACTAAGCTCAGGGGCAACTGCACTTTGCAAAGTGCACAGTCTATTTGCCTTTAGTACATCAACCCAATAGCTCAGAGGGGGAGATTGCTGTACTAACATCAGATAGTTAGTACAATGGCTCCTTCCAAGCTATGCTAGTGCGTTACGTACCAGGCTTAACACTTTCACACATTGCCACATTAGCTTATTAACATATTCCCCCACTATGCCCCTGAAAGTAAATCTCCCCGCTGTAAAAAAAAGTGTTCAACATAATTTCAAATGAGATTACACACAAAACAATTAATCAAAAGAGAAAATAGTAAAACTAAACGATGACTCTCCATGATTAAGAAGTCTCCATTGAAGAAATTACAGCCACTTCAGGAAAGACAGTAGATTGTATAGTTATCTGACACTTAGGGCTTGACCCCAAAACTAAACAACCTACTACCTCACCCCAAAGGACAGTCAGCCTCAGGAATGGGGGATCACTTAGTACCAGGCTTGCAGGAAACAAAATGGCATGAAGAGGTTATAAAAGGCTGTGCAGAATGAATAGGACAGACAGGTAACGGTTATAATAATACCACAATACCGAGAAGATCTCTATCATTATCAGGAATCTGCACTGCATACATTATCAGATTATCACACTTCATACCTGCAGGGTTTCATAGAAATGATTTTATTCACCTCCAGTTTTCCTCGAAAGCAGGCTCAGACTGGCTGTTAATACGCTACCCAAAGGCTATGATCTCTCCTATAAGATGTTTGGAAAAAAAAAGTGATATATTACTTAATTACCTCTGGGTATTGGTAAAATCATTAACCAGTTATTTTCCCATAGAAAAGGATTGCCCTCTACAGATCCTGCAGTAGGACCCTGTAATGCAATATAAAGGATAATTTCACCTTTTGAAAAAATAAAAATAAATAAATGCACTTTTTTTTTTGTAGATTGGGGGTGCAATGCTAGGCTACTGCAAACTCTCAGGATAGCCATCTGCCCATACCTTTAAAATGGGCAGGCAGTTACTTGAGAGCAGGAAGATCAATGAACTACAAGTGCTCACAAGCGCCCTTGCAGTTTATTAAGAACTACAAGCCGTCAGCTGCAATGGCTGATGGTAGTTGTAGTTTATTCAGTCACAGGAAACAATTTGTGAATGACGTGGCCATGTGGGTGGAGCCCCACATGGCCACGCTGGTTTCAAATTGTGACAGCGTGTATGGGGAGAGGATCCCCTGCACACTGCCAGAGGAGGGGTCGGAGAGAGAGGGTGTGCATGCTGAACACGTTAAATGTTACACCCTCTGTGTATGGAAACCCTAACAATCAACTTCCCTTATTTGCTTCTATTAAATATATCATAAATTGAAAGTGTTTTGGTATATCTATTTAATAAGTGCAAATAAACCTGTTAATCTTGTCAGGAATTCAGAGCTGTCATGTGCCATTCTGGTTCTTATCTTGGGACTACAAGTCAACTAGCGCCTATGCTTTGGAGATGAGGACTGTTGGATGGTTTAAAGCAAACAGTTAGTATATTGCAGCTTACCAATCCTTAGATGTATTGGCTGAATTAGTTTTCCTTTTAAAGCTTTATTTCCTTTATTTTCACCTAATGATCCAGCCACAAAATATGTTTTTCAACAGAACAAGCTGTCCTACAGATTTAGCATTTAGAGGGCTGAGATAAACCATTTACCACTGAAAAATAGTATTTATAAATGGCACTGCTAGGTATTGGTATATATTATTAAAGTGACACGTGCTCTTAACCTGTGAGTTGATGTAAACCATACAAAAAAACAATGTGAAAATAAATAAAGTGTCAGATGACACTCCTCAATAGTGCAAACAACCTTAATCCACTCAGTGTGTAAACTGACGTTTGTTAATGTTGCACTCCATATAAAGTGACTCAATATGTGATGCAGTTGAGACTGGCCGCTCAAGTAGACGTCTTGATGGCGAAACGCAGGGGGAGCCACAAGTAGACGTCATCATTTCTGGTTTCTGATTGTGGAGCGCAGAGGAAGTATACACAATTGTTTCTCATTGCCCCATTGAATTCTTTTACATTGTGAGTGCATACCCCTTTTATGTATGGAAAAAAAACTTAAGGTAAACGTTATTGCACTATAGAGTATCGTTTTGTCGTCACATATACTGTGTAAAAACGAGGAGAAAGGGCAGTAAAGAGTCACCTATACTTGAGGTCTGTTCCATTGTACAGCATAAAGGCTGTAAAAACGCAACACCCCCTAGTGGGGAGAACTTTTTGGTAAGAGTGTATACGGTATATAAGAAGAGCACGGATTGGAGCACTTGCACAAAAGTCACCAGTCACTTTGTACTGATGAACTTTGCATGACGTATTAACCACTGTAATTTTTTAATTTCTGCAATTTTTATTTTTATTCATATTTTTTTCTGTTTTCATTTTATTTATTATCTTATCAATTCGCAAAAACTTTAAAAGTTTTATCTTCACAGATTATTATTGTTAGCTACTTAGCCATCTCAACTGCATCACATTTTGGGTTACTTTATATGGAGTGCAACATTAGCACATGTCACTTTACACACTGAGTCAATTAAGGTTGTTTGCACTATTGAGGAGTGTCATCTGACACTTTATTTACTTTCGCATTGTTTTTTTGTATTGGTTTACATCAACTCACAGGTTAGGAGCATGTGTCACTTTAATAATATATACCAAAACCTAGCAGCGCCACTACCACCACATTTATAAATACTATTTTTCATTCTCAGACCCTACCTAGTAGGTGTCACGGTGGAGGCAGCAGCTACTAGCGTCAGATTATTAGGTTTATTGCCATCAGCGCGGGACATTGCTTATTCATTTGCTTATAATAGTCAGCTTTTATTCATTTATGTAAAACTTTTATCCCAAAAGGAAAAAAAGTTGTTTGTGTATCTAAATCTGCCAATGCATCTAACATTCTCCCCCCCCCATAATAACATAAGGGTTGTCCAAAGGTGTCTCTGTTGCCTATTCATCCAGAGTGCAGGCACTCTAATACAGGAGGTGTGTTACTGCTCAGATCATCAGGTGAAAACAGAGAGAAAAGGCCTATAAAAAGAAAACAAATGCAGCCACCACATTTAATAATTGGTAAGCTGCATTATATAACATTTTTGGTTTTGGGTTTAATAGCGCTTTAAGGGTCTCCATACAGAGCTCGATTTTCTTTTGTTTAGCCTGCAGATTGAACAAGAGAAAATCAACGGATTCCCCCATCCTCTATAGGAGCATGGATGGAGGAATCTCCACAGCTGGCTATTGTACTCAGGCAACCTCGGCACCTGCAGCTTCCTGAATATAATTGTACTGCCGAATAGCGATTATATCTTATACCGCCATTGTTTGGCTGATAATTTTCCTCCTGGCTTTTTCTTTTTTTAAATTGACTTTTCGCAAGCTGGGTGGTGCTTGCAGGGCCAGCCATGGCTTGAATTTCATGCAAAGCAGCAAAAAAATTGGCTGAAATGTAGGTTGTGTATAAAGGGCCCTTAGTATTTTAGCATAGGACAACTGTACAGGACTAAAACCACTCAGACCACTGTTGTCAGCCCACAAAAGGAGATTAAGAGCTGAGTGCACTGCTAGCAGATCAACATGTATTTACTGTATTTGTCATTTAAAGAGAAAATCACAGGGAAAAGGCACAAGGTATTTTGCCTTGATGTACACTTTGAACATACAACCAATGACAGCACTAATACGAATTAGTGAACCAAAAAAAAAATAAAAAAAATACATATATATATATATCTATATATATATCTATATATATATAGATATATATATATATAATTAATCTCAAAAATATGTAAAGACATTAAACAACAGCGTTAAGACATTAAACAACAGCGTTAAGACATTAAACAACAGTAATACTTCAGCGTGTAAACATCCATTCAAAAAAAGTAAGTAGCACTGCAATGCAAAAACAATCCAATGTAGCAAGTGTCCAAAAAGTGCAAAGGTCTCTCCACCACTTATTTGACACTTGCATAAATGTAATGCATAATAATATGTATAAACTTGAGTAAATTTTTTTTTTTTTTTAATTAAATCTGCAGCTTTCATTAAAATAATACCTGATGATCCTGCCAAATGGAAAAAAGATAAAGATGATTACTTGTAATGGTTTTCACAGGTGAAGTTTTCATTGATCTGTGAGATTTTTTATGCTAGTGGGTAATTCAACCGGCAGACATCTGCCCAAAACTCAAATATTTGTTTTGGATGGACTGACATTTTAAGTCAACCTTGCTAAGCAGGGCACTAACTTCTCTGAAGGGTGTGGAAACCTTGCAAGAAGATCTGAACAAATGAATGGGGTGGGCAACTACATGGCAAATTAGGTTTAATGTAGAAAAATGTAAAATACCGTATTTATCGGCGTATAACACGCACCCCAAGTTTAGGAGGGAATTTTAAGGAAAAAACTTTTAGGAGGGAAGTTTAAGGAAAAAAGCTTTCATTTAAATGCCCATTGATGCAGCCTTGTCAGTGTCCATCTGTAGCCTTGTCAGTGTCAGTGTAGCCTTGTCAGTGTCCATCTGTAGTCTTGTCTATCATTGCAGCCTTGTCAGTGTCCATCTGTAGCCTTGTCCATCATTGCAGCCTTGTCAGTGTCCATCTGTAGCCTTGTCCATCATTGCAGCCTTGTCAGTGTCCATCTGTAGCCTTGTCCATCATTGCAGCCTTGTCAGTGTCCATCTGTAGCCTTGTCCATCATTGCAGCCTTGTCAGTGTCCATCTGTAGCCTTGTCCATCATTGCAGCCTTGTCAGTGTCCATCTGTAGCCTTGTCCATCATTGCAGCCTTGTCAGTGTCCATCTGTAGCCTTGTCCATCATTGCAGCCTTGTCAGTGTCCATCTGTAGCCTTGCCCCTGTGTCATTTGCAGACTACTGCCATTTAAAAATGGCGCCGCCGCTCTCGGCGGCTCGCGACGGCTTTCGCCCGCTCTCGGCCATTCTCGGCGTCTCGGCCGCTCTCGGCAGCTCTTGGCCATTCTCGGTGTGTCTCGGCTGCTCTCGGCGGCTCTCGCCCGCTCTCGGTGGCTTTCAGCTGCACTTGGGCATTTTCGGCGTGTCTCGGCCGCTCTCGGCAGCTTTCGGTGGCTCACGCAGGACTGAGCCGCCGAAAGCCGCCGAGAATGGCCGAAAGCAGCCGAGAGCGGCCAAAAGCCACCAAAAGGCTCACAATCGGCGTATAACACGCACCCACGATTTTCCCCTGTTTTTAAAGGGAAAAAAGTGCGTGTTATACGCCGATAAATACGGTAATGCATTTGGGTGGCAAAAATATGAATGCAATCTATACACTGGGGGGAGAACCTCTGGGGGAATCTAGGATGGAAAAGGACCTGGGGGCCCTAGTAGATGATAGGCTCAGCAATGGCATGCAATGCCAAGCTGCTGCTAACAAAGCAAACAGAATATTGGTATGCATTAAAAAAGGGATTAACTCCAGGGATAAAGCGATAATTCTCCCGCTCTACAAGACTCTGGTCCGGCTGCCCCTAGAGTATGCTCTCCAGTTCTGGGCACCAGTCCTCAGGAAGGATGTACTGGAAATAGAGTGAGTACAAAGAAGGGCAACAAAGCTAATAAAGGGTCTGTAGGATATTAGTTATGAGGAAAGGTTGCGAACACTGAACTTATTCTCTCTGGAGAAGAGACGATTGAGAGGGGATATGATTTCAATTTACAAATACCGTACTGGTGAGCCCACAATAGGGATAAAACTTTTGCGCGGAAGGGAGTTTAACAAGACACATGGCCACTCATTAAAACTGGAAGAAAAGAGGTTTAATCTTAAACTATATGGAGGGTTCTTTGATGTAAGAGCAGCAAGGATGTAGAATTCCCTTCCACAGGCGGTGGTCTCAGCGGGGAGCATCGATAGTTTCAAAAAAATATTAGATAAGCACCTGAACGACTACAACATACAGGGATATACAAGGTAATAATGACATATAATCACACACATAGGTTGGACTTGATGGACTTGTGTCTTTTTTCAACCTCACTTACTATGTAACTATGTAACCTTTAAGAATATCCAAACAAAACAAAATTCAATTTTGATGCAAAAATGTCATACTTCCATAGATATTACATGCAAATTATACTTTTGTGATGCAGTTAATTAAGGGATGAGTTCACCTTTGTTCACCTATTTTTTTTCCTCTAAATACCATATCCCCTATGTACCAGTATAGCATTAATGTACTTATTTGCAAATATAAAACAGCTTTCCATTTATTCCACACACACTTACCTCATTCTCTTCATAGCTGTTTAAAAACACTGCTCCATTACTTCTGCCTTACTTCCTGGACAGATTTTAGGACCTGACACAGGAAGGAATGGACCAGCTGATCTCATTAGCACACACCCTGCATCATCCACTCTCAGCTGGTCAACTCCTTCCTGTGTCATGACCTAAAGTCTGTCCAGGAAGTAAGGCAGAAGTAATAGATAAGTGTTTTTAAACAGCTATGAAGAGAGTGAGGTAAGCGTGTGTAGAGTAAATGGAAAGCTGTTTTATGTTTGCAAAATATATACATTAATGCCATATTGGTACATAGGGGAGCTGGAAATTTTTTTTAAAAAGGTGAACAAAGGTGAACTTAGCCTTTAAGTATATCTTTAAATGGTAGCTGCCAGGATACAAATATTGGAGATGTCACAGAAGCACAAGAATGGAAGCCCAGGAGCCCGCAACTTCAAAATTAAGTCAGCATTGGCAGTTTCCATGGCAGGTTCTCTTTAAATGAATTCACCATAATAGCAAATATGTACACTATATTTCAGAAGCAAAAGAAAAAAAAAGTCAAGAATAATCGTTTTCAAGTAACCTCATACTTACAATGAAGTAAGAGTATGCCTGAAGTTTCAGTCTTTTTGGACCAAACGATCTGAAAATAAACAAAATATATGGATTTTTTAGTTTGATATGCCTCTTCCATCCTTTCAAATATTCATATACGAATCTATCTATCTATCTATCTATCTATCTATCTATCTATCTATCTATCTATCTATCTATCTATCTATCTATCTATCTATATATTTGCTCTTCCCTTGTTCGGTTTTTTAAGTGCACAAGAGGTCTGGTTGTAAGAGACGATATAATAAATATTTTGATGCCTTTTATCGGTCTACCTATTTTAACAGCAAAATTATCTCAAATGTATGGAATTTTCAAATGGAAATAGACAACGGTGAAAAGTAAACCAGGCAACTTTATGATTAGGACATTATCAGACTAATTAGAAACTATAAGAACTGATATAGCCCTATAAACCTTTGCCAATAAGCCCCCAATGAGACAAAGACATGTAACACAATAGATAAACACAGAAAAGGACACAACACATGTACAGTTGTTATAGGTATTATATCACACAAGTTGTTTTCCTGATTAGAATGTTTTATTGAGTTTGGAATGAGTTACTCAGGTGCTTACATACCTGTTTCCATTCTGAGTGATCCAAACAGGGATACGTAGAAGAATCACATTATAGCAATAACAGGATCAGGGATGGACCAATGGGCAGTGGCTACGTCAGGGTATAATGAGCAGGTAGGACCATGTATAGCTGATACTCCCTGACAACACAGCTGATGACCCCTCATGGGTATTGTGTCTATATGAGGCTGATAATATACACTTAGATGGTATACAGTCTCTGGGGTTTTCCATGACAGACTGACACTGCTCAAAAACATACCTCAGCGCAGGGCTGTCCACTGTCCATTCTTTCCTGAAAGTGTTGGAGCTTTGTCTCTTGAAATGTCCATGTTTTGGATCGTGAGCCAACTGGAAAGAATAACTCTTTATTCTTTAGGTGGTCTACATATAACCTGCTATATGAGATATGAGCACAGACAATATGGGGTGGATATACTAAAGGCAAATAGACTGTGTACTTTGCAAGTGTAGTTGCTCCAGAGCTTAGTAAATTAGCAGAAGCTCTGCTGACTTCCATTATCCATTCTATGCATTAAGATAATAAGCCTTCTGTGTGCAGCAGCCCCCCTCAGCCCCCCTAATACTTACCTGAGGTCCCTCTCTGTCCAATGATGTCCACAAGTGTCTCAGCCGTCTGAGATTCTCCCTCCTGACTGGTTGAGACACAGCAGCGGCGCCATTGGCTCCCACTGCTGTCAATCAAGGTCATCCAGTCAATCAGGGCAGAGAGGGGGCGGGGCCGAGTCTCTTTGTCTGAATGGACATACGGAGCTGTGACTCGGCTCGGGTGCCCCATAGCAAGCTGCTTGCTGTGGGGGCACTCCACAGGGAGGGGCCAGACAGCCAAAGAGGAAACCCAGGAGAGGAGGATGCGTTCAGTGGTTCCTGCTGCTGCCCCCTGTGTTACTACAGGGCACCGCAGTGATGTAGCGGATTGAACCAAAGACCGCAACAGGGAAACAGGAGATAAACAGTCCCAAAAGTGTTGGTTTTTGAAGTCTTCAGCCGACGACTGACAAGTAATATTGACCCTATGCTAATATTTCTAATTCAAGACTATTTTAGGACTTTTCCACAATGTAGAGGGAGTAAAGTTGCACAGTGTCCACCATTAGGGTTGTTGAGCAATGACCGACCTCCTATCTCCTGATTTTATTGGTGACAAGTCTGCCTCTCTATGTATAATGTTACTCACAATAAGCTAATATATACAGTATACTAGGAATGCTGTATTTAAAGTGACTTTGTCACTGAACTGTGGACAGCTGTGGACTGGGCAGACTGGCCACGACTGTGGTCCCAGATCACTATTCCAGCCCACTGTAAACACCATAGAATCGTTAATTAAAAATAAAACAAAAAACAAATTTGCAGTTTTGGATTTGTTGCACCTGCAATCAGGTATTGAAATGTACTGTATAAACATTGCAGCATATTCAATAAAAGTCTAAAATAAAATCTTGCCCACAGCAACCAAATTCCATATTTTTATTTTTTACTCCAATTTATAAAATGAAAGCCAAAAAAAAAAACAGGTTCCAGTGGACAATGTTTTGAGTTTAATTTGTAAAATTTTTCACAGATATGCTTCACTATGTTTCATGTGTTGTTGCTCAGTGGCTGTAGCATGGCAGTCACAGCAGGCTCTGGGTATCAAAGGTTGTCTTTTCAGCCCCAAAAGTAGGCCAGCCATTGTTCAGCTTTGGGCAGTACCAAAATCTGCCCACTAGAGGGAGCACTGTTACAGCCTATGCTTTCCACAGCTAGGTCTTATGACATCAAACTCTACTCTGTGTTAACCCCTACATTGCAGAATACACTGTTGCAATTTACTGCATTCTTATTAGCATTCAGCATTTAGCATATTTCTGCATATATGTGACATGTAAAAAAATCTTAAGGGTCATGCATAAATTATATGGGCCCTGCATTACAACTCCAAGGGGCTTATTTTAAAAACTAGCAGGAAGAAATAAAGGGATGTTGTTGCCGACAACAATGGTCTACTCCAGTGGTTCTCAACTCCAGTCCTCGGGACCCACCAACAGGCCAGATTTTAAGTATTACCTTGGAGAGTTGCAGACTAGAATACTGCAATCACTGAGCAGCAAGTGATATCACCTGTGATGTATTTCAGCTATCTTGCAAACCTGGCCTGTTGGGGGGCCCTGAGGACTGGAGTTGAGAACCACTGGTCTACTCAATAAGGCCGCCATGCATTTGTGGGTTGAACCAAGTGAAGGACTGGGCTAAGGGTCATTTATTCCCCTGGCCAGTACTAACGAGCTACAGTGGGGATGCAAAGTATTCAGACCTCCTTAAATTTTTCACTCTTTTATATTGCAGCCATTTGCTAAAATCATTTAAGTTCATTTTTTTCCTTATTAATGTACAAACAGCACCCCATATTGACAGAAAAACACAGAATTGTTGACATTTTTGCAGATTTATTAACAAAGAAAAACTGAAATATCACATGGGTCTAAGTATTCAGACCCTTTGCTGTGGCACTCATATATTTAACTCAGGTGCTGTCCATTTCTTCTGATCATCCTTGAGATGGTTCTACACCTTCATTTGAGTCCAGCTGTGTTTAATTATACTGATTGGACTTGATTAGGAAAGCCACACACCTGTCTATATAAGACCTTACAGCTCACAGTGCATGTCAGAGCAAATGAGAATCATGAGGTCAAAGGAACTGCCTGAAGAGCTCAGAGACAGAATTGTGGCAAGGCACAGATCTGGCCAAGGTTACAAAAAAATTTCTGCTGCACTTAAGGTTCCTAAGAGCATAGTGGCTTCCATAATCCTTAAATGGAAGACGTTTGGGACGACCAGAACCCTTCCTAGAGCTGGCCGTCTGGCCAAACTGAACTATCAGGGAAGAAGAGCCTTAATGAGAGAGGTAAAGAAGAACCCAAAGTTCACTGTGGCTGAGCTCCAGAGATGCAGTTGGGAGATGGGAGAAAGTTGTAGAAAGTCAACCATCACTGTAGCCCTCCACCAGTCAGGGCTTTATGGCAGAGTGGCCCGATGGAAGCCTCTCCTCATTGCAAGACACATGAAAGCCCGCATGGAGTTTGCTAAAAAAACACCTGAAGGACTCCAAGATGGTGAGAAATAAGATTCTCTGGTCTGATGAGACCAAGATAGAACTTTTTGGCCTTAATTCTAAGCGGTATGTGTGGAGAAAACCAGGCACTGCTCATCACCTGTCCAATACAGTCCCAACAGTAAGCATGGTGGTGGCAGCATCATGCTGTGGGGGTGTTTTTCAGCTGCAGGGACAGGACGACTGGTTGCAATTGAGGGAAAGATGAATGCAGCCAAGTACAGGGATATCCTGGACGAAAACCTTCTCCAGAGTGCTCAGGACCTCAGACTGGGCCGAAGGTTTACCTTCCAACAAGACAATGAACCTAAGCACACAGCTAAAATAATGAAGGAGTGGCTTCACAACAACTCCGTGACTGTTCTTGAATAGCCCAGCCAAAGCCCTGACTTAAACCCAATTGAGCATCTTTGGAGAGACTTAAAAATGGCTGTCCACCAACGTTTACCACCCAACCTGACAGCAGGGGCGGATCCAGAGTCTACTCTCGGGAGGGGCACTGCCAGAAAATCAGCAATGTCCGCCGGCCACCCTCGATCGCTCCCCACAGAGATAGAACGGTGGTCTGCCTATGTAAACGAGGCAGACTGCCATTCTGTCAGAGATGAACAGAGTGATCTTGTGTTCTTCTAACCAGGAACATGGAGCACTCTGTTCATCTAGTGAATCCATCCCCACACAGTAGCAAGAACCCCCTAGGGATACACTAAGGGCACTTTAATACTGGGGTGTTGGGGGCGTCGGCAGTTAAGTGCTGCTATTTTTAGCGGCGTTTACTGTAGTTTTAGCAGCACTTTTAGGTCACTAGCGGGCAGCTTTTAACCCCCGCTAGCGCCCGAAAAAGTTTTAAAAGCGCCGCAAAGTGCCCTCAAAGCGCCCGCAAAGCGGCGTTTGATTTCAATGGGCGCTTTAGGAGCGGTGTATACACCGCCCCTAAAGCGCCTCAAAGATGCGGCTTGCAGGCCTTTTTTTAACTTCCCGCAAGCGCACCGCTCTAGTGTGAAAACACTGGGGCTTTCACATTGGAGTGAGAGGAGAGGCTCTTTACAGGAGCTTTGCAGGCGCTATTTTTAGCGCTATAGCGCCTGTAAATCACCTCAGTGTGAAAGGGGTCTTTACCCTTTGATCGTCCCTGATGTTAACCCCTTCCCTGCCAGTGTCATTAGTACAATAACAGTGCATATTTTTTAGCACTGATCACTGTATTAGTGTCACTGGTCCCTAAAAAGTGTTAAAAATGTCAGGTGTTCGAATGTCCGCCGCAATGTCCCAGTCCCGCTAAGAATCGCTGATTGCCGCCATTACTAGTAAAAAATAAAAACAATTTGTAGATGCTATAACTTTTGCGCAAACTATCCAACTATACATCAATATACGTTTATTGCGATTTTTTTTTTACCAAAAATATGTGGAAGAATATATATCAGCCTAAACTGATAAAGAAATTGGTTTATTAAAAAAAACTTTGGGATATTTATTATAGCAAAAAGTACAAAATATTTTTTTTTTTTTTCAAAATTGTGGGTTTTCTTTTGTTTATAACAAAAAGAAATAAAAACACAGAGGTTATTAAATGCCACCAAAAGAAAGCTCTTTTTGTGGGGAAAAAAAGGACATCAATTTTGTTTGGGTAAAGCATCGCACGACCGTGCAATTGTCAGTTAAAGCAACGCAGTGCCGTCTCGCAAAAAATGGCCTGGTCATTAAGGGGGTAAATCCTTCCAGGGCTGAAGTGGTTAAAATGGAACAAATGACAATACTAAAGAGCAGTTTTTTTTTTTCTTCATAAATAATTGGCATACATGTATTCTGTGATTTTACACAATCCATTACTTTTTGTACTCACTTTTCCTATACTTTGATGCTCTGGTGGGGGGAGGGGCTTTCAATGTCCAAGAGAGATAAATAGGATTGAAGGCAGCATCACCATCACTTCACAAGACACACAGCCATTGCAGCCTTCATGTCGTCTTCATCCTGTCAGTGTCCTCATGTTCACGCTGCGTTGGAGACTTGGAGAAGATCATGGAGGGAGGAGGTGGGTGGAGCCAACCCTCTCACACTAGGCGCGGAGGAGTTAAAAGGCTCTGAATGCGGTGCCTCGTTCCCCTCCCCCTCAGAAGCGGCTGGGACGTGACTGACGGTGATCTAACGTCAGCATTAGAGAGGCAAGGCCAGCGGCACGGCCCCACCTACCTACCTCCGAGTCCTCCCTCCATCTTCTCCAGGCTCCAGCGCGGCATGAAGAGAACCGGGTCTCTTTCTCTTGCCGCCGCCGCTGCTGATGTGAGAGAGACTCGGCCCGGGACGGGAGTTATTAATGTTTTCGGGAGGGGCAATTGCCCCGTTGCCCCCCCCCCTGGATCCGCCCCTGCCTGACAGAACTGGAGAGGATCTGCAAGGAGGAATGGCAGAGGATCTCCAAATCCAGGTGTGAAAAACTTGTTGCATCTTTCCCAAAAAGACTCATGGCTGTATCAGATCAAAAGGGTGCTTCTACTAAATACTGAGCAAAGGGTCTGAATGTGATATTTCAGTTTTTCTTTTTTAATAAATCTGCAAAAATGTCAACAATTCTGTGTTTTTCTGTCAATATGGGGTGCTGTGTGTACATTAATGAGGAAAAAAAATGAACTTAAATGATTTTAGCAAATGGCTGCAATATAACAAAGAGTGAAAAATTTAAGGGGGTCTGAATACTTTCCGTCCCCACTATATGTTTTTCTGGTTCCACTTCACCAATTAGACATCAATAAGAGTTGGAGCCAAGGTCAAGCAACACATGATGGCATTACCTAGTTACCCACTCCCCATACAGACCTGCAATTCCATGTTTGGCAAAGGAAAGTTTTCCAGAACCAACTTACTATGTGGCTCTGAGATATCATGCTATCTAATGCTAAGAGCCTTTCTGGAAGCTGTGAAAAGGTGTATCACAGTAAACATACAGTAAATGTCCTTCAGGAACACCCACCTTTCACCATACCTGTTGTACATTGTGCATTTTATTTATTTAGCCCATAGCAATCCACTCTAAATGGTCACTTGATTGTAGTTGCCCTTCTAGGCCAAAAAATTCCAGCCCTCCCCTAATTAAACTTCTGCATTGGAGTAGCTTAGGACGTGATGTCTCCTTTGAGTGCAGGCTTTAGCACTATAAAATATTCTGTATTTAGCCATGAAACCAATGTAGCATTGCTTTTTGTGGCCCCTCTGTTGACTGCAGATTTCTTAGTATAAGCTAAATTATTTGGAAAAGGTTGTCCACTGGTTCTCCACTACCCATGCTCAGATACACAAATTTTTCAATTTCTGCTCAAAACTCTGCTAGAGAACTCAAAATGTCTGCTGTATTGCTAGAGGGCCAGTGAGTGAGTGCTTTTTCATCAGCCTATGACTCCTTGAATTCTATACCACTAGACTACAGCCACAGGAGACTAGGCATCCCTGCATGATTTGTTATGAAACTGTAATTTTTACCATACTTTGCCTTGAAACTAAGCTTCCCACCATGCATTATTAAACATTAATTCCCAGAATGCTTTGCAAGAAATCTAAGTTTTCCCGCATGCGTTTCCACCAATCTATGGTTCCCACTTTGTTTTTCTTGAAAACTGTGGTTACCAGCAATCACACATTGATTCCCAGAATGCTTTGAAAAAAATGTAGGTTTCCCAGCACGCGTTGTCACCAATCTTCAGTTTCTGGTACACCTTGCCAGCAGTTTTAATGATTCCTAGTATGCCTTGCCAGTAAACTGTAGTTCCCAGTCGTGGCTAGTAAATTATAGTTCCCTGTATGCCTTGCCAGTAATGTATGGTTCCTAGAAAGCCTTGCTAACAAATTATAGTTTCCAGGACGCACTGCTACCATACCAAACCTATATCTTCCACACAGTGATTTTTTCATGCATTGACACTAGACTATGGCAGTTTAAAAACAAGCTAATGTATCTATATTTTTAGGCTGGTCAGATGTGGGATGCCACTTCAAAAGATTTAATGAAAATTCAAAAAACTTTATGAACTGAAGAACAATTGCAATATTTTACAAACAGAAATGTTTGATGACCAATAGAATTGAGACATTTTCCAGCTTTTTAAAAAAAAAACAAAAAACCTTAAGGTGCACTAACAACTGTTTTTGAACAATGCTATCATTACAAACAGTTGTCTTAATAAATGGCAATTACAAGTTCAGTTACAGAAAGAGTCAGAAACAATGACCTAATGCCCTAAACCTGTATGAGCTTTGTAAGACCCCTTTCACACTGAGGCGATGTGCTGGCAGGATGTTACAAAAACTCCTGCTAGCAGCATTTTTAGAGCAAAGGACCGGTGTATACACCGCTCCTGCCCATTGAAATGAATGGGCAGCGCCGCCGAACTGGTCGTTTTAACCCTTTTTCGGCCAATAGCGGAGGTTAAAAGTGCCCCGCTAGTGGCTGAAAACCTCCGCAAAAACGACAGTAAAGTGCCGCTAAAAATAGCAGCTATTTACCACCGACGCCGCCCAGTGCGAAAGGGGTCTTAGACAATTACATTTGGTTTATTTGTCATGAATTGACATACAGTTATTGTGGTATAATGATTTTATTAAATCTTGATTTCTCTTACGTACATTGACAGACACAGCCGTTCTTTTTATTCTTGACCAAATGGGGTTTCATAGCACCACCTACTGCAGTAGGACAATAGGCATAAAAAACTCGGCCCCTCCTATGGGCAGTCCTTCTGGTATAAAACCCCTCGCTCTGCCATAAGCAAAGCAGTTGTTTTGCCTAGTGTTCAGGAGTCAGGGTGTGGTTCTCTGCTGGGGCTTTTTTGTTTGTTTTTGGTACAGCCCCTTCGGGGGGTTCCCAGCGTGGGCTGGTTTGTTTAGCTGTTCTTGGGATTGTTTGCCCACCCCTCGATGTGGCACTGCTTGGGAACATTTCTATTTGGTCAAGGTTAAAGAAGAAAGGCTGTGTCCGCCAATGAACGTAAGAGAATATGTAAATTATTTGTTACTCACTGTAAAATCCCTTTCTCTGAGTTCATTGACAGACACAGCACCCAACTCCTCCTTTGGTGTTTCTGCTTCTAACATTGCTTTGTCACTAACTGGCTTGCCTATGGCAGATTGAGGGGTTTTATACCAGAAGGAATGCCCATAGGAGGGGCCGAGTTTTTTCTGCTTAGTGTCCTACCCTTGTAGGTGGTGCTCTAAAACCCCATTTGGTCAAGATTAAAGAAGAAAGGTTGTGTCCCTCAATGAACCCAGAGAATGGGATGTTATGGGAGTAACAAAAAATCCAGTTTTTGGTTATATCTGTGTAAAACTGTTATGAGTGGATTTACTATAACGGGAGAATGCAAAATCTGGTTCAGCTGTGCATGGTAGCCAATCAGCGTCCATTTTTTTTGTCAAATTTTAATTGAACAAGCTGAAGTTAGAAGCTGATTGGCTACCATACACAGCTGCACCAGATTTTGCACTCTGCAGTTTTAGTAACACAATCTCATAGTCTATCTGTTTAGAATTGCTTATCATGTCTCTTCGACACTTATGATGTCTCTTATGACTTATGAGAGAGCCTGGGGAGCAGAAGAACTGAACCAGGACTATACAGACACACACTTTGGCCTGCAATCATTTTAAAGCAATACATGGCTGGAAAATGCAACCACTGCCCACAGAATTTGTCCGTACTAATCTATATTGAATGCAAGGGTGTTTTACTTCTGTGTGTTTGAGGCTCTAATTATAAAGCACACCTCAGTTTCCTAAAGCCATAATAAACTGGCTACTTGAAAAAGTTGGGTGCAGCCTGCACCTATCTCCCACAACTTCATGAGCATCTAGGAACCCCACTACATGAGACACTTGAAAATGTAAATTCCAATAACTGCTGGTAAAATTGAGAGATGTCTCCTCTCTTGCCTCTCTTACTGTTCAATTGCCAAAAAAGCCGCTCATCACAGTAATGGACCCATAAGAAGAAACAGAAGGCAAAAGAGAAAGGACCAACTCTATTCTTAACTTAGAATTCTTGAAATTTGCATAAAGTCCTCTGGGTTTTGGGGTTCCCACGGTGCTTCTGAAGATGATCGAGGATATGTACAAGAACCTAAGTGCTTGTATTTTATTAATGTAGCTGGTTTACAATAGTTTAGAACCTGACAAGAAAGATACTCTTCTCCTTTTTGTTCGTCAACCTCAGATGATTTATATGTTTATTTAGAAAGAGGTAAAACTTAAATGTACCCTCTTAAAAAAATCTACTCCTTTCTCCTATTTGTTAAAAAAATCAAATCACCCCCCCCCCCCAAAAAAAAACACACTCACTATTCCCTTTACACATAAAAATCAAATGGAAAAAATCAGAATGACCACACCTGTGACAATACATCACCTCTATGACCACAGAGTAATATTGGATATTTTAAGTGGTAAATAGGCTGTGGTCACTCCCCCCTCTTTCTGCTCTTCCCCGCGATGACAGCATTAGAACGGGCGTGCTGCACATGGTACACCACACAGATCTGCATTCCAGATCAATTGGAAACACTATTAAAGAAGATGATAGATTGAAGAGCTGCAGAAGAACAAGTGACTCCCCAGAGGCTGACCACCCAACCACAAGGTCATTGTTTATCCTCTGTGGCCCCACACTCCTTGTCAGCTACCTGCACACTTCCAATACTGAAGTGAGGATGGAACCAACTGCTGGATCAGTCAAAGTTAATGGTCTGTCCTCTGACTAATCCCACATTTATTTTGTGGTTCCTCAAATTCCTGTGTAGTCAGCCAATTACCAAACATAAAATAATTCACTATGCATTTATGTTTGGCCTTTTTAACTCTCCAAAGATCTGCTGTGCGTAGTTTTGAAGGACAGTTACACAAAGATTTGAAAAGATTACTGCTCATGCATTTAAAGGGAATATACAGTGATTTGATTATATATTTTGTTTAGGTATTATGTTCACTGTTAACATTTTTTTTTTACTTATAATCAGCTAACTAGGAACTAATGCAATTCATACTGTATATTATATTTGCTTTTTACAGCCAGCAGTTAGAGCTTTATGTAAGGTAAAGTCTCTTCTTCATAACTGCTGAGCTTAAAGTGAATCTTTGCTTTGCCCAACAGGTTTACTAAAATGTATTCCTTCATATACAGTATTTCCCTTTCTTTCGCTCCCTAACTTCTCTGTTCACCTTCCAAGAGTGAAAAGATAGTCCTGTGTAAGGTATGAGTCACCACAGTCATTGCCTACACAGGGCTATGGGCTCCCTATGTAACAGAGCTTATTGGTCCAGGAAAATCACATGGAATGAGTCATATGGTCCTCCATACCCAGAAGTATGGGGTTTCCTTCAGCTGAATGGAGAAATGGAGGTACAAAGCTGTTGTTTTGCTATAAATGGGAGGATATAAAGTAGAAATAAATTACTGAAAGGAGGGACAAATCACTGTTCTCCTTTGTTAGCAAAGATACTGACTGCTAGAAAAAAGATAGATAGTGCTGTGCTTTCTTATTAGAAACCAGCCCCCTCCTTGAACAGAATGTCATTGATTTACCTCCTAAAATGGTTTTGAAGAGAGCAGCTCCACTCCACCACTTCTTGGGTCCCCCGCCGGCGCTCCTGGCTACTCCAGCCCTCCGAGTGCCCCCATAGAAAGCTGCTTGTTATAGGGGAACTCATGCATTCTTGCTCCTGAGCCCCAGCCCCCACTTTCCCGCGTCACTGGCTGTGATTGACAGCAGCGGGAGCCAAAAGCACCAACTGCTGTATTTAGCCAATGAGGAGGGAGAGGACTGAGAGAGCCTTGGCTCTCATACACATCGCTGGATTGAGATCAGACTCAGGTATGTATTTAGGGGGGTTGAGGGGGAAGCTGCATGCAGAAGGTTTTTACCTTACTGCATGGATTGCTGTAAGGTAAAATACCTTCTGCATTTACAACCACTTTAAAGTGGAATTCCAGCTTTTTTCCTTTGTTTTCATCCGGTGATCCTGCAAAAAACCTGGGGGGCTCCATTGGATCTGTGGGGGAGCAATGTAGGCACCCGACTGAAGCACTGTCAACCTCTGGAGAGGATAGATTTAAATGGACATTGCATAAGTGGCTAAAAAAATTAGAGCCCAACTCTATCTAAAAATTCTTAAGCAGTTAGATAAATATTTCTTATAAATTCCTATAACTGTCACATTTGCTGGATAGCTTGGTCTGTTAAAGAAATTAAAAAATAACAGAATTGACCAAACTGGTGAAAATAGGCAAAAAGCCTAAAAAACAAAAAAACAAACAAATGCAGCTACCCAATCCAAAGACTGAAAAGCTGCAATATAATACATTTTTGTTTTTGTGTTTATCAGCCAGCTTCTGTCTACATGTACTCGCTCCATTGTTAGCTGCACATCATTCCTCTGGACTGGCTTCCTGATACCAAGACCAGTGGACCATGCCTGCACAATATGTATCACCACAGCTGCTGGTAGTCTCAACCAGGGGCAAAGGTGAGAGGGTGTCAACGCAGAAGACAGTTGTCATCCTATAATAGGAAGCGTGTGAACAAGGACCTTTATGGCAGGATTACCAAGTATTCTGCAGTTTGAAATTAGCTTTTGAAATTACGTTAAGTCTACTAAAATTTAGATTTTAGTGACTGGGTTTTGATCTACTACAGGTAAGGTATCATATCATACATCGTACAGGTAAACGCTTCCAAATTCAATGATGATCATCACTGAAAACTGAGCTTAGAAGTTCATAGACAGGTTCCCAGTATGCCTTATGTCTTCTATTGGTCATCTCTGGATTCTGTTTGGGCCTAAACACAAACACAAAGCCAGTCCTGTAGGGAAGGCTTGATATTTGAAAACCCTTAGACTGATAGTAGAAATCACTAAGGTTGTAGCAGCTTGGTAGGGCACAGCTGCTAGTCCTTGTGTGCCACTAAAAAAAAGCTATTTGATGATCAAACAGAACAAAGCATATTTTGGAATTCAGTAACAGAGGCCCAGCCCCAGTGGCTGGCCAGGGTGATTTGCTTGGGGTCAAACCGCGGCGACTTTTCAGAGGCTGCAGCTCACAGCATTAGATTAACAGGATACCTTGTTTGTGTGCTGAGAACAGCTGCAAGGACATCATGGTTCACATAGGCAAACATGGACGCTTATACTACCATGCAGTAATTATTTTAGGGTTCCCATACACGTGCAGACTGCAGAAGAGACTCGCTCGAGTCAGCCCACAGTCAGCTTGTTGTCTCTGTCTAAAAGGTATCCACTTAGATATCAAGCAGGTGGTACTCCATATGATAGGAAAAGTCCTGAATCTGACCTTGTGGAGATGCAAGCCAGTGGATTTCAATAAAGCTTTACCATTATCATTATAAAGCCATGCTTAAGCTCCAGTCAGTGACTTTGCCTAGGCTGACATCTTGCCGTCACTTTATTGCAGGGAGGAGTTAGCATGTGCTTATTCTCCTGTTCAACAGTTATCTCCCGGACTGTACATTGCAACAAGTCACAAGGTGAGAGGCTGCAACAAGAGCTGATTAGTGTCAGGCACTCGTTAACACAGACAAGAACTGCACAGAACTTCACAGTCACCAGAATTTAAATGACTTTGGCATCTCTGAGCCATCATCTCATTTGAGAAGGAAATGCCGTTCCCAAGCTTCCACGCCTGAACAAGTGCTCCCGCCCTACTGCAAACTCTCAGGTGCTGGCTCTGCTCAAATGTGTAGAAGAAAGAAGGAAATCCTGGACTGCTGCACTCCATGAAAAAGGCATCTTTATTGGTAAAAATTAATAAAAATCCAGCTTAGCATAGCTATGAGTAAGCATCATTTGATGTGAAACGCGTTAGCCTTTTATCCCTGTCTTATCCACTCTCTGACGTGACTGTTTTTTGGATTATTATTAATTTTTGCCAATAAAGATGCCTTTTTCGTGCAGCAGTCCAGGATTTCCTTCATTCTTCTACACCATCATCTCATTTCACAAAGTAGATGGTGACCCTAGATGATGCCTGAACGATGATAAAGGTGTCCTTCCGGACTAGAGAAGCAGGTGAAAGCATTGTCAGGAAAAGTACCTGGAAATGTTACACCGACACATTACTTTGCACATAAATTGGACTAACAATAACAAGTTGGGGAATCATATTGGTTCTAGTAATGACGGTTCTTTTCTAGGATTTCTAGAGACAGAGGTAGCAGAGGAACTGGCTCAGTTAAAGCTTAATAAAGCAATAGGCCCTGATGGTATTCATCCGAGAGTTCGAAGAGATCTTTTTAATCAATATCTTCTAACAGGAGAAGTTCCCCATGACCGACGGACAGCTAATATTGTACCTATCCGCAAGAAGGACAGCAAGGTAGAAGCTGGCAATAACAAGCCAGTGAGTTTAACATCAATTGTATTCAAGTTAATGGAATCATTCCTGAAAAGAATCACTTAAAAATACACAACTTGCAGCATGGCTTTACTGAGGGCTGATCATGTCAGACTAATCTGATTGAATTTTTTTTACTATCTTGCCAATGTTTTGGACCAGGGTGGTGCTGTGGACATAGCATATCCTGATTTCAGCAAGACATTTGATACAGTTCCACATAATGATCTAATACAAAAGTTGTCTAAGCTAGGACTTAATCTTTGGGTGGCTTATTGGATATGCAGTTAGCTAAAGGATAGATACCAGAGTGTGGTTGTCAACGGGGTTCATTCTAGACAGAGACCAGTCACTAGTGGTGTACCACAAGGTTCTATTTTATTTATTCAATATATAACTGATATAACTAAAGGTTTGTTGGGCAAAGTATGTCTTTTTGCTGATGATACAAAGGTGTGTAGTAGGGTTGATATCCCTGGAGTGGTCTGTAACATCACTAGTGGTGTACCACAAGGCTCTGTACTAGGTTCTATTTTATTTATTTTATATATAACTGATATAACTAAAGGTTTGTACTTATTTCAGATGATTGCAAAATGAGCAAACAGTGTAACCAGGCAGTGGGAAAAGCGAATAGAATTCTAGGATGCATTACTAGAGCGATCATCAGCAGGAGGAAGGAGGTATTGATTCCCCTAGATCTTTAACCACTTAAGCCCCGGACCATTTGGCTGGCCAAAGACCAGAGCACTTTTTGCCATTCGGCACTGCGTCGCTTTAACTGACAATTACGCAGTCGTGCGACGTGGCTCCCAAACAAAATTGACATATTTTCTTCCCACAAATAGAGCTTTCTTTTGGTGGTATTTGATCACCTCTACGGTTTTTATTTTTTGCGCTATAAACAAAAAAAGAGCGACAATTTTGAAAAAAAAGCAATATTTTTTACTTTTTGCTATAATAAATATCCCCAAAAAATATATTAAAAAAATGTTTTTTCCTCAGTTTAGGCCGATACATATTCTTCTACATATTTTTGGTAAAAAAAATCGCAATAAGCGTTTATTGATTGGTTTGCGCAATAGTTATAGCGTCTACACACTAGGGGATAGTTTTATGGCATTTTTATTCATAATTTTTTTTTTCACTAGTAATGGCGGCGATCAGCGATTTTTATCGTGACTGCGACATTATGGCGGGCAGATCAGACACTTTTGGCACTATTTTGGGACCATTCACATTTATACCTCAATCAGTGAGATTAAAAATGCATTGATTATTGTGTAAATGTGACTGGCAGTGAAGGGGTTAACCAGGAGGGGGCGCTGCAAACGTTAAGTGTGTCCTAGGGATGTGTTCTAACTGTGGGGGGGATGGGCTATATATGACAAGACACTGATCACCGCTCCTGATTACAGGGAGCTGTGATCAGTGTCACTAGGCAGAATGGGGAAATGCTTGTTTACATCAGCATTTCCGTGCTCTTCCTCTCCGTGAGACGAACGCGGGTATCCCCGCGGACATTAAGTCCCCGGGACCCGCGATCACACTCATGGAGCTCGCGGCAGGGTCGTGCGTGCACTGCCGGTGGTGCGCACGCGACCACATGGCGGCAAATTTAAAGGGACGTACCTGTACGCCCATTTGCCTGTGGGTGCCATTGTGTTGATGTATATATGTACATGTGGCAGTCGGCAAGTGGATAATGAGACCTCATTTAGAATACTGTGTCCAGTTCTGGAGGCCTCACTTACAGAAATATATTGATAAAATAGAACGAGTGCAGAGACGGGTAACGAAAATGGTGAAAGGTGTGGGGGATAAAACAGATCAGAAGAGACTTCAGGAACTTAATATGTACAGTCTGGAGGAAAGAAGGGAAAGGGGAGACATGACTGAAACCTTTAAAATACATCAAGGGGGTGAATATGGTTGAGGAGAGCAGTTTCTTCAATATGAAACCAAAATCAAAAACACGGGGAAATGACCTCAAACTAACTGGAGGAAAGATCAAAACTAATGTTAGAAAGTATTATTTTACTGAAAGGGTAGTTGATGATTGGAATAAACTACCAGCAGAGTTAGTGAGATAACCAACAGTAAATGGCTTCAAACATGCTTGGGACAAACATAGATCAGACAAAATAGTTAACGAAGAAACCAAAACACAAAAAAAAAAAATGGAGCAGACTCGATGCACTACTCCTACTGCACTACTACTACTGCACTTCTACTTATCATGCTGTTTTTAAAGCTGAACTTGAGGAAAACAAGTTTTAGCTGTTTGCTTTGTAAAAAATAAATCACTTCTAATGATGGGTGTCCCAGGTGTGGGAATGCTTAGTTTAATTCATCCCATCACTATTGTGAGCAGCGAACTACTGGCCCTAAAACTTACAGTTCTGGCTCTCAAACATTGTATATATTGATATTAGTATGTCACTCACACTACACCTCGTCTAGTCACAAAACATTTTGTATTATTTTCACAAAACACGCTGTTCTGTTATTGGACGTGTGGAGGGGCAGATGAATATCACGATGAAAAGTTACATAAATAGGTCCACTTTAATAGTCTCTGTTTCACACTCACCAACCCATTCCAGAATTCTTAACATACAGACAGTATTTTAATGCAGAAGAGCATCTTTTTAGCAGGTGCTTCCTACTTAATGGTGGCAGCCATGTCTCATATAAATACAGGCAATTCATTGACCAAGAATGGAATGATGACATTTCAGGAATTTCAGGAAGTTGTTGTTGGTTTGGCCAAACAGTGAGACAGTTCATGGCACTATAGTTACATAGTAGGTGAGGTTGAAAAAAGACACAAGTCCATCAAGTCCAACCTATGTGTGTGATTATATGTAAGTGGTAAGTTATAGTAAGTGATAGAAAACAAGTGTCTCCATTAAAAAATGTCACCTCTATTGCTGTTCTGGCGACAACTCAAAATTTGGGATTTTTACTCCCGAGGATCACTTTGAGTCCCCATAAGAATGGTCACCAGTACAAAGTTTGGCATTAGATACATTTTGGGGCATATTTCTAAAACAGTGAATGTGACTTTCATTATAATTATTATTATTGTACGGGATTTATACAGTGCCAACAGTTTGTGCAGCGCTTTAAAATATAAAAGGGAGACAGTACAGTTACAATAGAATAAAATACAAGAGGGTTAAGAGGACTCTGCTCATAAGGTTGATTGGTGGTGAATCAATCACTGTCATTAAAAACACATATACTAGGAAGATTCACCGGCAGTAGATGCTTGGTGAAAGTGAGATTCGCTGCTTTATAAATATACAGCCATTGAACTAATTTTCCTCAGCAATTCAAAACTTGAAATGTAGTGAAACTCACTTTATTTTTATGCTGGTTACTGTGACGAGGTGCAGTAGTCTTGGTTTTCTGCAAAAAAAAAAAAAGTAGATTTTAAGCAAGATACTTTTATATAGTTAGTAAGCAGTCAAAGCATCCTACAAAGGTACATACACTACATACAGTACACTCAAATTTGATAATCCTGGTGTTCTTAGATTGAATCTTTCTTTTGCGCTATCAGAGGTCATGCTTTTGCATTTTGGAGTTTTCCTTCCTCTTTTATCACTGAAAATGCAGTAGCAGGACTGAGACCTCACTGTTGCAGGAAAAAGAATGAGACACGACGGGGAGGACATATCTGGGAACTGTGAAGTGTTTTTGGCAAAATTGATTAAGCTGTTGGCAACATTTTGCCGAAGTGAAAGCTCTCAATTTACTTCAAGCTGCATAGGGTGAAATCTTTAGTAAAAAAATGTATTTAGAGTAGTTTAGTTGATTTGATTTAGTGTTCATTTTTTTTTGTGCACTTACTCACTAGTTGTCTACTGCTGTTTAATTTTTTTTTTATTGTTACATCTTTTAGTGTTTCAAAAAAAAAAAAAAAAAAGAAGAATATTGAGGGGAAGGCGTCTGGCACAAGAACAGACCTATACACGAACAGTAAAGTTGAAAGAAGTGTCTGTAACCCACAGAATCCATTTGAAGCCCATTATACCCACCTTCATTTTGCCTTCTCATTAACCCCATTGCGTTTAGTCAAAATAGGGAAATTTTGTGAAATCTCTAGCTTTCCTCCGAAATTGTGAAGAAACTAAAACTGTCATTTTTACTCATCCTTAGTCATTAGGTAATAATTTCCCTTTATTGCGCAGTCATGTGGTTGGTTTTTTTACTCCCAAAGATTAGGACACAAATGCATTATTTTAACCATTATATTATTGATGCAACCTAAATAATAGATTGAGTTCAGTTTTCACATGTCTGCTTTGTTCTGAGGACATGAGAGATCATTCTTTGTTGGGTAGCCACAGGTGGATCCTTTAATAGGTTTACTGGCCATTCCCAGCAACCTTTCAAGCTGAGAATTGTTGGCTATGTGCTGGAAGGCCTGGCATTGGGCCACTATTGTGCAGTCCTGACATGTAACATGTGACACATTAAGGATATCCCTGATGGCGGATTTTTGACTGTACTGTCTCCTTTCATATTGTAAAGCATTGCACAAACTGTTGGCACTACATACAACATAAATCTTGTATAAAATGAATATGAGCTTCCCCCATTGTTTCACATACAATGTAGCATTTCACCAAAACATATTAATTCATTGGGTAAAGTTGAGTGGAGTTTTGCTTCAATGGGTATTTACAGCTTTCAGGCACCCCAGCAAGGAAGTTTGAATGCCTAGATTCACCTTCTGCTTACGCACTAATCTATCTGGACATGCTTGGCCACAAAAAAAAAAACAGTGGCAGTGATGCAGTATTTCTACATCCTATACCCTCTGCTAGATTTTCCATAGAAATGTATAGAGATAGGCAGAACATCATAACAGCTATTTCCTATGGCCAAAAAGAAGACCCATGCGAGAGGGTTCCAGATTCTGATAACCAATCATGTACACTAGTGGTATCCAGTAAGAGACAACTTCACACAACAAGCGAGACCTTAAATGGAAACAGGTGTATGGGTGTTTCCACCTTCATGCATAACATCTTCACCCGATGCTCAGACTCCTGTCTGAATTATGAATGGCTTGATTTAAGGCCATGATTAGGCCAAAATGTGTTGGCTGTTTTATAGCTACTGTACATGCTTTTTTTAATAAAGGAAGATTATTTTTGGATGGTATCCCGAGCGCCGACCATGTTTCTTGTGATCAACAAGTGAGATCAGTGAACTTCTACAGCTATCCTGACCTTAACAACTTGGAGTCCCCAGAGCACAAGATTATTGGTAACAGGATTTCAAGCAATGAGGTGGCCTGATGAAAAAAAAAAAAAAATGTTGTAGGTAGGTAGGCGATGTTCCAAATTTCAATGTAGAGAATAACAAGTATGCCCTTAACTCCCAGGAGCCAAAATGTCTTTTTTTTTCAGTTTTGCATAGTGTTTTTTGCTGTCTGTGTCCCCAATGGGGAGAGATTCAACATCTCTCCTTCTCCTGCTGACCATTGTCATAAATTGAAAATGATGGGAAATCCAACATTTTTGGGTTGTCACCAGAACAGATTAGGGGAAATCTTCTAATGGGGACACATGTCCCGGTGACAACTGTCTATGAGTGTAATTTCCTCTATTATATCCCTTCAGTTCCTGATACATCTCCGGTACAGAAAGTGAAAATAAATCTCCACATTGGATCATAAGCAGCAAAAAAATATACAGAGGTTTAACCTATTCCTTACTTTATCCAACTAAAATAACTATACATTCCTATATTTGTATTGTATATTCCTTACACTATTGATGGAATAGACATTTCCAAAGCAAAGGAAGCCTATACATTAGTCAGTTATGTTCAAACAAACAGTGGGTTGAACCAAAAAATGACCCGATTCCCCCATCCACATTTTCAAATCCTCCCATTGAGCTATGGTATTCTGACAGTGGGAAGACTTCCCTGCCACCAGAACACACTGATCAGTGCTGCAGTCTATAGCCTGTGACACTGATCATGCAGGGAAAATGTGACAGGGCGGTTGTACAGAAGTTGATTGGTAGATTGACATTTGTACAACACAACACCCATGTTATATGGATCAAAATTTTCCCAGTCCCGACTGAACTGGCCAAATTTCGATCCATGCATGGCCAGCTTAACCCTTATTAGAAAATGGTGCCACAATTACACAGTGATTGAAAGATAAGATGAGCCTACATAAAACATTATAGCCCAGTTGTGTGTCCAAACCATATCTAAATGCCTCCTATATATCATGACATTCATAATTTGGAGAGGAGTCTGCAAACTCCATGCACACTGTAGGTTTCAGCTGTATCTGTTCACATTGCTATCTCAATCTGTGTACAGTCTCTTTTTCCTGACCTATTAGGTCTGTTTTTAGAATCCAGTGGTGGTCATACACGCTTCAATAAATGATTGATTTCTTTTTCGATCTATTTATTCTTTTCTATAGGAATACTCAATCTACAGTGGAAAACCTATTCAATCAATATGATACACACTGGGACGTGGATTTAAATCAGTATTTAGGAGTTATCGATTGTGCCTCTGCTTCCAGCATGTAATCTCATAATGTGATCAACTTAAATATAATCAGATTGAATGAAAAAGTATCTCATTGCTGCCGAAGAAATCGAAGTGTGTGGGACCACCATAACATACCGTACATATACTCCCTGTGAGCGATCCATCATCTAATGAAAACACAGTTCTCTCCACAAGGACAAACAGAAACCAGAGTAGAAGACAATTCTGGTGTAATTCCCCAATCTCCAGTGGCTGAGTATTGTCAACCAGAAGGAGCATATCCTTACAAGAAGGATATTTTCACTCATTTGGTGATCTCTAGGTAGTAGAGAGAACACATAGACTGTACCTCTGCACTGTCCTTCTCTATGAGCTCTGTCCAATCTTCTTTTACACTTTCAATCCCACCCATCACTGGCACACGTTTGACATAAGAAAGCACAGATATAGGCATAAAATCATTAAATTCTTCTGTAATGTTAGTCATCTCCACAGCGCTGTTCACTAACTTGAAGGGTTGATCTAAAACATTTCTGACCTCAGTTCAACCAGTGTGGAGGACAAAAGACAGCAAACTGGTAATTTCAGTTCATTCAGGTGTTCAGTACATTGTGTAATCACAAATGTCTTAGGTTAATCATAAGGTACTGGAAATAAAGGCGTAAGAAGGACAGGTTAACCCCATCTCTGCCATTAACGCTACTGCATAACCCATGACTGCACACAAAGCCGTTATCATCAACAATAACAGTAGTTATCATCAACAATAATAACAATAGTTATACTGAGCTGTAGAATCCCTACATGATGCTGGCTTAATTGATCAAGGATAGTTAGACTACATCACAAAAGGGGAACAAAAGTTCAGGACACTTATAAAAGAAGTTTGGGATTTAGAAAAAAAAAATACACTCACCTAGGTGGATGCAGCATCCAATCCGATGAGTCACAGGAGTGAAGAACTAACTGAACTCCTGTGATCCATAGGAGAAGTATAGCCAAAATAGCTTTGGCTATACTTCTTCTTTAATGCTACAGCATTCAAAAACATTTTAGACAATCGTGCACTTCCAACAATGTGGTAATAGTTTGGGTAAGACCTTTTTCCGTTCCAGCAAGGATGTGCTCCTGCGCACAAACCCACCTTCATAAAGACATGGTTTGATGACTTTGCTGTGGAGGAGCTTAAAGAGGTGTTCCGCCCCCCATGAAAAAATTTAAAGTCAGCAGCTACAAATACTGTAGCTGCTGACTTTTAATATTAGGACACTTACCTGTCCAGGGTTCCTGCAATGTCGGCACTCCAGACGCTTTTCGGATCGGCTGTCGGGTGCTGCCTCCGCCATTGCTGGTAAGGTAAACCGGCAGTGAAGCCTTTTGGCTTCACAGCCCGATCTCTACTGTGCACTCGTGAAGCGTGCTGCGCTTTCTAATTGGCCCGGTGGAGGAAGAAGTGCTGAAATTTCGAGGGACCGGCCGCTGTCTCCGGAAGTGGGGAAGGGTTTTTGGGTGGAACTCTGCTTTAAGTGGCCTACAAAGAATTCTGACCTCAACTTTACTGAACACCTTTGAGATGAATTGGAATGATAATTGTGACATAGGCCTACTTATCCAATATCAATACCTGACCTCAGAAATGTTTTGGCGCAAATTCCCATAGACATATTACAAAATCTTGCGGAAAGTCTTAAGAGAAACGTGGAGGCTGTTATAGGTGCAAAGGGGGGGGCAACTCCATATTAATAGCCATGGTTTTGGAATGCGATGTCTGTCAAGCTCAGGCGTAATGGTGGGTGCCCACATATAGTGCACCTTCTCAATGCTATCGCGCCTTCTTCATTACTTTACACAATGCATTTTGGCTACAGGGGGTGCAGAGGTTGCAGCCAACCCTAGGCCCATGTGAATAAGGAGCCTTATGATATACTCATCTTCGTTATTTAGCAGTGGTGGTCTTGTATTACATTCTGTACAGAAGAAAGATATTTACTTTCTTCTTCACATTCCTTTCTCTTTCTTTTATCCCAGCCTCTTTAGGTGTAAAAAGCAGGACAGTTCTTAGTATGAAGCAAGGGAAGAAATTTGTCCTGGGTGGAGCTTTTTTGCAGTAGCATAAAATGAAACTCTCGACTGGCTTTATGGTATTTCTTAAGCTAATAGTAGTAATGACAACTGAAGAATTTTCATCACTGTTGTTTACTGTTGTTTGTTCATCATACAATTATTAACTGTGACAAGGTTGGTCATATTTTGGGGGGTAATACTTGTTGGGAGTGATGATGTGATGATGCCTTAAGCTGCACAATGCCAAAGGACTTGAATTAAAAAAAAAAAAAATCTAATTTTACAGTGTTTTATCAAACTTTAGTACTTGTAAGCCCAATGGGTTGTCAAGTGTCAAGATCCCCTGATTACGTTTTGCCCCAGAACATGTAAATATCAGTTGTGTGTCTGCTTCTTTCCTAAAATGTTGGAGCTCAATAAACTAACACAAAAAGGTTCACATCATTTGTTTTTTTTAATAAACATTAAGAAATTAAATCTTGCACCATGGAAAATTGTCCATTTGGTCTAAAATGAAATAAATAGCAACTTTTCATGGGACAAAAAACCTACTGAAACAAATTTTCAGAACATAGGGCAGTACCTGAAAAGCTTACAGCTTTGGCAAAATAACATAAGTAGCCAGTAGGATAGTTCTGAAACCTGCCCATTAGTCGTAAATGTGTATTTGTATTTAAACAGTTAATATGTTTTCTGAACCAAATTACTTAGAAGACCATGGCATCTGATTTGTCTGCTGTGTAATTCGTGGTGGTTTCAGCTTACAGTTGACCAAGTGGCATCATTGAGAAGAGAATTCCTGACACAGAGCCCTGGGTTGACACTGCACACCACACTCAGAGCCCCGACACAGCACAAATCACAGATGAGGAGGCAGCCAGGGATGACATGTTGTGTCCCATGACATGCAGTTAGGGCAAAGGTCTACCATTCACCAGACAGGAATGTGCTACACCACACTTTTCCAATCATCTCTATAATCTATACATCCAAAGGCTAAATCCATGGATGAGTGTGAGCAAGACCTGGCACCAATAATAGACACTCTCAGATTTCCCTCAAACCCAATTTTCTGCTAACTAACAGTACATTGGCTAAGGCTGGGTACTTAAAGAGAGTCAAAGTTAAAGTGTAGCTAAACAAAGGAAAAAAATGTTATATACTGCAGCTCCTTAGATGTGGTGACTGCATTCATTTTCTTTTTTTCCACCTAGTGACCCTGCCAGTAACACACTTCTTGTCCTAGGGTGACAAGCCTCACTCACTGCACTGTATCTGTAGAGAAGCAGTGTTGCCACCCTGGGACAGGAAATGTGTCAGGACTACAGAACACTGGTTCCTTTCCTCATCTCCATACCATATAGGAAGATTATCTGTAGTTCACAGAGGCAAACTGAACTACTTGAGATGATCCTGCGGAGTGCACAGAAACTTGAGCGCTCCCTGAGTTTCTGACAAGACCAAATAGATATCCAAAAACATGGATAATAAGAGCTGCCAGTGTTTGATGCATTTATTGCCCTGTACACACGAGCGGTTTTGCCGTCGGAATAAACTCCGAAGGTTTCTCTGACAGGAACTCCGTCGGAATTCCATTCAAGCGGTCTTGCCTACACACGGTCAAACCAAAGTCCGACCAAAGTCCAACCGTCGAGAACGCGGTGACGTACAACACGTACGATGGGACTAGAAAAAGGAGGTTCAATAGCCAGTAGCCAATAGCTTCCGTCTCGTGCTTGCTTCAGAGCATGCGTCGTTTTTGGTCCGACGGAACAGCATACAGACGAGCGGTTTCCCGATAACAACTGGTTCTGTCGGAAATATTTAGAACATGTTCTATTTCTAGGTCCGTCAGAATTTTCTAAAAAAAAAGTCAGATAAGGCATACACACGATCGGAATATACGATGAAAAGCTTGCGTCTGACTTTTTCTGTTGGACATTCCTCTCGTGTGTACGCGGCATATGAGCATACACTAAGTATGAGTATCCATACACACCCTATATAAATCACCTTATTTAAAGAGAACCTGTGATGATCAAAATGTGTGGTTGACTCTGCTGACCTGTTTTTAAAAGTTCAGGCTCCATGTGCTGCAATCTTAATCGCATTGGGCCCTTTCTTGCATGGGAGCATACACTGGTAAATGTTACAATAATCTAGGCAGTGAGGTTGGATCAAGATGAAATACCAAGTGCCTATAGCTTTAAAAAAGATAGTTACCACCCATATTTCTATTATCTAAGAGTCTCTTTGTATCATGCAGGAATACATTTAAATATACAGCATATAAATGATCACAATGTATGATTTAAAATGTATTTTTGTCATTGGCAGTAGATTGCACTACTTTTTTGCTGTCTACAACCCATCTAGACTTAATGGCATCACAGGAAATGTGATTATTTAATTATTTTTGGAAAAGCATAACAGTTTGGCTGATCCTAGACACAGCAATACATATTCATCGATTCCCTGTAATCTTATAGAGCATAAATTCAAAGTAAAAAATCTCTTACTTTTCCAACTTTTTTTCTGCTGAATAAAATTAGTCTTGCTCTGGGCATTTAAGTCACTTGACATCAAACAGAATTTTTAAATATTCTTCAGTTTGTATGAGAGGCATACAAACTAGAGCATCAGAAATAAATGCAGGGGTACATTCAACCCCAAAATGTTTTAGTAGTTTGATGTTTTAAGAGCGATATTTATTTTTTTAACAAAAATAGTATCTATCTATCCATCTATCCTTAAATACATTGTATTTTTTTGTAATTAATTATTTTGAAAGGAATACGTTTTTTTTTTTTTTTTAATACATTAACATACTTTTGCTAGTATTATCCACCATAAAATGTATTTAAAGACAATTTTCTGGCCAAAGGCACATAACAGAATAATTTGGATAGCTCAGTCCACTGTCACAAAAAGAAGAAATAATCCTTTTATTTTTTTGGATATGTGATAAAATGAAACATATGAGTATCTTCTGTTTTAGGAAGACTTTACTGTACTACAAAATAAAATAAAAAACTTTTGGCTTTAAATATACAGTAATTTAACCTAATTACTACCACCTTTAAAATAAATATGTTACAAATTTTCCTTTAAATGTGTTACATTTTACAGCTTGCTTAAAAAAAAAAAAGTTAGGACGGTTTCCCTTTCAAGATATCTGGTAAAAATATGTTCTCAGAAATACGTTAGGGAGGTTGCTTGACCTTTTACATATCAAGTTCCTGATAGAAATGATAGCAGGATTAACAATTCAGTTTTAGCTTGTAACTAAAGACACTTAACCCCAGAGCATCCCTAGTGACAGGGTTGGTGCGGCCCAGGCGCTATAACTCAGGCAAAGAATGGGGCCTTCATTCGGCAGGCACAGAGGCCGAGTGTGCTGACTGTGAAAACTGACTCGTGAAAAGGGGATTAGTGGCAAATTCTAAATATCTGTTTTAACAGGTGAATGTGTGACAAGTTACGCTTATGCTTTACGACGAGCCAATTAGCATGTCTGAACTTGAGGCACCTGTTCTGGGGATCAGTGCTGTGCACTCGGGGCCGGTTCTGTACTGAGCTAGCAGAGATGACTCGGTCAAGTTACCTCGTAAAAAAGTCACCGAAAAATACCACTTGTAACCTCTTCAGTTTGACTTTATTGCTGACTTGCTGCCATTTACACTATCACTGAGTAATGTTCACGTGAAAACAACCTACTCAATTTATTGTTGACAATTAACAAGAAGCAGCAGGTTTGCTGAGGAAGAGGCAAGGATAGCCATTTTGTAGACTGCCCGAGAATAGCCTTTAACATTTGAACTAGTGAGTGCCATGAAAAGCCATGTTCCTTTAACCAGGGTCTTGTTCGGGTACATGCACACAGGTGTTTAAAAAAATGGAAACTAGTGCAAGATCCTGCATAAATAGGTACACATGTAACATCTGAGCAAGGTTTACATATGTACAGCGCTACAGCGGAGCTATTTTCGCTGTATGCATGTAAATGATATCAAAAGCAAATACAGCCGTGACAAAATGTTTTGGGAATGACACAAATATTAATTTTCACAAGGTCTGCTGCTTCAGTGTTTCTAGAACTTTTTGTCAGATGTTACTATGGTATACTGAAATATATTTACAACCATTTCATAAGTGCCAAAGGCTTTTATTGACAATTACATGAAGTTTATGCAAAGAGTCAATGTTTGCAGTGTTGACCCTTCTTTTTCAAGACCACTGCAATTCACCCTGGTATGCTGTCAATCAACTTCTGGGCCACATCCTGACTGACGGCAGCCCATTCTTGCATAATCAATGCTTGGAGTTTGTCGGAATTTGTGGAGTTTTTTTTGTTCACCTGCCTCTTGAGGATTGACCACACGTTCTCCATGGGATTAAGGTCTAGGGAGTTTCCTGGCCAAAATTGGGGCCAAAATTTCCATGTTTTGTTCCCAAGGCCACTTAGTTATCACTTTTGCCTTATGGCAAGGTGCTCCATCATGCTGGAAAAGGCAATGTTCTTCAACAAACTGTTCTTGGATGGTTGGGAGAAGTTGCTCTCGTAGGATGTTTTTGTACCATTCTTTATTCATGGCTGTGTTCCTAGGCAAAACTGGCGCTTGCTGGACTTTCTTGGGCGTCCTGAAGCCTTCTTCACAAATGCAGTGGAAATGTTTTTTTTTTTATGGGATTAAGTTAATTTTCATGGCAAAGAGGGACTTTTCAATTCATCTGATTACTCTTCATAACATTCTGGAGTATATGCAAATTGTCATCATAAAAGTGGAGGCAGCAGACTTTGTGAAAATTAATATTTGTGTCATTCCTAACAATTTTGGCCATGGCTGTACAGTCCTTCTGAAGGACCTGAAATGCAGATTTTTCTTTCTTTTTTTTTTGTACGGATCTCAATGCAGCACACATTTTCTTATCTTCATGCATCTGTGTGCATGGCCCATAGAAACCTGTGTTCAAATCCGTTAAAGGTTGAGCCCTTAAAGTTTAAAATGTATACCCATGCATTACCCAAACCTCTTCCCTCCAGAACAGAAGAGGTTTGGGTATTTTTAAAAATGGAACCGTAATTTGCCTTAAACTCCATTTTTGTTAAAAAAATACTATAGCATATAAAATTGCTACACAAGCTATTTCTATTTTGCAATTTTATGATATTAAAAATTAAAATTACCTTTCTATTTCTGCAGTACTGAAATTTTCTAAAAACATAAATGAAAACACATAAGATCATCAGATGAATGATCGTCCTTTTTTTTTTTGAATGTTAGCCTCATTTTTTTTGCATGCTAGCCTCATATCGAAAATGAAAAGTTTACTGAAGTTACAAAAATTCTCGTATGACAGAATAAAAATTTGGAAGTCATGTAATGTGTTATAGTATATTTGAATTGTACTGATCAAACGAAAATTTAAATTTTCGTGCTTTTCCAATCGGATAATTTCACATGAATTATCATGATCAGCTCTGAAAAGCTGTGTACTAACGATCAGATTATCATGCGATTGTTTCAAAGAGGTGTTTTTTGTACGATTTTCTGATCCCGTGTATGAGCCAAAGGGGGCCACGTGCACTGGGGCTAAAAACACTGCTTCTACAGGAGTTTTGCTGTTTTTTTTTCTTCCTGTAGAAGCGGCTCAATGTTATACTATGTGTCGTGTCCATATATTATATTATATTTATATTTGTATATTAGGATGTTTAGAGGCATATTTTATGTTCAGCATATAGAGGGAAAAAATCCTTTCTGGATCATGTTTTTAAGAGAAGCTTTCAGGTAGAAAAAATGCTTAACGCTCATAAACACTCCTAAATGTGGCATTTAGGAGCGTTTGCATTTTCAAGTGTACATTGAAAAATGAGAAGAGGGGAATGTTTTGGGAAAAAAAAAAACTTGTAAAAGCAAATGCTCATAAACTCTTGTGCAATATGAGTTACTATGAGCATTTTTTCTGCTGCTTTTTCTGCTGGAGGTTCTGGCATTTTTTCTGCTCCTAGTGTGCATGGACCCTAAACCCTAAACCTTAAGGGCTTTTGTGGAGCAGATAAGTCAGTCCAGTTGCCACTGCCAAGTCTCTTCAGCTCAGTCTTACATTCCCTCTAAGGACAGCCTTATTTGTACCTCATATAGAAAAATGGGAAGCCTCTTGTCCTCAAGCTTCTGCCAAAATTGGCCCTAGTAAGGGCCCCCTGTGAACAGATTTGCCTGTCATGACTCTGGTTGCTACCTATAATCTGGACAGTGGTTCTACCAGGTGTCTGCCACATTCTTCGCATATAATGTACTGTATAGGACACAGCTTGACCAACTGCAGACAGAGGGGAATGTAGACTGGTACGCAAACTGTTTAAAAGGGGAAACAGGGGCTGTGTGTATGCAACGAGTGTAACAGGTGGACAGATATATTGGGAGGCCGTATTAATGAGACTAGTGTTACAGTTACAGTGCTGCTGGCAGTCTTACTAGTACTAGATGGGTATTTTGGAGACAGGCAGACAGGGTAACCTCCTGCTAACCTCTAGATTGGCTCAAATCCACAGCACAGAAGTCAGCCTTGTTGCAATCTCACATGTTGAGTTCTGTTTTCTCATGATTATTACCCAACATTTTATTTACTCTATGCCACTCCCTTAAAGCTGGCCATACACTACTAGATTTTCAAACTATCATTCGTAAGAATGTCCAAACTGACACTCTTATGAAAATTCTCTCTACATTTGATCACTTCAAAATTTTGTTTGCTTTTAACATTTGATTTTGGAATAAACGCAATTTTTCTGAACAAAAGCCACATACAATTAGAAACTAGTTTGAGGAAAGATTTTCATTTTGCTCCTTTGAATATTCTCGCCACTCTGGTCAAAAACGAATGTTGATTTGACCCCATAATAATTAGAAAATTTTGTACAAGTGTTCTTAAAACTAAAAATTTCAAATTAATTTCTACTAGTGTAGGGACAGCTTTACAGTTTGTATTTATTTATGACCCTGCGTAAATTGACGGCGCTATATAAGTACCTGAAATAAATAATAAAAAAAATAAAAATGACCCATGAGCACCCTGAAATAAAAGGGTTAGTCCAGTTAAAACTGACATTTTTGAGATTGGGTGGGAACTGGTGAGATGAATCACCCAAGAGCTTTTTATATCCCTTGCATATAGGTGGAATCTCCAAGCAATAGCTCTTTTACTCTTTGCAAAAATATTGCAAGGCAAGATAACAGGAGCAATGTGGTGAAACTAGGGCACATGCAACACCCTGACGTACTTTAAAAAAATACTTTTAATAGTGTGCAGGGAACAACAGCTGCTCAGATGCAAACAAAAGCCTATGTACATGGACCTCTAAAGCCCAACTCAGGGAAACCTAAAAAATGATTCCTTTCAGTGGGCCACTGCAAGGGCTAATTGCTTGTTTAGGTATAGGGGACTTGTTAAAGAAGATTTACTTAGCCAATCTTCTGCGCTGGTAGGCCAGTCTCTGCAGTGTCGTCTCCCCTATGCTCCAGTGGTCTCAGGTCCTGATGTCATCAAGACTAAAAGAGGGTCCATAGTTCTGCACTGGATGTATTAATGCCAAAGGACAGTCCACCACGGGAGCGTAGGGGAGCGCAACCTGCCCTGGGCAGAGTGGAGGAAAGTCAGGTAAGTTAAAGTGCTTCTACTCTCCCCTAGACTAAACGAGCAGTTGACCCTTGCAGTGCGGGTGCAGCCCCACTGTAAGGGATCATTTTTTAATTTCTCCGAGTTGGGCTTTAAGCACATTAGGTAACTGCTTCTGAGTTCCTTCAAGCTGCTATCGACTTGCTTTAAGTTGCCTCTAAGTTGTTTCAAGCTGCCCCAAGCAGCTTTAACCACTTCAGCCGCAGAAGGATTTACTCCCTTCCCGACTAAGCCCTTTTTTGCGATACTGCACTGCGTCGCTTTAACTGACAATTTAACTGACAATTGACAAATGTCGTGCGACATTGTACCCAAACAAAATTGACGTCCTTTTTTTTCCCCACAAATAGAGTTTTCTTTTGGTGGTATTTGATCACCTCTGCAGTTTTTATTTTTTGCACTACAAACAAAAAAAGCGACAATTTTGAAAAAAAAGCAATATTTTTTAATTTTTGCTATAATAAATATCCCCCAAAAATATATAAAGAAACAAATGTCTTCAACAGTTTAGGCCAATATGTATTCTTCTACATATTTTTGGTAAAAAAATTGCAATAAGCCTATATTGATTGGTTTACGCAAAAGATATCGCGTCTACAAAATAGGGGATAGATTTATGCCATTTTTATTAATTTTTTTTTTTATTAGTAATGGCGGCGATCTGCGATTTTTATCGTGACTGCGACATTGTGGCAAACAGATCGGACACTTTTGACACTATTTTGGGACCACTGGCATTTATACAGCGATCAGTGCTATAAAAATGCACTGATTACTGTGTAAATGTCACTGGCAGGGAAGGGGTTAAATACTAGGGGGTGATCAAGGGGTTAACTGTGTTCCCTAAGCATGTTCTGTAGGGGGATGGGCTCACTAGAACATGACAAAGATCACTGCTCCCAATCACCGGGAGCAGTAGATCCCTGTCATGTTGCTAGGCAGAACAGGGAAATGCCTTGTTTACATAGGCATCTCCCCGTTTTGCCTCTCCATGCCTTGATCGCGGGCCACTGGTGGGCATTGAGTCTGTGGGACCCGCAGGCACGCTCCCACGGTGCGCTTGCCCGCTAGCCGTGGATGATGCAGCAACGTACGGGTACGTTGTTTTGAACACCCGTGCCACTTTGCCGATGTATATCGGCGTGAGCTGGTCAGCAAGTGGTTATGTTTCTTATGCATTCACATTTCTATGTATGGAATAAAAAAAAATTCCCAGAAAATATGGCCTGAGTACATAAGAACTTAAAAAAGATGATCAGCACTTCACATAAAAAGACAAACTTTTGGTCTTTGAATAAATTCCATAAAATTCTGTGTAGTAATATTGCACTTTACATCAAAGGTCGTTTTTTTTGAAAGACAATGATTACTGATATGTACCTAAAGGGAGCCTTGGAGTGAACTCATTATGGGTGAGCTATTCAGACTGGAAGTTAGTGGCAATACAAAAGACACTGCAAGCAATTCAGAGGCAGGACAAGGGGGCTCAGAAAAAGCTTAAAGTGGTTGTTAAGCCACTGTACTACAAACATGCCATCTCTTCTGTCAGCTATCATTATCTATCCTAGTGCCTGTGCTGAACAAAAATGCAGATTGTACTTTATAACCAAGCGTCTTCTGGCGCTCACGTGACTCCTCGCCCGGCTGGCAGCAGTGGCGGAGCACTGCCACTGACGTCAGCCAAGGAGGAGGGGTGGAGAGACGGCCAAGGAGTAACATGAGCGCAGAGAGACGCTCGGTTATAAGGTATTATCTGCATTTTTTTGCAGCACAGGCTGCCTAAACTGACCACGGTGTCAGGGCTCAGCAGCCATGATAAACTGTGGTCAGTTAACAGGAGGGAGGATATAGCCAGGCAGGATCAGCCAGGTTTTTTAGATGATAGAAAGGGCCAAATGACACAGCATAAGCGCTGTGCTGTTATTCATGCTTTAAGGGAACAGGATCAAATTTTTTTGGTGGGGTAACAAATGCTTTAAAGAAAATCCTTGAGCAACTCATAAGCAAGTCAAACAACATGAAACCATACTATATTTGGCTCCTTTTTAAGTCTGTACATGAACCCTTAGACCCCTTTCACACTGGGGCGGTTTGCAGGCGGTATTGCGCTAAAAATACCGCCTGCAAACCGCCCCTAAACAGCCTCCGCTGTTTGTTCAGTGTGAAAGCCCGAGGGCTTTCACACTGAAGCGGTGCGCAGGCAGGGCGGTGAAAAAAGTCCTGCAAACCGCTTTTTTGGAGCGGTGAAGGAGCGGTGTATTCACCGCTCCTAAACCGCTCCTGCCCATTGAAATCAATAAGACAGCGCGGCTATACCGCGGCAATACCGCGGCTATAGCCGCGCTGTACGAGGGATTTTAACCCTTTTTCGTCCGCCAGCGGGGGTTAAAACCGCACCGCTAGCGGCCGAATACAGCTACAAGAACGACGGTACAGCAGCGCTAAAAATAGCGCTGTTGTACCGCCGACGCACCCACCGCCCCAGTGTGAAAGGGGCCTTAAAGAAACTTTTGCCAAATACTTGTTGATTACATAAATATTATCTCTATAACTCCATAAAGAAGACTACTCCCTGCCTCCAGTCCAAATAGAGAAGTGTATTGTGGACTCCACTGTGAACAGCCTTTCAAGGTGATTGGAACCTGCAAACCTCATGCTTCTAGCTGATTGGACTGCTCTTATTCTGACTTAGCAGGGGGTGTGTTAGACCCCTGCAGAGAGACCACTGTTTCCACACAGAGAGCACTAGTACTTCTATGCAACAGGCAGGTAGTAAACAGGTTTTTCTACTCAGGCTGTGGCTGCTTTCCAATAAGGAAACTTTGCACACTTTTTGTTTTAATGCACCTGGAATGTAACTAGTCCATTTTATCTTAAAGTTTCACCATTCCAATCAAAACAATAAAAAAATTTCTCGGCTGCAGTTCTGCTTTCTATTTTCTTCTTTACTGCTCCCCACTTTTTTACTTTCAGCCCTATCCACTGGACTTTACCAACCTTATAGAAAATATAAATTAACCTCCCTGGCGGTATGATTATTTCGGATTTTAGGTGCTGAAAGCGGTACAATTATTTTGCATGGAAATTTGACGTTTTATATTGTAGGTCTGTAATTCTTAACAATAACACACTTAAATCTGTCCAAACAAGAGTCTAGTAGATATCCCGGGTATGATAAAGTTTGAAACACAAAAACATAAATTATAATATAATAAATAAAAATAAATAATTAAAAAAATAAAAATAAAATAATAATAAAATAAATTTCCCCACGATTCACTATCGCTCAATTCTGCAAGTGTTCTAATTTACTATCGCAGTTTTCTAGCTGGTCTAAAACCATTTTTGACGTAAAGGGACACTTTTTGGTTGCTATGGACAATCTCCAGTTTCCAGCCAGAAAGAACAGTATATATAATATAGAACTGCATGCAGGGCATAGGACAAAGCACTGGGGACAAAAGGGATGTGAAATCATTTCATACAGTACTGTAATCTGTAAGATTACAGTACTGTATGTGTTATGATTTTTACAGTTTTTTGAATTTGCCGCAAGGCTCCGCCCCCGTGCGTTGCGACGCTCGCAGGGAACGGAGCCTGGCACGGAGAGGCTTCGGGCAGAGGACGGAGCCCGCAGACACAGCGGGGGACATGGCAGGATCCCGGGGACAAGGTAAGTAACGCCGCACCAGGATCCTGCAATGCGATCCCGAGTGTGGCTCGGGGTTACCGCTAATGGGACTGAATTTTAACCCCGAGCCACACTCGGGAAAACCGCCAGGGGGGCTACAATAAATGTTACACTGTTTATAATTTTTTCACATTGCAATTAAAAAAAAAATGTCCAAGTAAATTACAGTTTCTATTTGTGTCTTCTCTTATATTTTTTCCTCCTGCACTCAAATGTGTTCACTCCACTCCAGTTCACTCCACTCCTCCACCTTCTGAGGACCACCTTTTTGGAGCAGTGGAGGAGAAAGAAGGGCTGGAGGATAAAAGATCCAGTTTAAAGGGGATACAAGCTATTTATGACTTTACATTATATGGGGGTCATAAATGCAAGGTGAGAGTACAGCTGGTGTTGGTGGTTCACAGGAGGTGGAGGAGTGGACTGATCCTGTTTGAGTGCACAATGAAAAAATATTAAGCAAGAAACAAATGGGGTCCGTGATTCACTCGGACATTCATATTGTTTTTAAATGATATGTGAAAAAAAAATGCACATTTATTTTAATTTATATTGCACTTCATATGCATTTGTGAGAAGTGTTATATGGTGTAGGCAGATTTATTCACAATTAATTTTTTTATAGCACGACAGCGCAACAGGATTATTTTGCTTTATTGTAGCCTTATGGAAGATACCACCATGGATAGACAAATAACTGACCCATAAAGGCAGTTGACTAGCTCTTGACTGTAGCAGATTAAATAGCCTTTAGACATATGTGGAAATTTATGATGGCTATGCTGTCCATCTTGGGAATTGAGCGTAAAAGACATTAAAATTGACCTGTACTAGCCGACATCCATCACGACTCTGCAGACACCAAGAGAGCTGCATTGTGGCTGATTAATTATCCACCCGGATAACAACTGCCAAATCCCTCTTGTGAGATACATAGAGGGTTTTACATGCAGGCGTTACATACTCTGTATAAAGAATGTAGCCAGCTGTTAATCAATCATTAATCAATAATGGCATACGGAGGTGACTGACGTGACTAACTCGATTTTTTACTCTTTTTGTGTTGTGTGTGTTTTACTCTTTTTGAACTGCGGATTGGATGGGAAATTCTGATTTCACAGAAAATTAACTGCCCACATGGCTTGCTTGAAGGGCAGTACAATGATCTTGGGAATAATTCAAGACAAGACGCTGCCCATATCAAGCATGTGCTTCCTGTTTTTGCAGAACAATAAAATAAAGATATAGAATAGATCAAATATATGCCTGTACAGACCCGGAAAACCACAGAAACCAATGTGCCTAAGATATTAAAGTTGTAACCTGTTCTGTTCTTATGACCAGGAGCAAATGTTCCCTGGTTCCTTAAAGAAACCCTATCAGGTTTATGAACTCATCAAGGCCTAATGCCGCGTACACACGGTCGGACTTTCTATCCTACTTGGTCCGGCACACTTTCCGACGGACTTTGTCCGCCAGGTGCGCCGGACTTTAAAACGGACGGACTTGCCCACACACACCCGGACTTTCCGGCGGGCTAAGTCCGCCCGTCTTTCCGACGGACTTTCGTCGGAGTTCCGGCGGACTTTCAGAATGAACGGACTTGCCCACACACGGACAAGTCCGTTCATTTTGAACGTGACTCAGGTGCGACGGGACTAGAAAAGGATGTCAATCTTGCCGCTTTTATCGGCGAGATTGACACCTTGCGAGCCCCGTCGCGGGGCATACCAGGCCCTTAGGTCTGGTATGGATTATAAAGGGAACCCCCTACGCCGAAAAAACGGCTTGGGGTCCCCCCTAAAATCCATACCAGACCCCGATCCGAGCACGCAGCCTGGCCGGTCAGGAAAGGGGGTGGGGACGAGCGAGCGCCCCCCCCCTCCTGAACCGTACCAGGCCGCATGCCCTCAACATGGGGGGTGGGTGCTTTGGGGGAGGGGGGCGCCCTGCGGGGCCCCCCCACCCCAAAGGACCTTGTCCCCATGTTGATGAGGACAAGGGCCTCTTCCCGACAACCCTGGCCGTTGGTTGTCGGGGTCTGCGGGCGGGGGCTTATCGTAATCTGGGAGCCCCCTTTAATAAGGGGGCCCCCAGATCCCGGCCCCCCCACCCTATGTGAATGAGTATGGGGTACATGGTACCCCTACCCATTCACCTAGGGAAAAAGTGTAAGTAATAAAACACACTACACAGGTTTTTAAAATATTTTATTAAACAGCTCCGGGGGGGGGGGAGATCTTCCTCCGGCTTCGGGGGTCCCTCCGCTTCATCTTCTCCCGGCGTCCGGTTGGTTCTTCTCCGCTCTCTTCTCCCGGTGTTCCTGTTCTTCGGCCGGCTCCTCTGCTGTCTTCAAGTAGCTCTCTTGCCAGAAGAGGTCCGGACTTCTGGGCTTCTGGGCTTCTCTTCCCCAGATGTTGACACGACGCTCTCTCCTGCTGGACTGCTCTCCGAGGGCTGCGTTGTGACTTATATAGGCGGAGACCCCGCCCCCTTTTGATGTCACAGTCCCTGGGCATGCTGGGACTGTGACGTTTTAGGGGGCGTGGTCAACATCACCCAGTGACCACGCCCCCTAAAACGTCACAGTCCCAGCATGCCCAGGGACTGTGACATCAAAAGGGGGCGGGGTCTCCGCCTATATAAGTCACAACGCAGCCCTCGGAGAGCAGTCCAGCAGGAGAGAGCGTCGTGTCAACATCTGGGGAAGAGAAGCCCAGAAGCCCAGAAGCCCAGAAGTCCGGACCTCTGCTGGCAAGAGAGCTACTTGAAGACAGCAGAGGAGCCGGCCGAAGAACAGGAACACCGGGAGAAGAGAGCGGAGAAGAACCAACCGGACGTCGGGAGAAGATGAAGCGGAGGGACCCCCGAAGCCGGAGGAAGATCCCCCCCCCCGGAGCTGTTTAATAAAATATTTTAAAAACCTGTGTAGTGTGTTTTATTACTTACACTATTTCCCTAGGTGAATGGGTAGGGGTACCATGTACCCCATACTCATTCACATAGGGTGGGGGGCCGGGATCTGGGGGCCCCCTTATTAAAGGGGGCTCCCAGATTACGATAAGCCCCCGCCCGCAGACCCCGACAACCAACGGCCAGGGTTGTCGGGAAGAGGCCCTTGTCCTCATCAACATGGGGACAAGGTGCTTTGGGGGGGGGGGGCCCGCAGGGCGCCCCCCTCCCCCAAAGCACCCACCCCCCATGTTGAGGGCATGCGGCCTGGTACGGTTCAGGAGGGGGGGGGGCGCTCGCTCGTCCCCACCCCCTTTCCTGACCGGCCAGGCTGCGTGCTCGGATCGGGGTCTGGTATGGATTTTAGGGGGGACCCCACGCCGTTTTTTCGGCGTAGGGGGTTCCCTTTATAATCCATACCAGACCTAAGGGCCTGGCATGCACCGCGCTCACCGCAATAGGAAAATTTGTTTTTCCTATTGCAGAGAGCGCGAGATGCAATACCCTGCCCTCGCGTCGTATCTGGTCCGTCGGACCAGCCTACACACGAGCGGGCTTTCCGTCGGACCAGCACACACACGAGCGGACTTTCCGCCCGAAACTGAGTCCTACGGAAAGATTTAAAACTTGTTTCAAATCTAGGTCCGGCGGGCTTTTGGGAAGAAGTCCGCCGGAAAAGTCCGCCGCCGCCCACACACGGGCGGATTGTCCGGCACACTCTGGTCCGCCGGACCAAGTATGCCGGAAAGTCCGATCGTGTGTACGCGGCATAACTCCTACCTCTCCTTGTTTCCAGACCTGCAGCCTCTTTTAAACTTTTTAAAAAAAATTTAAAGTTCAACTCCTCCAGGAGTATCACATGCCTGTGTTTCCCACCAGTACCTTCATCCAACGCCTAAATCACTGCTGAGTCCTGTAGTGATGTAGGGGTTAGAGGAAGGAACCAGTGTACAGTGAGGGACACAGACATCCAGGGTCCCTTTAATGTAAACATGTCTCCCTTATCAAAATTGGCTGGCAGATATTCCTGCATGCATTGTCACATACCTTACAACCATGAGTCCCCCAACACACTTTATAATGCAAAAATTGACTTCCTTTCCTAATGTCAAAACTTGGAACTGCCACCGTTTACTACTGGTTAGCAAGACCATTTTCATTGCTTCACTGAAGGAGTAGAGAGATTCAGCAGTAACCTATAGAAGTTATGTCAGAAGGGATTGAAATATTTCCTCTCCTATAGCTATAGTCTAGTAGTGATAGTGACAAACTGGTTCTTCTAAGCTCCTGCACATTATTTAATGGCTATTTTCAGAGATAGCTTTTCTACAGAAACCAATGGCTTCTAGAAAATGTTGCTAGCTTTTGGACATTGCTCCCACTATTTCAATTCTCTTCTTAGCTAAGTCAATTTGTTCATGCTACAAACATTGTAAGGTTCTTTGGAAAAGAGTTAAAACTATTTCTGATTATTTACAGAGATAGATTGTGGAAAGATTCACAGCTATCAGCTCAACTGCCTCTGGAGAGCTGGGGATATTTTTAAGATTGAACCCTTATCTGACAACTTTTCAGTTCTATGTGTATCTATGGCAGCATGTTCCCTGACAACCAATTGAGCTCACCAGTGCTGATTACAAATATAAAATGTAAATCATTGAGCAGATTCCCTTTGTAAGTAAGGGGAAATATTTCAATCCCTTCTGACATAACTTCTATAGGTTACTGCTGAATCTCTCTACTCCTTCAGTGAAGCAATGAAAATCAATTGGCCTGCAGTATCTGACATGGACAGACATTGCAGGTAACATTTAGAGCAGCGGGAATAGGTATTTTGCTGGCCTTAGTGCAGTGCTGTGTTTTGGCCTAGGCCGACAAGGCCTAGGTCTAGGGAGGCACATTGGGGGGGGGATGGGGGCAAAAGAGCCGTCCCCACCATCCCCCTCCTCTGCACGCAGGGCCGCACAGCTGAATCCCAGAGCTCAGTGCCACAACAAGTTCCGGCACTGAGCTCCGGTAACTGGCCAGACAGGGGTGCGCTTGCGCGGGCACCCGAGTCATTTGCCGCCCGGAGTACCACAAACGGCGATCGGCTTTCGGTAGCAGCCGACATCTCTCTCCCCCTGACAGTCGCACACACTCCTCGGCTCCTCCACCTCTTCCTTGGCCCCCATATTCTAGTGTACACAGCCAGGAGGAAGAGGAGCCACAGAGGAGGGACACGACTTCAGTGAGAGAGCCGCGCTGCTGGTCTGAGGTCTGTGTACTGTATAGTTTACAGTGGAGGGGGACACAGTAACCGGGAAGGGGGGGGCAGATAACAGATGCACACATGGAGTGATAGGAGGGGAATAAGGGGATATGCGGGGAGGGGATATTCCCTCCCCGCAACATCCTTCTGTCCCCTCCCACAGCGTCCATCTGTCCCCTCCCTGCGGCGTCCCTCTGTCCCCTCCCGCAGCATCCATCTGTCCTCTCCCCACGGCGTCCCTCTGTCCCCTCCAATGGCAGCCCTCTGTTCTCATCCCATGCTGTCCCTCTGTCCCCATCCCACAGTGCCCCTCTGTCCTCTTCCCACAGCGTCCCTCTGTCCTCCTCCCATGGCATCCCTCTGTCCTCATCCCACGGCATCCCTCTGACCTCCTCCCACGGCGTTCCTCCGTCCTCCTCCCACAGCATCCCTCTGTCCACATCCCATGGCGTCCCTCTGTCCTCTTCCCATGGCGTCCCTCTGTCCTCTTCTCACAGCGTCCCTCTGTCCTCTACCCACGGCGTCCCTCTGTCCTCTTCCCACGGCATCCCTCTGTCCTCATCCCACGGAATCCCTCTGTCCTCCTCCCCTGAAGACGAAAGAACAGGACTTAAAAAGGAAGGGGTGTGGCCCTGACAGGAAGGGATGGGTCATATTTAAATTAGGAACATGCACCTACACACATACAATCCAATGAGAGCACCAAACATCCTGGAGTCCAAGGTAATTTAAAGTTATTCTAAAGCCAGGACATTTTTTACTTAATGCATTCCCTGCATTAAGTTAGGAAACGTCCCAATAGTTGTATCGCCCCCTCACCTCCCTAAATACTTACCTGGCTTGGTCCATCACTGTGCCCGTCTGCAGCGACTTTGTCTGTGCTCTTCTACTCATGAGACACAGTGGTGAGGGAGCCATTGGTTTCTGCTACTGTCAATCAAATCCAGTGAGAAGGGAGCAGGTGGTGGGGCGGAGCCAAGCTGTGTGCGTCTATCGACGAGCACTGCCTGACTCTGGAGCGAGCCCGCATTTCTGCCACCACAGCAATCTTGCTATGGGGGCAGGCACAGAATAGGAGGAGCAGGCAGCGTGGGGGGGGACGACCCCAGAAGAGGAGGTTTGGGTACACTCTGTACAATACCATTGCACAGAGCAGGTAAGCATAACATGGTTTAAAAAAATACTCTTTACAAGCCTGCATGACTATAGCCAAAGTGACATTAGAAGGTGACTTTTGGATGAGAGCCTCATAAACCTGGACAATAAATGGAGGATTGTAAAATACGGAGGAAGGATGTCCTAAAAAGGACACCGTAGCTTTTTACCTGAGAATCAGGCCAACTATTTTGGAGTGGGGAGTATTTTGGAAGCAGTGGGTTTTTTTTCTGGCTAATTATATTAGATAATTTCAATGTTTCCAACATACTGATGAATAAAGTACTTCAGCAGTGATACTTTTCAACTGGTCAGCAACTGTCCTGTTAACTATATACAGATTTTGTGGTGGGGTGGGTCCAGTGTCTGAGCCACATTCAAGATATTGATGTAGTGTTAGCTTTGCACAAACATGCTCTATAGACAAACACTTGTGCCAGTTTCAAGTCACATGGAAGGTAAATATATTTTTTTCCTTTTTAAAATTTAAAATTACAGTGCTCATGGCTTTAGAGTACTGGGAGTAATAGTGAAGTTCTCTGTGCAAACATATTTCAGGGCATAGACATTTCAAAGCAATGAAACAAGGAGAGCCGTGTGGTTCCCCTGTCTCCAGCTTTAACTAGGAGGGAAGGTATCTTGTATTTTGTGTGTCAAATTATGAACTTATAACCTCACGATTCACGATGGACAAAAAAGTCCTTCGCTAGTCCTTTGGAACAGCAGCGCACTGTGAGACAGGCCCTAGATAGGTGGAGAAACACCTAGGCCTAACATTGCTGGTTGTGGGTTTCTTCCTCTCTTTGGCCAGCTTAAAGTAGATTTAAACCCATAGCTCCCAACTGTCCCTGATTTGGAGGGACTGTCCCTGATTTGGAGCAATGTCCCTCCTTCCCTCTTTCCCCCTCATTTGTCCCTCATTTTGGTCTGATCCGTATAGTTGTATATAAAATGCACTTTTTATCTTTCAAAAAGTGTTTCCCAGAGCTAAACTTTTCATCCAAAATCTAAATTGCTACACTTGTAAATTTGAAAAGCCAATATAAAGGAATAGTAGTGGTAAAAAAAAGCCTTTGTGGATTTAATTAACCTCTTTTTTTTTGGTTAATTCTCCTTTAAGGGGGTGTGGCAGGAGGCGTGTCCTATGCCTACATACGTTTGCTAGTGGGTGTCCCTCATTCCCATCTCAAAATGTTGGGAGGTATGTCTAACCACTTGCCACGCGCCCTATTACAAAATGACGGTTTGATATTCCTGACCGGACGTCATATGACGTGATCAGGATATCGAGCCACTGCGCGCCCCCGGGGACGCGCATCGTGGCGATCGTTGTTGCGGGGTGTCAGTCTGACACCCTGCAACACCGATCTAGGTAAAGAGTCTCTGACGGAGACTCTTTACCACGTGATCAGCCGTGTCCAATCACGGCTGATCACGATGTAAATAGGAAGAGCCGGTGATCGGCTTTTCCTCACTCGCGTCTGAAAGATGCGAGTAGAGGAGAGCCGATCGGCTGCTCTCCTGACGGGGGGCGTCTGTGCTGATTGTTTATCAGCACAGCCCCCCCTCGGATCCCGCCCAGGACCATCAGGGAAGCCGCCCAGGCCCACCAGGATGGCCACCACACTGGACCACCAGGTATGCCCCCTAGACCCCCAGGGAAATACCAATATGTGCCCAAGCAGCTGCCAATCTGTGCCCAGGCAGCTGCCAATCAGTGCCCACTCCAATGCCTATCACTGCCAGTGCCACCAGGGATGCCTATCAGTGCCTCATATCAGTGCCGCGTATCAGTGCCCATCAGTGCCACGTATCAGTGCCCATCAGTGCCACCTATCAGTGCCCATCAGTGCCGCCTATCAGTGCCACCCTATCAGTGCCCAGTAGTGCCACCTTTCAGTGCCCATCAGTGTTGCCTATCATTGCCCATCAGTGCCAACCAGTGCCACCCATGAGTGCCCATCAGTGCCGCCTATCAATGCCCATCAGTGCTGCATATCAGTGCCAACTACCAGTGCCCATCAGTGCCGCATATCAGTGCCCATCATCAGTGCCCGTCAGTGCCTGCTCATTGGTGCCAAATCATCGGTGCTGCCTTATCAGTGCCTGTCAGTGCCGCCTTATCAGTGCCCATCAGTGAAAGAGAAAACTTACTTATTTACAATTTTTTTTAAGAGAAACAAAAGCAATACTTTTATTTTTTTCAAAATTTTCTTTCTTTTTTTATTTGTTTTTTAAAAGAAAGCTCTATTTGTGGGAACAAAATTATAAAAATTTAGTTTGGGTACAGTGTAGCATGACCGCGCAATTGTCATTCAAACTGCAACAGCGCTGAAAGCTGAAAATTGGTCTGGGCAGGAAGGTGTCTAAGTGCCCTGTATTGAAGTGGTTAAACCCAACTACTAAAATCTCACATAAGCTTTTTTTTTTAATAAACAGCTTTTCATAAAAGGAATAGCTAGCAGTTCTACCATATTCAGACATTTCCTGTTTTATTGTGACAACTGCCTCCCAACTTTAATGCTATGTTGTCATTCTGTCCATTATTCACCTGATAGAGGCTACATTACGCAGGCATAGCCCACCATGCAGCCAATGCTGGAGCAAGTGCATAGACACAGGAAGTGGCTAAACAAGGCCAATGGAAATATGCAGCATTGAAATGCAAAAAAAGCCGTACAATATTGAAAAAAACGTATGAAAAAAACAAAACATGGCAATTGTTTATAATACATCAAGTATGGCAAACTAAATGCCATCCAGTTAGAGTTTAGATTTAATTTAAGGCATTTCAGTGAATGTGCATCAGCATTTTTTTCCTAAACCAGTAGGGGAATTAAAATTTTCCTTAGAAGGAAAAAAAAAAAAAAAAATCTGTGTCTTTTTAATTCCTCTCTTTTGTCTGTTTACCTGCTCTGCGAATCGGAATTGTTGCTGTGCAGATTTGCAGTTACCCAGCATTCCTTGGGCCAACACGAAAACAAATAAAGTGTTCTGTCAGGATCCCAGCCATGTAATGGAGTATGATTCGCCTGCAGAGGCAGGAAGGGCTATGAACGTTATCTTCTGTGACAGAGCTGTATATGACGCTCAGAGCTCACAGCTAAATTAACTATTATCGTCATCGTTTCCTTTGCATTCTTTTGCCTTGTTCTGATCTCACCGTTGGGTCTGATGAGCAACAAGAGAAGACATAAAGAACACATCAGAGCCTAATTATTAACACATTCCTTGCACATAAAAATGTTGTAGATCATAAAGACACTGAAAACAGTCTTTTGAGCTGTGGGGCGTTGCAGTAATCCATCTGAAATGGCACTCAAGCACATTAAGGCAGGCTCCAATGCACATGCACTGCAACCCACCACAACCCACAGTAGGACGTTACCATGCACCATGATGTACTGAATTGCCAAAAATGACAAATTACTGTTTTTTTGAACGTTTTGGTGTGCTGTGAGCTCACTCATTTGAATAAGCTGCAGAGTGGTGACATCTGTAGGACCACAGCAGTTTTTTATGCTTACGAAACAATGCTCCCTTGCTGCCTCCTCATCTGTATAAAAAGCTGGCCATACAAAAAAGAAAAAGAACAGATTCCTCCATCCACACAAATGTGATGGTAGGAGGAATCCCCCCTGCCAGGACATTGTATTCTGACAGCAGAATCTGACGCTGTCAGAATACACTGATCAGTGGCCGCAGCTACTGAAGGATGGAAAATGTCCCTCTGATAGAAGTCAATTAAACAATCAATGTCTCTCGAACGGAGAAACCCTCGTACCAATCGAAATTCATCTGGTCCCTGCTGGACTGGCAGAATTGGCCAGCTGTAGCTGTGGTATTCGCTATTTAGACAGGGGGATGCCCACATGACAGTATTATGGCCTGGGGATTGGCTGCCCGGGCCCTAGCACTTTAAAATGGTGGTGGGAGTGGGCTACGGTCTCCCTCATACTCTGAAGCTGTCCACCATTAGCTAGAGCTGCGGCAGTGCAGGGAGGTGGCATGGAAGCATTGCACAGTTAGTTAACTGCCAGGTGGTGGATGGGGGGTCTATCTGCAGACACCCCAGTGTTGTCACCCTGGGAAAGGAACATTTCATGGATACACTTGCTGGTATAACTACAAGCATGGAATATAGAAATACAACTTTTGCCATTTCAAGAACAAGAACATACTGTATATCATTTAAGTATTTGAGTTTAGATATGCTTTAAGGCTGAATTCAGATTCAGTGAACCAAGTCATGACCAGGGCCGTCCCAATAGCATCATAGGCCTCTGGGCAAAGTAATGTTCTGGGGCCCCTACAATGAAGACAGCGCAGGTAAACAGACATCAAGTAGGTAGGAGGCAGACAGGGCCGAGCTTCCCCTTTTGGGTGGAGCTCCGCATTAACGACATGAACAATCATTCTGTACAGCAAAGAAACAGTGGGAAGATACTACATACATAAAGTAACAAAGCTGTCCTGTGCATATAATATATTGGCTAGATTGATGCCTCCCCAGCACTATGGTCCCTCTACACCCTAGATATGCCCCCAGCACTCTGACCCCTCTACACCTCAGTTATCCCCCCAGCACTCTGACCCCTCTACATCCCAGATATCCCCCCAGCACTCTGTCCCCTCTACAGCCCAGATATCCCCCCAGCACTCTGACCCCTCTACACCCCAGATATCCCCCCAGGACTCTGACCCCTCTACATCCCAGATATCCCCCGCCACTCTGACCCCTCTACACCCTAGATACCCCCCCAGCACTCTGACCCCTCTACATCCCAGGTATCCCACCAGCATTCTGACCCCTCTACATCCCAGATATCCCACCAGCATTCTGACCCCTCTACACCCTAGATATTCCCCCAGCACTGTTACCATATACCATAAGATACCCCTTGTATTGTGACCCCACTACATCCCCGATACCCCCTACACTGTTGCCTCTCTACATCCCTGATACCTCTAGCACTAAAGCCACCCAAGCTACCCCAAACATTTCTACCCTCTATACACCTGAGATCCCCCCTCAGCATTGTTTTCCCCCTCAAACATTGCTACCCCCTACTCCCTATACACCTCAGATCCTCCTCAGCATTGTTTTCCCCTATACACCCTTGATAACCCCCAGCACCATTATTCCATCCATGTAGTACCCCTTTTTCCAGTGGAGATACAGTGCATGAAAACTTTTGTGCCCACCTCCAGCACTGGACTTACCTATACCAATCAAGCAGGCAGAACGAGGGGCGGAGGCAGGGCCGGATTTGCCACAAGGCCACCGAGGCCAGGCCTCGGGGCGGCAGTGGTGCAGGGGCGGCGCCGCTCCTGCGGTGACTTCGCGGCCGCCCCCCCCTTCAGGCTGCCCGTTAAAGTCGATTAAGGGCACCGGTGCCCTTAGAAATGATGGCCGCGAGCCGCCCACTACTGCGCATGCGCCGTTCCGAAGCCGGCCAGGCTCGGGAAAGCTCGTATGCGCTCGGCTGGGCGGCGCATGCGCAGTAGCGTAATTGCGCTGCCCGGCGCCATTTTTGAAAAGATCGACGAGTAATGTCAGCGGTGCGGCGGCGGGGGGAGAGAGATGACATCTCTCATTGCCCGCACCGCTGTTCCACCCTCCTCCATCTGGTGGCAGCCAGGCAGCATGGCAAGTGACATCATGTGGTGGCTGCCAGGCAGCGTGGCAAGTGACATCTCCATCTGGTGGCAGAGTGGCAAGTGACATCTCCATCTGGTGGCAGCGTGGCAAGTGACATCTCCATCTGGTGGCAGTGTGGCAAGTGACATCTCCATCTGGTGGCAGCGTGGCAAGTGACATCTCCATCTGGTGGCAGCGTGGCAAGTGACATCTCCATCTGGTGGCAGCGTGGCAAGTGACATCTCCATCTGGTGGCAGCGTGGCAAGTGACATCTCCATCTGGTGGCAGCGTGGCAAGTGACATCTCCATCTGGTGGCAGCGTGGCAAGTGACATCTCCATCTGGTGGCAGCGTGGCAAGTGACATCTCCATCTGGTGGCAGGCAGGCAGTGTGGCAAGTGACATCTCCATCTGGTGGCAGCGTGGCAAGTGACATCTCCATCTGGTGGCAGCGTGGCAAGTGACATCTCCATCTGGTGGCAGTGTGGCAAGTGACATCTCCATCTGGTGGCAGCGTGGCAAGTGACATCTCCATCTGGTGGCAGCGTGGCAAGTGACATCTCCATCTGGTGGCAGCGTGGCAAGTGACATCTCCATCTGGTGGCAGCGTGGCAAGTGACATCTCCATCTGGTGGCAGCGTGGCAAGTGACATCTCCATCTGGTGGCAGCGTGGCAAGTGACATCTCCATCTGGTGGCAGCGTGGCAAGTGACATCTCCATCTGGTGGCAGTGTGGCAAGTGACATCTCCATCTGGTGGCAGGCAGGCAGTGTGGCAAGTGACATCTCCATCTGGTGGCAGTGTGGCAAGTGACATCTCCATCTGGTGGCAGGCAGTGTGGCAAGTGACATCTCCATCTGGTGGCAGTGTGGCAAGTGACATCTCCATCTGGTGGCAGTGTGGCAAGTGACATCTCCATCTGGTGGCAGCGTGGCAAGTGACATCTCCATCTGGTGGCAGTGTGGCAAGTGACATCTCCATCTGGTGGCAGCGTGGCAAGTGACATCTCCATCTGGTGGCAGGCATAGTGGCAAGTGACACGCTCAGGGCTCCCGATGATTCTGCATTATGGTGAGTTGAACTATTTCATTTTACATTACAATGTAAAGATAGAAGTAATGTGTTTCAATCATCCTGACACCATAACAACCATGGTGCTGGGGATGATTGAAGCACTAACACCAGCCATTGCCCTGAAAAATTGCCCTGAAAAATTGCCCGCAAAAAATCCTTACCCCTCGCGCGCTTACCCTGAAGTATTTTTAGTCTGTACAATTAAAGTCAGTTATTTTCAGTGTTCTCGTGTATGGAGATATGTTTTTAACTGATCTATTGTAGCAGTCATCGATAAAGGACAAGACTGGTGGTGTGTGTATGTGTGTGTGTGTGGGGGGGCGGCATTGAAGGACCCGGCCTTGGGGCGGCAAAGGGAGTAAATCCGGGCCTGGGCGGAGGAAGGAGCATCCCTCCGGGCATTCCAAGCCCTTTGGTGCAAAAAGTGCTGGATAGCTGGGCTCACCATGACACCATCCACAATGCCACTTCCGCGGGTGGGCTCTCAGTGCTGCCGACTCAGCAGCTCCCACTCCAGCTCCTACCCCACAGCCTTCGAATCCCGAGCATTCAAGCTGCATGGGGCGGGGTCAGAGCATCACTGGTGCTCCGGCCCTGCCCCTCAATGTTGGCTGTGAAATAATAGGTATCGTTCTGCACAGCATGGCGTACCGCTGCCAGCCTGAGCCCCCCTGTGTATCCATCACTCTCTGTGCCATCATGGGGCCCCCAATTTTGGGGCAGCGTGGGCTCAAGGACCAGCTGCTTTGGGGAAAGTGCAAGGGCCCCCCATACAGCTGGGGCCCCTGGACAGTGCCCACTCATTAAGACAGCCTTGGTCATGACTGGTCCTCTTTGAACTGAGTAACCACCACAATTTTACCAACTTTCTAAAAAGAGAGGCGCTAATATGCTGCCCTAATCTGACACCCTGGAAAAGATTGTGTCTATGTTACCATCAATGTGTGGAATTAGGCATTGCATAGAATTGCTAGGAAATCTATAGAATGCCAAAAAAGGTAACGTCAAAGTATTAAACGCCTAATATTTCATATATTTCCTAGGCATTCTATGCAATGCCAAAAGGCAAACTGGCTAAGGCTTGCTATACATTATGCAACTTTCTCATAAAATTTTCCTTTAGATTTTCCAAAATCATATAATATGAGGTCAAACCTAAACACTTTCAATTTGTTTGCAATCAGGCAGGTCCTTGTACTGCCCCGTACACACGGTCGGATTTTCTGACGGAAAATGTGTGATAGGTCCTTGTTGTCGGAAATTCCGACCGTGTGTAGGCTCCATCACACATTTTCCATCGGAATTTCTGACACACAAAGTTTGAGAGCTTGCTATAAAATTTTCCGACAACGAAATCTGTTGTCGGAAATTCCGATCGTGTGTACACAAATCCGACGGACAAAGTGCCACGCATGCTCAGAATAAATTAAGAGACGAAAGCTATTGGCCACTGCCCCGACGTACGTGCTTTACGTCACCGCGTTCAGAATGATCGGATTTTCCGATAACTTTGTGTGACCGTGTGTATGCAAAACAAGTTTGAGCCAACATCCGTCGGAAAAAATCCATGGACTTTGTTGTCGGAACGTCCGATCAATGTCCGACCGTGTGTACAGGGCATACTACATAGTTGAAGGTAACTTGAAATACAATTGTATAAAGTATGGCCAGCATAAGTATAAAATACTCCTGCTAGTGACGTTTTTATTGTCACGTGGCACGGCACATGACTTTTAAAGCGGTTGTATCCTCCTCTTGCACATTTTTACCTACAGGTAAGCCTATAATAAGGCTTACCTGTAGGTAAAATGAATATCTCCTAAACTTGTACGCTTTAGAAGATATTCACCTTGCATGCAGCCGCTATTGTCAGCGGCACATGCACTCTGAAGGTCCTTGGTGGGAGGGGCGTCATTGTGGCTCCGGCCACTCACAAACCCGGAGGAAACGCTGAAGTAACATGTCAGCTCCCTTAGCGGTGACTGAGAGGCGGTGAGGGCACTTCGTTCTAAGGTAAGTATTTCATAATGAGCTAGTATGCGGTGCAGGTTTTTTTTTGTCAGGGCATGCAAACGCTTTAAGGCTCGCCTCAACCAGAGTGCACTGAGTACCTCTGCCAAGTCCTGTATTTTATTATTTATTCTTTCTTTCATTTTCATATAAGTCTTTTTAATAAAGGCCTTTTCGTACTTTGCCTAAACAGTACTTGTCGTTCTGTATAATGTCTAGGGAAAATATAAAGCATATTAAAATAACACAAACATTTTACGATTTGCCTAAAAGTGTCACGTATTCTATGGATTTCCTAGGCATGCTATACAATACCTGCTTTCCACAAATATCCAGAGCCCTTGGAAGATGCTTCAACTGTTTTTTTTCTCCTGGTTCAGACATGTTCAGCTATGACATGCTGAGGATAAAGAGTGGTCAAACATTGTTTTCTGATTCTTTCATTTGTGTCCATCTCTTAGATCCAAGGAAAAATCACAATCGAGAAATGTTGCTTTGTTTTTCACAGTAGGGTTGTTGTTTTTTCAAAAACTGCAGTTTGGATGCAAAAAATGTGCCTAGTGGGATCCTTCTTTAAAATGTCACAAGCACCAAATGTCTTAAGACTATGCGACATATACCATACAGATACAAGATGCTGGCCGGGCTTACTGGGCAAATTTCTCCAGCGAGTTAATTTAAAGTCTATCACTTCTTGTGTCTTATTCTCACTGACAACTGCCTCCAGCGAGCTCAGCCTCAAAGAACACTAAATCTTTTTTTCAGAATGTATTTATAGAATTCCATAAATCTTGCACGCACCTTCCAGCTGCTGTGGGGAGATACAGCCTAAAACCAGGCTTGGAGGGTGTCTTTGGCACACCGTCTATAGCCTAACATCCTAAAATCTAATTTAATCCAACATTTCTGTAGGTAAAATGTCATACATATGTACATTTTTAACTATCAGCATATAGATATCAGATAGCAAAAAAAAAAAAACATGTTTAATATATATATTTATATACACATATTACATGTATCAACACATAATATGTGCCTGTTTCCAACTGCTCGGGTATATGCACTAAGCAACAAAAAGTTGGCACCTCGCCATCACACCTATATGAACATCCCATTCCGAACCCATGGGTATATTTAACAAGTCCCCCCACCTGCCTTAGCAAATATGATGGCCTCCGCTTTTTTGGGAAGACTTTCCACACAATTTTCGAGTGTGTCTATGGAAAGCTGTGCCCATCTGTGAAGTCAGGTATTTTTGTTGGATAGGAAGACCTGGCTCAAAATTGGTCTTTTGGTTCATTTCAAAGGTTTCCAATAGGATATAGGTTAGGGTCCTAGGGAGGCCATTAGCGTTTTTATAGAGCTGGTGTAGACATGCTGTAGAAGAAGACCTGATACACAATAGGCCTTACAATTTATCCCAAAGGTGTTCAGTAGGGATGAGGACAGGGCTCTTTGCAGGCCACTCAAGTTCCTCCACACCGAACTTCAACAAATTTGAAGGAGTTTTCACATACTTCTGGCCATAGAGGTGGGTCTGATGGTCAGGTGTCCAAAAATGTTTGGCCATATAGCGTATCTTCGAAACCTGAAAACTGCTCTAGTCATCAAGGAGATAATCCTTTTGGTGATAAAGTCGTCTACTTTCTGATCTACATGTGAAGCTTTAAAACACAAGAACAACAGGCTGCCAAGGTGCCTTACTGCTATTGAACTGAAAAAATGCTGCACGGCCTTTTTTTTTTTGGTTTGCAGCACACAGGGTAAGGCATTTGGTATTACAAAATAACACGATTATTCCTCAAGACAATGGGTGGAGCCAAGCAAATAATTTCTTTTTTAAAGAGCACTCTACTGTGCTACGCACTGATTAGGTTGGAGAGTTTTTAATTACTTTAAAACCACTTCAGCCCTGGAAGATTTTACCCCCTTCCTGACCAAAGCACTTTTTACAATTTGGCACTGCGTCGCTTTAACTGACAATTGCGCGGTCGTGCGATACTGTACCCAAACAAAATTTGTGTCCTTTTTCTCCCACAACTAGAGCTTTCTTTTGGTGGTATTTGATCACCTCTGCGGTTTTTATTTTTTGCACTATAAACAAAAAAAGAGCGTCAATTTTGAAAAAAAAACAATATTTTTTACTTTTTGCTATAATAAATATCCCCAAAAATGTTTTTAAAAAACAAATTTCCTCATCAGTTTATTAGGCCAATATATCTTCTACATATTTTTGGTAAAAAAGAATTGCAATAAGCGTATATTGATTGGTTTGCACAAAAGTTATAGTGTCTACAAATTATGGGAAAGATTTATGGCATTTTACATTTTTTACTATTATTGGCAGTGATCTGGGATTTTTAGCTGTACGACAGACAGATCGGCCACTTTTAACACATTTTTGGGACCAGTGACATTTATACAGCGATCAGTGCTATAATATGCACTGATTACTGTGTAAATGTCACAGGCAGGGAAGGAGTTAACACTAGGGGCGATCAAGGGGTTAACTGTGTGTTCCCTCCTGTGTTCTAACTGTGAGGGGATTGGACTGACTAGGAGAGGAGACAGATCGTTGTTCCTACTTGGTAGGAACACATGATCTGTCTCCTCTTCTCTGACAGGTCAGGGATTTGTGTGTTTACACACAGAAATCCCCGTGCTGGCTCTCGTGCACGCGATCGTGCATGGCCAGCGGCGATCGTGACCGCCGGCCATGCGCATCGGGTCCCCCGCCGTGCAGAGGGTGCCCACACGCCCTCTGGCGGCTCTTAAAGGGAAACCCATATATATACGGGATTTCACCCAGGAGAGCCATTGAGAGCCGATCTGCGTGAGCCGGTCGGGACTGGTTAATACCTGCTAACCATACAATGAATGGTTGTACTGCCTTGTTGGGTCCCAAGCCCTATTCCATGGAAGTTATGGTTTTCATACACTGCACTGATGATGACCAAAAAACCTGAAACAGCTGTATGCAGTCTGGAATAAATGTCTCTATAATATTATGCTACATTTGCACTATACATCAGTGGTTCTGGATGTGCATCTGGCTGATGGAGCATATTTATAGATATGTGATGTAATGAGACATATGAGTATATTCTATATTCTGGGAGGCATAAAGAGTTCCTGGTGATGTGTGCCCTGGAAGTGGCATCCTGGGGGGGTGCCAGAAAAACACTATGGATTTGAGATCCCATTGAATTTCACTGGCACTAGCACTGCAGAGGGTGCAGCTTTGTTGAGATCTGCCCTGATTTCTGGGGGGAGTTAATTCTGTGGCCCTCAGGTCTTTTTCCTCTTCCCAACCAGGGGTCTCTCTTTGGGAGAGACCCCCTGTACACCAAGTACTTGGAAGATCAGCTTTGATAGGTCCCTAAGGAGGGGGATCCACCTGGCTTTGGCCTAGGTAGACCATAGTATACCTTACCCCACTCAGAAGCCTTGTGCCCCAGGAGGGTTCAAAGATTGAGGCCCTTCCTCTTCAAAAGTTGGTCCTATTCTTTACACCTTATGCACTTTTTTGTGTGCTGTGTTTTCACGGTTCACTTTTTTACCTCACAGGGATCAACTTAGCACCGCACTGCGGAGCTCCAAAAAAAAAAAGAGAAAAAATAAACAAATGTGAGTACCTTCCATTTTAAAAAGTCTTTACTGTGCTATACCACGTGGGACAACTGGTCTGGTTAACGTTTTGTCTTTTTTGTTTTTAATGGGCCAGTGGTACAATTTTACTCATTATTTACATCATAAAGAACCATTATGCCAAAGAACCAGAACTATTTACACCAGACACAAAAATGCCTGAATGGGTTGCAGGTGATACTGAAGGAGTTACACTGGAACCTTGGTTAACGAGTAATGCGGTTAACGAGCGTTTTGAAAGACAAGCAACTTTTTTTTTTAAATCCTGACTCGGTTTGCGAGTGTTGTCTCGCCAAACGAGCAGAATTCAAGCTAATGTGGTGTGCAGTACCGCATTTGGCCAGAGGTGCGGGGGGCGCCGGTGACACTCGGAATAGTTCGGAGCCGTTCGGAAATACTCGGAATCACTCGAAAATACTCCGAAACACTCGGAAATATTATGAGCTGTCCCCGAATATTTCAGAGGCTCTCCGCGCCCCCCCCCCCCCACCTCTGGCCACATGCAGTATTGCATGCAATAGAAGTTAATGCGGAACAAATTATCTTTGTTTCCACTGACTTCTATGGGGAAACTTGCTTTGATAGGCGAGTGGATTGGATTACAAGCATTCTCCTTAAATGGATTATGCTCGTAGTATTAGTTAAAACCCAACTTCAGCAAAAACTTTTTTGTAGCTTTCCACTGAGTGGGTATGAGTCATATACTTTGTCAGGTTTTTATTGTTATTTGTCTTTATTGAATAGATTTATGCTTACTTCCTGTCCTGGTGACATTAGGACAGGAAATAAAAGGGTGCCACCTTGACAAGAGGACACAGAGAACAATAATAAAAAGAAACAGATGTTCTAATACTGCCCTTTTCTATTAAAGCAGAACTAAACTGTATTTGAGCACCACAAAGTGAAAACGCTATTTCATTCATTTGCAATTTTCAAAACAAGCTAACCCATTAAACCATTTCTCCATGCTTTATTTTGTTGTGAAGTAATTTTGAAAAAAATCCCCCGTCCTGGCATTTCTAGCTGTGGCCATCTTGAGTAAGGGCAGATAATTAATGTAGCATTTACTTCCTGGAATGAATCTGCCCTTAGCTCAGGCATGCAGACAGGTGGGTGGGCATGGCTGAGAATGCCCCTCCTCCACACGAAAGAAAAAAAAAATGCCCATAAAGACTCCTGGGATGTGTGACATAATTTTGGTCTAGGCCAGAAACAAGGAAGTAAGTGAAGAAAATGAAAAAAAAAAGTTTAAAACAAGTAATTATAATATACCTTACTTTTTATTTACTAATATCAGCAGGATATGGATTAAAAATATTTAATGACGAGTGAGAGAGTTTAGCTCCACTTTAAATAAATGTGGTTTGTTACTGTCCACGTTGTAACAGAGATAAACTTCCTGTCCCTGTGACATCATATCACCAGGAAAGGAAATGAGATTAAAGCAAAAACACTTGAAGGTGGTTCTAACCCTTACTCCCTCTGTACAAAACCAAAAACAAACGTTTTGGCAGAAGTTCCGTTTTATAGGGGAACTAAATCCTCCTCTATACAAGGAAGCTGCCTTCAAAGGGGCTGATTTACTAAAGGAAAATATGCTAAGCACGTTGCAAGCGCAATTGCTCCAGAGCTTAGTCAATGAGGGGAAGCTGTGCTGACTTCAATTATCCAATCATGTGCAAGCAAAAATGCTTTTGTATTTTCCTTTGTGTGAACGGGTATTCTTTGTAAAGGGAAGCCTTACCTTATTTACTAAGTGCACAGACTATTTACCTTTAGTACATCAATACCTTGGCCTCTGTTTGATCTGCAGTTGCAATGCTGCTTGCATATGTGATCAGTTATGACATCAGCCATTTGATGACTTGACAGTTTAGATGAGAGCACAAGCAACTGTGACAGTTATCATTCACAGTTTTGGGAAACAGTTAAACTGGTATGCTTTAAAGATGAACTCCGGCTCAAATAAAAAAATTGACCTTGCAGTGGGTTGTTTAAATAAAACACTGCATCTCCCTTTAAAATTGGACTTATTTCAAGTGAACGTCGTACAAGAGTCTGCGCCGCATCCACCGCACACGGGACAGTTAACAAGACTGACTGCAGTTAACCCCTTAGCAGCAGCTCAATGGAAAAAAATAAAATGACCTTGGGTTTGTTTGTCTGTACGCTGTGTGCAAGCGTTCGATCGCCAGGAGCATTTCTCGTGCTATTAGAGACACAACGGTTAATGGCACTGCCCCAAGGTCAGCCTGTCGAAAGCACACATTGGTCCCAATCCAAACTCCTTACATGCACTACGCCTTTTTTTTTTTTCTCTCTCTCTGAGAAGTCAGTCAGCAACAATCATCCAACAAAATAAAACAGGGAGATTCTGAAATCACGGCTGTTTACTTTCTCCAAGTCCGGCGCAGATGCAGGATGCAAAGGGAAAGAGAGGGGCAATAAAAAAAAAAAAACGAGTAATAAAATGCATCGACAAAATGGCGGAAGAGCTGCGGCGGACATTTTGTAGCTGCGTCTCTTCGGGAAGTTGGCAGACTCTCGTGAAAACGATAAGACACGCTGGGCAAGTTTTAACCGCGTCCGTGCCAAGGGTAACTTTTCACAGCGTTGCTGGCATTAAGGAGCAACGATAATAGCTTGGCGTTGGCTGCCTTTTTTTTTTTTAACACTTTCATCGCAAGTGACTAAAAGAATTGCTTGCACCCTACGGGTAATACTGCACCGACTGTACGAAATTAACCCCTTAACTAACAACCAGCACAATAGGTGCAGTTAAGAATTTTGGATAGATTTGCATTCAGCTGTCATTCATTGCTGTGGGGGAAGTTTTTTGAACAAAGAATAAAGGATGCAAACAGGTTTAAACCTGGAGTGTAATTTGTCTATATTTTGCCTTACCTGGTTCCACCCTACCCCCTTATCTACATGTTAATGACCTTCTTTGATAAAACCTTTCTGTTTCCATTACATACCTTATTTTAGATCAACTGATGTCATCACTATGTCTCTGTGCTTCTCTATGCAATGCAGGCAGATCACGGCTGGTGGGAGGTGCCAGAAGGGTGCTGTACATAGCTTCCTATAAAACATCACAGCACCCAGCCCCAGTACTCCACTCAGGAGCCCTCAGTCCTGATGCAAGCAGTGGGCTGGCCCTTGGGAGGAGTTATGCAAATATCAAAATGCTGTGATGGGTGGATGTCAGTCTGGAGGAGTGGGTGTTTCCAGGCAGACTGTATTTGCATTCAGAACACCCTATGTAATGTCCAGATGCGATGCTAAAGCCTGGTACACACTATTGGTTCGATTTTGTTCAACCCAGCGGGTTACATAAAGTATGACCCCTGTCAGGTTTATTTTTGCCATCTTTGTTCCATTGGGGAGATTTACCTTCACTTCCTGTACCGTAGCCAAACAGGAAGTGAGAGGAAATCCCTGCAAATTAAGGGAATCTCTTGGGGACCCCCAGGTGCCCCCATTGGAATATTTCCCCTCTATTACTTTTCTGGGGACAACCTAAATTTTGGGATTTTCTTTTACTTTCACTTTCAATGATAACGGTAAAAAGGTCAAATAGTGAGGATGAATCTCCCAACCGGGACACAGATGGCAATAAAAACTGACAATTAAAGATGTGGCACAATTCCTCCCAATGATACCAACAATGGAGCACAATTCCTCTCACTGACACCAACAATGGCGCACAATTCCTTCACTGACACCAACAATGGCGCACAATTCCTCTCACTAACACCAACAATGGAGCACAATTCCTTCACTGACACCAACAATGGCGCACAATTCCTCTCACTAACACCAACAATGGCGCACAATTCCTTCACTGACACCAACAATGGCGCACAATTCCTCTCACTGGCACCAACAATGGAGCACAATTCCTTCACTGACACCAACAATGGCACACAATTCCTTCACTGACACCAACAATGGCGCACAATTCCTCTCACTGACACCAACAATGGAGCACAATTCCTCTCACTGACACCAACAATGGCGCACAATTCCTTCACTGACACCAACAATGGAGCACAATTCCTTCACTGACACCAACAATGGAGCACAATTCCTCTCACTGACACCAACAATGGTGCACAATTCCTCTCACTGACACCAACAATGGAGCACAATTCCTCTCACTGACACCAACAATGGAGCACAATTCCTCTCACTGACACCAACAATGGTGCACAATTCCTCTCACTGACACCAACAATGGAGCACAATTCCTCTCACTGACACCAACAATGGCGCACAATTCCTTCACTGACACCAACAATGGAGCACAATTCCTCTTACTGACACCAACAATGGCGCACAATTCCTCTCACTGACACCAACAATGGAGCACAATTCCTCTCACTGACACCAACAATGGAGCACAATTCCTCTCACTGACACCAACAATGGAGCACAATTCCTCTCAAGGTAAAAAGGTCAAATAGTGAGGATGAATCTCCCAACCGGGACACAGATGGCAATAAAAACTGACAATTAAAGATGTGGCACAATTCCTCCCAATGATACCAACAATGGAGCACAATTCCTCTCACTGACACCAACAATGGAGCACAATTCCTTCACTGACACCAATAATGGAGCACAATTCCTCTCACTGACACCAACAATGGCGCACAATTCCTCTCACTGACACCAACAATGGCGCACAATTCCTCTCACTGACACCAACAATGGAGCACAATTCCTTCACTGACACCAACAATGGCACACAATTCCTTCACTGACACCAACAATGGCGCACAATTCCTCTCACTGACACCAACAATGGAGCACAATTCCTTCACTGACACCAACAATGGAGCACAATTCCTTCACTGACACCAACAATGGCGCACAATTCCTTCACTGACACCAACAATGGCGCACAATTCCTTCACTGACACCAACAATGGCGCACAATTCCTTCACTGACACCAACAATGGAGCACAATTCCTCTCACTGACACCAACAATGGTGCACAATTCCTTCACTGACACCAACAATGGCGCACAATTCCTCTCACTGACACCAACAATGGAGCACAATTCCTCTCACTGACACCAACAATGGCACACAATTCCTCTCACTGACACCAACAATGGCACACAATTCCTCTCACTGACACCAACAATGGAGCACAATTCCTCTCACTGACACCAACAATGGCGCACAATTCCTCTCACTGACACCAACAATGGCACACAATTCCTCTCACTGACACCAACAATGGTGCACAATTCCTTCACTGACACCAACAATGGAGCACAATTCCTCTCACTGACACCAACAATGGTGCACAATTCCTCTCACTGACACCAACAATGGCGCACAATTCCTCTCACTGACACCAACAATGGCCAGGGCCGTCTTTAACGCAGGGCAAAAGGGGCAGTTGCCCTGGGCCCTGTCATTGCTGTGGGGCCCAAAGCACCTGCCACTTAAGCCCTGCGCTGCCCGCAGTTTTTGCGGAGTAGCGGGGGGAGCCGATCCCCCCCCTGCTCTCCCAAGCAGCTACATTAATTATACAGGAGAGCGGGACAGCTGCGGGCTTCATGTGTTTGAGCCCGCTCGTCCCGCTTCTCTCTCTGTCAGGAGCTGAGCACCAGAGTCAATGACAGAGCGAGAGCGGCACTCTGTGTTCCTCCCGCCCCCACCCCCGCCTGGCAGACCTGTGTAGCACACAGCCGAGTGAAATTTTCTGGCTGTGTGCTGGGTCTGATAGGCGGAGACTGTGTTGCACCGCCGTGTGACCAGGTAAGAAAGAACAACGTGGAGAGAAGGGGCAGGGGATCCATATGTGCAGACTGCAGAGAATTGCTGGCACAGAGGTGGACATGGGGGGGGGTACAGAAGTGAGGGGTGGACATGGGGGGTACATAGATGGACATGGGAGGTACAGAGGTGGACATGGGGGGTACAGAGATGGACATGGGGGGTACAGAGATGGACATGGGGGGTACAGAGGTGGACATGGGGGGTACAGAGATGGACATGGGGGGTACAGAGGTAGACATGGGGGGTACAGAGATGGAAGGGGTACAGAGATGGACATGGGGGGTACAGAGATGGAAGGGGTACAGAGATGGACATGGGGGGTACAGAGGTGGAAGGGGTACAGAGGTGGACATGGGGGGGTACAGAGATGGAAGGGGTACAGAGATGGACATGGGGGGTACAGAGGTGAACACAGGTGGATGGGGGAACAGAGGTGGACATGGGGGGGATACAGAGATGAACCCAGAGGTGGACGGGAGTACAAAGGTGGACATGGGGATGTACAGAGGTGGACGGGGGGGTGGTACAGAGGTGGAAGGGGTACAGAGATGGACATGGGGGGTACAGAGGTGGAAGGGATACAGAGATGAACATGGGGGGTACAGAGGTGGAAGGGGTACAAAGGTGGACATGGGGGGTACAGAGGTGAACACAGGTGGACGGGGGTACAAAGATGGACATGGGGGGGTACAGAGGTGGACATGGGGGGGATACAGAGATGAACCCAGAGGTGGACGGGAGTACAAAGGTGGACATGGGGATGTACAGAGGTGGACAGGGGGGGGGCAGAGGTGGAAGGGGTACAGAGATGGACATGGGGCGTACAGAGGTGGAAGGGGTACAGAGGTGGACATGGGGGGGTACAGGGATGGAAGAGGTACAGAGATGGACATGGGGGGTACAGAGGTGGAAGGGGTACAGAGATGGACATGGGGGGTACAGAGGTGGAAGGGGTACAGAGGTGGACATGGGGGGTACAGAGATGAACATGGGGGGTACAGAGGTGGAAGGGGTACAAAGGTGGACATGGGGGCTACAGAGGTGAACACAGGTGGACGGGGGAACAGAGGTGGTGAGGGGGTACAGAGGTGGACATGAGGGGGTACAGAGGTGAACATAGGTGGACGGGGGTACAAAGATGGACATGGGGGGGTACAGAGGTGGACATGGGGGGGATACAGAGATGAACCCAGAGGTGGACGGGAGTACAAAGGTGGACATGGGGATGTACAGAGGTGGACGGGGGGGGGGGGTACAGAGGTGGACAGAAGGGTATAGAGATGAACGTGGATGGGGGATGCAGAGGTGGATGGGGGATACAGAAGTGAGCTGTGGAGGGGGGTACAGAGTAGAGAACACAGGTGGACGAGGGGTACAAAGGTGGACATGGGAGGTACAGAGGTGGAGGGGGGTTACAGAGATGAACCCAGAGGTGGACGGGGGTACAAAGGTGGACATGGGGATGTACAGAGGGGGATGAGGGGGTACAGAAGTGGACGGAAGGATATAGAGATGAACATGGATGGGGGGATAAAGAGGTGGATGGGGATACAGAAGTGAGCTGTGGATGAGGAGTACTACAGAGGTGGATGGGGGGTACAAAGGTGGACATGGGGGGGTACAGAGGTGGACAGAAAGATATAGAGGTGAACATGGATGAGGGGTACAGAGGTGGACATGGGGAGGTACAGAGGTGAACACAGAGTTGGATGGGGGGTACAAAGGTGGACGGAAAGATATAGAGGTGAACATGGAGGGGGGTACAGAGGTGGATGGGGGATACAGAAGTGAGCTATGGATAGAGGGGTACAGAGGTGAGCTGTGTATGGGGGGGGGGGAGAAAGAGGTAGACAGGGAATACAGAAGTGAGCTGTGGATGGAGGGGTACAGACGTGAACATGGAATACAGAGGTGAGCTGTGGGTGGAGGGGGGTACAGAGATGAGCTGTGGATGAGGGAGCAGAGGTAAGCAAAGTGATGTGCAGAGGTGACCAATAGATGGTAACTTTGCGGGAGGGAGGAGGATATGCAAGTACTGCCCCTTGTGCTGATTTTTTTCTGTGCCCTGCATGATACAAACACCTCAAAGTACACACCCCCAATCCCCGTGTGTCATCCTGGACTCCTATCTCCCCCTTCCCGCCATCATCTTGAACTCCCCCATCTCTCTCCCCAATCATCCTGGACTCCCGTATCTCCCCCCCCCCCACCCATAATCGTGGACTTCTCTATCTCTTCCCCCCATCATTATTATTATTATTATACAGGATTTATATGGTGTCAACAGTTTGTGCAGCGCTTTACAACATGAGGGCAGACAGTACAGTTACAATACAATACATAAGTTTACGTGTGTGTTTTGTTTTTTAGAATGTTGGGGTGGAGAGACAATTTGCATGGGGGGGGGGCCCAAAATTTTTTTTTGCCCAGGGCCCAATCAATAGTAAAGACGGCCCTGACAATGGCACACAATTCCTCTCACTGACACCAACAATGGTGCACAATTCCTTCACTGACACCAACAATGGTGCACAATTCCTTCACTGACACCAACAATGGCGCACAATTCCTCTCACTGACACCAACAATGGAGCACAATTCCTCTCACTGACACCAACAATGGCGCACAATTCCTCTTACTGACACCAACAATGGAGCACAATTCCTCTCACTGACACCAACAATGGCGCACAATTCCTCTTACTGACACCAACAATGGAGTACAATTCCTCTCACTGACACCAACAATGGCGCACAATTCCTCTCACTGACACCAACAATGGAGTACAATTCCTCTCACTGACACCTAAGATAGGGACATGTTCTACAATGGCCACTGTCTGGCCCACTAAAGTCCGAAGGACAGTAAACTGGCCCTTTGTATAGAAAGTCTGGAGACCCCTGAAATAGAACAATCAAAACATGGAACAGCAATTGAGTATAAAGGGTCAAAATGTACTTTCAGAAATATGTTACACTCGCAACTTAAAGAGCAAGTCTATGGATCTGGTGTGACGACTAAAAGTAATAGACGTCCTCCTCCACATCTTTTGGGATGGGCTCAGATACTCCACGACATCATGGTAATGGAGACTCCGATCACATAGGACAGCACTGTAGAGTTGGGACTTGGTGGGCATACAGTGATTCTGACAATCTCCGATCCTTGATCACACAGTGAGCTGGAGATCAAGGATCACAAGTACCCCCTGGATCATTTTCTCCGAGTGTTTCCAGAACTCGTGAGACCTCCTGCCCATCCTCTCATTTCCAAGACAAGATAGTCCCCCAGTTCATCTTGTGTCTGATCACCTCAACCTACTGATTTTTCACCCGGTTTCCTTCCCTGCCCCTCTTTTCTCTCTACCCCCCCCCCCACCCCCCCCTTTAATTTTTCTTCCCCTCTTTCATGGCCCTGTTTGTGTTAGATAGGCCTCAAATTCTCAAGTCTCACCGACTTTTTTCAATGGGAAGTTTCATGTTTCTCTCATTTATGATATTCCTTCATAAACGGTACAGAATGTATATTTTTGTCTGATATTTCACTATGCCTTGTACTGTGAAATTTTTGAATAAAGAGGTATTTGACCTAAAAAGAATAGATCCCTTGCAGCACTTTTATTGCTATACTGAAAAAAAAAGAGCTCTCCCACAGTACACAGAACATGGAGATGCAAAAATATAAACTGTTAAATACCTTTTCTCATAAGCAGTAAAGAGCAGACGTTTGATTTCTTAGGGATCAGAGTCTTGTTAAAGTTTGTAGGAGGGGTTTTTATTCTACACTGACTGTCCTATGAGGCTGCAGGACCCCTGACCCTCTGTCTGGATAGTGCTGATTGGTTCTATGCAATGCACTATCCCAAGAAAATCAAAAAACTCTCTAGCAATACACACCAGACTGAGCATGTACAGTGTGCCCCCAAGGCTCTGTTCTATCAGGAGATGGATTGGGGACTGCAAAAGAAAGGGAGGATCAAAGAAGACAGGATCAAACAGCCTTTTTACACAATACAGAAGATTAACCCCTTAGGTTCCATGGTGAGTATAACAAGCATGCTTTACTGCATATACAGACTGATTATATTGTTGTGGGTTTAGTAACACTATAAAGTGATTGTAAAGGCAGAAGGTTTTTTTTTATCTTAATGCATTCTATGGATTAAGCTAAAAAGCCTTCTGTGTGCAGCAGCCCCCCTAACACTTACCTGAGGTCCCTCTCTGACCAGCAATGTCCACTAGTGTCTCAGCCATCGGACATTCTCCCTCCTGATTGGCTGAGACACAGCAGCAGCACCATTGGCTGCCGCTGCCATCAATTAAAGTCAGCTAGCCAATCAGGAGAGAGGGGGGGCAGGGCCAGGGCTCTGTGTCTGGATGGAAAGCTGCTTGCTGTGGGGGCACTGAACAGGAGGGAGGGACCAGGATCACAGAAAAGGGAGCCGAGAAGAGGAGGATCTGAGTTGCTCTGTGCAAATCCACTGCAATGGAGTAGGTAAGTATAACATGTATGTTATTTTTATAGGAAAAACAACTGAGACTTTACAATCACTTTAAGGCAACCAATTGGCATCTTTATTTCATTTTTCAAGCTAATACCAGTACCACCTAATTGGTTGCTGTGGGCAAAAGCTTACTTTTTCAGTTTCTTTTCTCAAGTCATGAAGCAGAAAATCACAATCCCCAATACAACCCATAGAGGGAGTACTTTCAAAATCGATACATGAAATATAACAATCAAAATATGGACCAGCAAAAACAAGCAAGAATACGAAAGGGTCAAAATTTACTTTCAGGAAAATGTTACAATAGCAACTTAATGCGTTTGCTTAAATATGCTACAAATCCCCTTTGAAATAACCCTAAGTATCACATTAGCATTATCTGCGACATATAAACAATAACCTCCAAAACATTATGCAAAACAGTATGATTGTGTGAAGACAAAATATTTGCTAAATTAAGAAGCACTTAGTGAGGCCCAGTCCACAGAGAAATAAATGGTTATGCTGTAGGTAAAGAAAGGTGGTGGCAGGGGGCTCGGGAGAAGCAGGGCATGATGGGAGGTTAACAAGTTGGCACCGTCCCATGTAGTATTGTTCTACGTTACATGTCCCTAGAGGCAATTTTCCTTTTTTTCTCTCATAAAGAATAGCTGAACATTTGCTGTGCACCTGGGCCTTTCCATTACATAGCCCTCACCATGCAGGGTGTCACCCACAGACTTAACTCCTTCTGCACCAGCCTGTGCCACCGGACCCTTTGTAGGATCACAGGCATTGAGTTTTAAGGTTTTACGTGTGAGTACAATCATTATTTTATGCATGATGTATTTTGGCTAATATGTTGCTACCTTGAGACTTTTGAACATACCTTAAGAATTTATATTTAAATTTTGGTTACATCTAAGTTATATTTAAAGCTGATCTCTGGGCAGATATATTAGACATAAATGAATGCAGCTCTATAATTATTAATACATCATTACATTTAGTTTTTAAAATGCAAGTAGTGAAGAAGTACCTGAATTTGACCTTTTATCAGGCTTTTGCAGTCCCTGTACAGCGGGGCTGGAGTGTGAGAGGAAGAAGCAGCACAAGGAGCCAGTTCATGTGCTGTCAAGAAGCATGCTGATAGAGGGAGAATGCAGAGTGAAAGAGAGATGAGCACATCACTGTGCTGCTTTTCCTTTCATGGACACAGGTCAGAGACAATGGGGTTCAGAGGAAACAGTTTGAATGCTGCTGGACATCAGACTAAGGACATCTCGTGGAAGAAAAAAGTACTGTTGGGAAAATCTTTGAATTGAAAGTGAATGTTGCAGCAAAAGCTGGTTTTGTTATGTAATCTCTTTATGTGTTTTTTATTTAATCTTATTATTTTTGTTTGGAGTTCTGTTTTAAGCATCCATTAGATACCCCAGTGGTCCCCAGGTAGACCTTTAATAAGGCTCATGATGCAGCACATGGATGCAACTATACACAGGGCTTTTTTTTTACAGAATAGGTGCAGGAACTCCTCCCTTCCGAGTCATCCCAAGACTCCGCCCCCTACCCACCTCCAAGCACCGTTCCTTGGTTCCACCCCTTACCCACCTCCAAGTACCACCCCTTTTAGAGAATACAGAACCAAGTATCATTTTGTGGTGCTAAGTATTTTGTATGGAATTTGTTAATGCTAACAAGAAAGGCAGTAAAATAGATCTATCAACAATGGACACTCCAGCGACAATAGATCCACCCCAACTACAATGGACTCCCAACAGCCAGCATCAATAGGCCTTTCAACAGCCAAAAATTTAGAACCTTCCCTCAACATTAGATCCCTCCCAGCAATGATTGACCCCCTGCAACATAAGACCCACTCCCAGCAACAATAGATCACCCACCAGCAACAATAGACCCCCCTCCAAAAATAGATCCCCTGCAGCAACAATAGATTTCCCCAGCAGCCAGCATCAATAGACCCACCAGCACCCCTTGCCATTCAGTTCTGGAGGTACCGGACCTGCGTTCCCCAGTGTTCCTGCTGAAAAAGAGCCCTGACTATACATAAGAATGATAAGCAGCACCAATTTTGCTGACCTCTCCTGAAGAAACTGTTAAATCTACGAAACTTGTCAAGCTTGTTTTTACACAACCTCACAGAGACGCTACAAGATAAGATATACAAATATATCTATATATTATAATACCAAAACATATTCCTGAGCAGGCTTTTCTTTGTGATAAAACTTTGCAATGTAAACTGCCGTGTACGGTGCAAAAACAACATACATAGCTCCCAACTCTCCCTGATTTCAAGGGACTGTCCCTCATTCAGAACAAAGTCCCTCTGTCCCTCTTTCCTCCTCATTTGTCCCTCATTTTGGTCTGATCTATATAATTGTATATAAAATACACTATTTATCTTCCAAATAGTATTTCACAGTGCTAAACCTTTCATCCAAATTCTGGATTGTTGTATTTGTAAATTCCAAAATCCATTATAAAGGAATACCAGTGATAAAAAAGAGTTATGGTTTTAACCATATTTTTGTACAATTCTCCGTTAAGGGGGTGTGGCAGGGGGTGTGTTCTATGTCTACATACTTTTGCTAATAGGTGTCCCTCATTACCATATCAGAAAGTTGGGAGGTATGATGATATGAAATTGTGATGAGTGACTTAGAAATTAACGAACCACACTAACATTTTCAAGTCCCCATACAAGTTAATTCCAAATAAATTGTTTATAATTCCAACGCGTTTCAGGAGCTGTACTATAAAGGCTCGGAAAAGTGATACAGTGTACATGGTGTACATGGACGGGGCAATCGGTCTATGATCAGATGTTTCTGGACTGGGTTTGTACAGCAATCTGTCAGCAGCTGGGTCAATATGAAATTGTGAAATTGCAAAACCGTTTTTTTTGCATCTATTTTTTTTACACCTTTTTATTGAATCATTAATAAAGATCTTACATTTTATCATACATTGAAGTAGGCATTTGGTACTGATAATGCCCCAGGATATGGACAAGGGAAAGACTTTTATCACTTAGGGCACTTTCACACTGAGGCGCTGGCCATGTTAGCCGTAAAGCACAGGTAATTTTAGCGGCTCTCTACCAACGTTTTAGCTGCACTTTCCCCCCCCCCGCTAATGGCTGATTTCAATGGCAGGGGCAGTTTAGGAGTGCTAAATACAGCGCTCCCGCACCGCCCCAAAGATGCTGCTTGCAGGACTTTTTTTCCTGTCCTGCAAGCGCACCGCTCCAGTGTGAGAGCACTCGGGATATCACACTGGGGCTGCAGAAGAGGCAGTTTACAGGCGCTTTTCAGGCGCTATTTTTAGCGCCTGTAAAACGCCTCAGTGTGAAAGTAGCCTTAGTGATATGCTGGTAGACTGAGGGCTCTTTTACCTTTGTGGTTGGGGGGGTGGAAATAAACAGGTGGCTGAGCCGTGTTTTATCATCCCTATCAGCTCCCTCTTAAGCTGCAAAGACAGCAGCCAATGGTGTACACATGCCGCAAACAAATCAATACCCCCTTGTCCTTCAAGTGAAAGGGTCGCAACCCGCCTCACAACCAAGTGCCATGCACGCACTGCGTACTGCAGCATTTAGTGGGTTCAAACAGGCAGTAAGGAGGCGACCATATACACCCTTTCCTGCGCTTAAGATGCACTCTCAGATGTCTCAGGCTCTTTTCTCTATATTCCCAACCTGGCTTGTACAGACATGTCACGCTTTGCAGCCCTCTTCAGACTGGGGTAGTCTAAACCAACTGTAACCAGAAAACAGAGGGCACACCAGCCTGGTGCATTATCTGCAGATATCTTTTATTAATAAAATCTGATAATAAGTAATATACTAAAAAACATCACACATTGGGACAAGGTCCAACCGGCTAACGCGTTTCAAGGATCGAGTCCTCTTTCTCAGAGCCAAAGATGAGGGCAGTGAGATGGGTTATTACAATGTATTTGCACTGTACCGCATTGTGGCGTGCTGCAGCAACATGCAGTACAGTAAGTTGTGCTGGATAAAGAAGCTCACATGCTGCATTTTTATGTCAGCGAAGCATTATGGTGGGAACAGGGCAGAAAACAATTGTTTGCGTTCCATAGTTTATAAGGTTGAAAAAAGTGACAGGTCCATCCAGTTCAGCTTATGTTGAACGTGTGTCGGTCTATGCAAATCGATGCAGCACAATGGGTGTGAACGAGCCCCAAGACTTAAGCAGCCAGGCCACTTAACCTCGCACAAAACAGACAGTCTTCTCAGTACTATAAGAAACAAGGGTGGGGAGTGAAGTGTAAAATTCCACTTCTCTGAAGGATTATAGACATAAGTATGTGTCCTTATCAGGACAGCAGACAAAAGGACTAAGGCCCCTTTCACACTGGGGCGGTTTGCAGGCGGTATTGCGCTAAAAATACCGCCTGCAAACCGCCCCTAAACAGCCTCCGCTGTTTGTTCAGTGTGAAAGCCTGAGGGCTTTCACACCGAAGTGGTGCGCTGGCAGGACGGTACAAAAAGTCCTGCCAACCGCTTCTTTGGAGCGGTGAAGGAGCGGTGTATTCACTGCTCCTAAACCGCTCCTGCCCATTGAAATCAATGGGACAGCGTGGCTATACCGCGGTAATACCGCAGCTATAGCCGCGCTGTACGAGCGGATTTAACCCTTTTTCGGCCGCCAGCGGGGGTTAAAACTGCACCGCTAGCGGGCGAATACAGCCGCAAAAACGACGGTAAAACAGCGCTAAAAATAGCGCTGTTTTACCGCCGACGCCCCCACCGCCCCAGTGTGAAAGGGGCCTAACTCTCCAGCACTGTCACACTGTTAAGAAGCAATCACAATGCATTTTGGGCAATAATTCTTTTCAGTTCATACAATGAAGTCAAAATGTCACAAGGTCCCTTTTGTATCCTGACTTGTTAGGTCACTTGTGCCATAATATGTTTGATTTCTACAAAAACGAAGCCTACAGGGGCCCCTAAGAACTGACTGAAGGGCCACAAAGTTATGTATGAATTGATATTCAACAATGCACATTATATGTATATCTTTAAATGCAAGAGGTGCAAGTGCCTGAATCTGGTATCAGCCTCTTGCGGTCCTTGTACAGCAAAGCTCAGGCTAGGAGAGAGAGAAGCAGCACAAGGAGTCAATCAGTTGGGCTGCAATGCTCATGTGCTAACAAGGAGCAACCTGATAGGAAGAGAGAGGTAAGCTCATCAGTCTGCTGCTTCTCCTTCACCATCTAGTCACAGGCTGGAGGGAGGGACAACTGCTATAAAGCTGGCCATACATGGATCGAGCAGAAACTGACTAACTTTTGATCTATGTATGGCCGTTCCAATGCGAGAATAGCAGGTCTAGTGATCATCTCCTCTGGAACAGGACTGTTGGTATATTTCTTCCTGGATCAGTGCTTGCAGCCAATCGGCTACAGTGCTGATCTGTGTATTTGAGCGAGGAAACCATGTTAAATGGACTTTAGTGTGTTTCTGCAAAACTGAACATGCACTAAAAATGCATAGGTGTGAACCAGGCCTAAAACCGCAGTTCAACTGCCTGCTTTTACCTCCCTCTGTCTACCAATGTAAACAACCTCTTAGGCTGGATTCACACCTATGCGTTTTTAGTGCTTTTTGCATTTTGCAGATTTGCACTACAGAACGTGTTCCATAGGAAACCATGTTAAATGGCCTGTAGTGCAAATAAGCAAAGTGCAAAAAGCACTAAAAATGCATAGGTGTGAATCCAGCCTAAAGCCAAACTTTTTTTAGCTTAGGATAGACCTCTGAAATGGGATAGAATCCCTTGTTGGCTTTTTGTCGCTGCCTGTGTCCCCTTTTTGAAGTTTTACCTTCTGTAGTTGTCCTGATTACCACTGTCACCAGGACTGAAAGTTGGAACAAACCTCAAATTTTGGGTTGTCACCATTACAGCAATAAAGTGTAAATCTTCCAATGGGGACACTTGTCCCAGTGACAACTGTCTAAAAAGGATTTCCCTCACTTTTGAAAAATATCCTCTTGCTTCCTGCTTAGTCTACACAACAGGAAGTGAAGGATAATCTTGCCAGTGGAACACAGAATCGGGGGTTCCGATTCTTTCCAAAATAATAAAGTTTTGGATAAACTTTAAATCTGAACTCCAGCCTTCCCTTCGGGCTCGCACAGTTGTACAGGATCCTCTTTTGTACTGAAACTGCTTATGCTGATTTCACCACACACTGTGAGCTTTTCACAATGTACATTAGAAACTTCAGCAAGTCAGACAGAGCCTGCTTCATTTCCTGGCTGGAGGACATCCAGCATCATCTAGCACTTTCCTCTCCAGCCTGACTGTCCCTGGTCAGCCCCTTTCATTCATTGGATTTCAGTTCTTTCAATCATAGAGGTTCAGCATCCCATGTGGATGTTACGTAGAGTGGTCTGCATGCAAATACATTGTGCCTAGGAATGCCTTCTCTTCCAGACTGGCATTCGACTATTAACCCAGTTTGATATTTCCATAACTCCTTTCTAGAGCCACCCCACTGCATGCATTGTTATTACTATACAGGATTTATATAGTGCCAACAGATTAGGACTTAAAGTGTTTTTGCACAGAACAGCTCTGATCCTCCTCTTCTTGGGTCCCCCACCGGCGTGCTTGGTTCCTCCCCCCTTGACCAGTGCCCCCAAAAGCAAGCCGATGTACTTGCTTTTGGGGTGCTCGCTCCTTAGCCCTACTCTATGCCTCCATAAGACACATAGAGCTGCGGCTTAGCGTAGCCCCCTGCTCTCTCCTCATTGGCTCACTGGCTGTGGTTGACAGCAGTAGGAGCCAATGTCTCATCCAATGAGGAGAGGGAGTCCCAGGGCAGCCAAGGCTCTTGTGCACATTGCTGGATCGAGAGGGGGCTCAGGTGAGTATTAGGGGGGCTGGGGGGGCATTACACAGAAGCTTTTTAACGTTCATGCATAGAATACATGAAGGTCATAGATGTGCACAGCCTATTGCACTGAGGTGTGCACTCCAAAGCTCAAAAACATATGCGTGTTATTTTTATGATTTTTTTACTTTTTTTTAAACCCTGTAAGGGGGTTTTGGTGAAATATCAGGGGTCTAAACAGGGGGAATCTGCTCCACATGGGGTGATTAGGGTGTGCCCAGGCACACCAAGCACACCCTGTGCGCACGCCTATGATGAAGGTAAAAAAACCTTCAGCCTTTACAACCACTCTGAAGGCTTTTGAGAGAAGCAGGGTGCTTTGATGTTTTCAGAACCCTGTATGTAACCCTGTCGATCCCTCCCACCAGCTATGATCTGCCTGAATAGTACAGAGAAGAACAGAGATTTGGTAATGATGTCACTGGGTCTGAAATAAGGTGTGCTATTAAAATGGAAGAGTTTTATTAAAAAAAATATATAATAATTAGCATACTGATAAGGACAGGCAAAATATAAGCGGATTAAACTTCTGCTTAAAATGTCCAAACACGAAAACCTTGGAGTTTCAAAAGGCAACTGTTGTAACCATTGAACATGAAACTGTCAAGCTTCTGCTAAACCTTTCAGGCCCTGGTGAGATTTTCTTTCGAGCAAGCTTCATGTCTCCTGCAAATCTGAGCTCTGCGGGAGCTAAAATCATATATTACAGATTCCTAGCTCATTGCTTGTATTAATTAGCATTTACTGCATGAGAAACAATCAAAGAACGTCTCCAGTGTTTGTGTTGGAATCGGTTATTTTTTTAAGGTCACTGATTTTTGCACAGGGAGGAAATTGGGTCTCTGGGGCCTGCAGAAGCTGCAAAGAAAGTTGCTTGTTTTTTTTTTTTTTTTTTTTGGAACAGATAAAGCCTGTCCGGTTTGAATGTAAATACGAGCGTATATATATTTTAGCAATGGCGCCCATTTGTAGAAGAGGTTATCGGTTGATCTTTGAAAGGAAAAAAAATAAGGACAAACAAGCTATTTATACGAGTTACGGAAGAGTGTGTTTATGTATCTCCCCGCTCTGCCATCGAAGCATAAAGTATGCAAATTCTCTTTGTCCTTAAACAACCCTTGGTGTGGCTGCAAGAGGTACTGCACTCCCAGCAGTGACAGTAAATAAGTAACTGTACTGTGCTCCAAGCTACAACCCAGGAGATCTTTCCATAAATGACTTCTTCTCACAGTCTATGTGGGGTCTGCCACACCACTCACAAATATTCTTCTACTTACAATATGCCTAGGCAATGCTATTTTAGGCAATAAATCAACTGTAAGAGACTATCACGTCAGTAGGCGTTTGTGACATAATGGAGGCATGTAAAATAATAGGGGGGAGTTTGGGACTTTAAATGAAGCACACGGTGTGTGCCTCCATCCCTGGTTCAGGTATGAAAAAACGGAAGGTGGGACTTTAAATGAGGCTATTGATTTGTGGGGGTGAGATAATTAGAAAATATATTTAACCCCTTGCCGACCAGCGCACGACGATGTACATCGTCACAATGGCACGGCTGGGCAAATAGGCGTACAGGTACGTCCCCTTTAAATCGCGGGATAGTGGGCGCGACAGCGGGACCCGCGAACTCGATGTCCGCCGGGGGTCCGTGATCGTGTCACGGAGTGGCAGAACGGGGAGATGCCTATGTAAACAAGGCATTTCCCTGTTCTGCCTAGCAACATAACAGAGATCTACTGCTCCCTGTCATCAGCAACAGTGATCTCTGTCATGCTCTACTGAGACAATCCCTCCTACAGTTAGAATCACTCCCTAGGACACATTTAACCCCTTGATCACCCCCTAGTGTTTAACCCCTTCCCTGCCAGTGTCATTTACACAGTAATCAGTGCATTTTTCTAGCACTGATCGCTGTATAAATGACAATGGTCCCAAAATAGTGTCAAAAGTGTCCGAGGTGTCCGCCATAATGTCACAGGCACCATAAAAATCGCAGATCACCGCCATTACTAATAAAAAAAATGTTATAATAAAAATGCCATAAATCTATCCCTATTTTGTAGACGCTATAACTTTTGCGCAAACCAATCAATATACGCTTATTGCGATTTTTTTACCAAAGATATGTAGAAGAATACATATCGGCCTAAACTGAGAAAGAAATGTGTTTTTTTTTATATATTTTTTGGGGATATTTATTATAGCAAAAATAAAAAAAGCAGAGGTGATCAAATACCACCAAAAGAAAGATCTATTTGTGGGGAAAAAAGTACGTCAATTTTGTTTGGGTGCAACGTCGCACAGCCGTGCAATTGTCAGTTAAAGAGATGCAGTGCCGTATCGCAAAAATTGCTCTGGTCAGGGAGGGGGTAAATCCTTGCAGGACTGAAGCGGTTAATTGGCATATGGAGTCTGACAATACATAACAATGATGCACATAGTAGAAAAGGTTTAATATGTATACACACACATATATGGTGTTGACCTCATGAATATATTACATATACATATCAAAGGAACGGCATATAAAATTGACAAGAGATTTAATATTGATAGAATGAATTATTGCAAATTCATATATGTATATGTCATCTAAATGGCACTATGCAGTGTAATCAATAATAAGAAACACAGTATAATCATTTGGTTGTAGATAAAGAGTCTAAGTAGGTACCTAAGTTCCTATCAGTAGGCATGAGAATCATTATAGTACAATCATTTGGTTGTAGATAATGAGTCTAAGTAGGTTCTTATCAGTAGGCATGAGAATGCATCCTAAAATCCAGACGCATTTCGTGGATGACATCTATACCTGTCTCATGGTCTTCTTTTCTTTCCTTTTTTCTTTTCTCTTTTCTATTTCTTTCTTTTTCTTCTTCCTTTTTTCTTTTTCTCTCTCTTTTCTGTCTTCTCTCTTTTTCTCTCTTCTCTTTCTTTTTCTTTCTCTTCATTTTCTTTATCCTTCTTTCTTTTTCCCCTTTTTTTTCCTTTTTTTATCCCTGATCTTTTTTCTCTCTTCACACACTTCTTATTTTCACATTCACTTGTCCACCTGCACTTTGGCATTGGTCTCTAGCTCCTTCCCACAATATAGAGTATTTATAGTACACCCAATATATATATATATTTAGACATGAAGCCCACTCATACCACTACCTGGATTTCTGCCTTTCGTTTTCTTTTGGGATGATGTTTTGTGCGCCCGGTCCCTCTCCTGCAGGTTCCTTCCACAGCTCCCGGTACAGACAATTGGGACAGCCTCTGATTCCTCGTCCCCCATTTTCCAGACTTATCATGATGCAAGTACTCAGAGGGATGAGTAACTCTCTCCCTTTTCTCTTTTACACATCCTCCCCGTTGAGGGGTATAATGTTTGATCATACTGGTCTACTCAGGTTTTGTTGTTTTTTATAGAGTTGCATGCATCTGCCCCTGAAAAGTTATTATCCACGAAACGCGTTGGGATTTTAGAATGCATTCTCATGCCTACTGATAGGAACCTACTTAGACTCATTATTTACAACCAAATGATTATACTATGTTTCTTACCATTGATTACACTGCATAGTGCCATTTAGATGACGTACATATATGAATTTGCAATAATTCATTATATCCATATTAAATCTCTTGTCGATTTTATATGCCGTCCCTTTGATATATATATATGTAATATATTCATGAGGTCAACACCATGTATGTGTGTGTATACATATTAAACCTTTTCTGTGCATCGATGTTATTTATTGTCAGACTCAATATGCCAATTAAATATATTTTCTAATTATCTGACCCCCACAAATCAATAGCCTCATTTAAAGTCCAACCTTCCTTTTTCTCATAATGGACTCATGAGTCATATGGTGACTCAAGATGGTTGAATATGCTTGCAATTCTCCAAAGGCAAATCTTCAGTCGCAAAACCATCATCCCTCCACTCCTGCAATAATCTGGTCCTCTATATGGATAATGCTTTTTTTTGTTAATTTAAATTTAACCCCCCCACCCCACCCCCCACCCCCCCATGCACATCACTCGCCTAGGCAAATTATGTGCACTATGCTCCCTATGCCTCCTGGGATATGTACGTCACATATCCCAGGATGCACAGGGTTTGATTTTCTAATACTGGAAAGTGCAAAATATAGTGCAGCTGCGCATGGTAGCCAATCAGCTTCTATCTTCAGCTTGTTCAAATAAGCTTTCACAAAAAAAAAAACTGGAAGCTGATTCCTGTGCGGAGCTGCACCCAATTTTGCATGCTCCAGTTTGTGTAAATGAACCCCATAGCCTTTGATTCACAAAAGAGGAGGGGTTCAGGCCTAGTGGCACATCATCAGGAGGCCCGCCGGGTGAACACGGAAGAGCCGGCAACCTCACGATGATGTCACACAAAATATGTCGGGTGGAATCAAGCGCTGCCAGAAGAGAAAAGGATCTCAACAGGATCTTAGCTGGGTGGGTGAAAAAATGTGGGGGGTGAATATCTGCTTTAAAGTGGAACTGAACTCAAAAAGTGAAGGCTTGCTATGTTACAGGGAACATCTATACACAGTATGTTAATTGTGCCTAAGAAGTACTCTGAAAAATGTATCTTCTGCTTTTAATTTGGCATGAAAAATAGCAATACACTTCCGGGTATGTGAGGGTGCATCTAAGGCACTGCTGCCACTGATTGCTAGTCTGACCAGATTTGAAGTGAGATTTGGTGATGTCACCTCTATGCTGCACACTGTTCTCCTTGCTGAAGGGGAAACTGTAGCTGGAGACCTGCAATGCAAGGATCTCTTTATTTCTGTTGCACTCATTCAGCAAATATGTGCTTCTCCTGCTTCTTCATTATTACCCCACCAATGATCAGATCACCAGTCATTGGGATGGATGAAGGGTAGCTCCTACATTAGGAAGCATACATTCCTGCTTCTAACAAGATGGCTGTCTCTACACAGCGCAATACAAGACATAGTGGGGCTGATTTACAAAAACTGGAGGGTGCAAAATCTGGTGCAGCTGTGCGTGGTAGCCAATGAGCTTCTAACTTTAGCTTGTTCAGTTAGGCCTCTTTCACACGGACTGTCCGTTCAGGTCCGCCTGTCAGTTTTTTAGGCGGACCTGAACGGACCCTCCATAGACATCTATGGAGCGTCAGATGTCAGCGCTGACATCCGACCCGCTCCGATCCGAAAAAGTGTAACTGAGGAAAAACCTACTTTTCCATCCGTTTTTGGATCGGATGACGACAGACTCTATGGTCCATCATCATCCGATCCCCCATAGGGGAGAGCGGCGCTCTGACAGGTCCGTCGCTGCACAGTGTGCAGCGACGAACCTGTCATTTTCCTGCTCCGCGGGGATCGGCAGAGCGATCCCTGCTGAGCAAGCGGATATTCAAGGGGCGGATCATCACTGAAAGAGCCCTTAAGCTTTGACTAAATCAATTGGCAGCTGATTGATTTCTATGCAGAGCTGCATCAGATTTTGCCTCTTCCAGTTTTAGTAACTCAACCCCGTTAATTTAGACATAGAGAAAGATGAGGAAAAGCACAGGCATTACTGGTGACTAGTCTGTTGCCCTCTAACCAACTTTTGTGGGCACAGCTTCCGGAGTTTTGTACCCCTTTGAGTGTATGTCCAGCCAAAAAGTTTATATTTTAGGTTTGGTTAGAGTGGAGAAAGATTTGAGCTACTTTGGGTTTTTACTGCTTTTCAGCCTACCATTAGATTTTCCCTCACTCTCTATCCTAGTGAATTTTTTCAGTGAGAAAAATTATATTTAATTGGCTGCTTGTGTTCCCTTTACATTCAGCATTGGTGAAAGTAAATCTCCAAATGGGAACACTAAAGCAAAGCGTTCCTCTGTATTGAAAAGGTTGAGAAAGGCTGTCCTAAGCATTTCTAGCTGGGTCAATTCCCTTGCAGACATGGTGCCATGCCCCCCCCCCCCAAAAAAAAAAAAACAGTGGTCACACTCCATTAAAATCTCACTTTTGTAGATTTATTGTTATAAAAAAACAAAAATGAAGCCCAGCCTGGGACCTCCTCCTCCAGAGTAGGACGTCCCAGATGGGGGCTTATATTTGTTTATCCAGAATGATAGAGCTACTCACGTTAAATATTAATGTAGTATTGCCATTATCTTTTTGTTTCATCCTGAGCACACAGCTGGTAACTATAGGGGAGGAGTAGTGAGTTTGAGACCCCTAACCATACAAGCAGGGTCAGATTTACTTAAGCTCATTGGGTACAATTAACAACTACTCCTTTTTTCCCCATCATTGATCATCTCATGTATAATTTTTTTTACACAGTGTTACAATATTGTAAACCAGGATAGCACCAATTTAACAAAAATGTTTTGTATAAGATTATCCCTGCAAAGTTGTGTTGATTGGGCACAAAAGGTTGTGTGCCTACTATGCCGCTTCTACATACAAAGCAGGACAACTTGGGCCATCTGCACCCCCCTCTGGTGTCTTGGGGCTTATGCCAACTGCACCATATGCAAACAGCACATTTGAGCTTCCCCTTTAAGGTGCTGTCCCTTTAACCCAAAGCTCCGACCTACGTGCATTTGGTGTTTGGTGCCCAGGGGGTTAATTCTATTGCTCAGATGCAGAGTCTATTCTCGTCCTGTGTTTGTATGGAAAACATTTTCCGTGTCGCAATAAAGAGATAAGCAAACAGCCAAGCCCTGAGCGGAACGTTACTAAGGAAGCATAGTCTATAATGGCCAGGTTATGTAAGGATATGTTTACACTCGGCTCGGTGACAATAATGACCCCTTCCCTGCAGAAACAGCTCACAAACATCTGCTTCAAGTTGCAGGTAAAGTCAAATACTTTAATGGCTTATTCCTGTGTGCACAAAGCTCATTGTCCAGGATACAGCTCATTTCCTCTCCGACACCCTGGTAATGGCCGCTAACGCAGACCCAACAGTGTCCTTCAAAAAGTACTATAGGTATATGTCCTCTCAGCAGAAGAAGGAGGGGGGACTGCCATTTGAAACCCAACTTACAATAAAGTTAAGCTCCGCTCAGTTAAAAAAAAAATTAAAAGTCAATAGCTATAATATTTAGAGCTGTTGACTCTTAATATACAGACACTTACCAGCCTAGGGTTCCAGTGCTGTCATCACCTAGGTCGGTTCTTCACCAGTCTGTGAGTCCCCGGCGCCACCATCTTCTTTGTGTGAAGGCGGTTGTGACTTCCTAGTGTTTTGCCAGCGGGCATCGCAATGATGCGCCAGTTTCCCACTTTGTATACGCGAGCCAAGCTGCGTGTTCTCAATGGTCCTGCAGTCTACTGGGACTTGTGACTTGTTCCAGGTGGTTGCGGGTTGGGGGGGTGGGAGTGGGTACCTGTCAGAAACATTATCCACTGCCAGAAAAAAAAAAGTTAGAGGAGGGGTGGGGTTTATAGAGATGAGTAAAACTTCCCTTTTCAGGTGAAGTTCCGCAATAACTAATAAAGAACTAATGAAGACAGCTCTTTATTGCAGAAGTTACATGTTATGTCTCTAACAGTAAATCTACAATCTGCGGGTTTGCATATACTGTATGACACATTTATGAGGGTTGCTGAGTTCTTGAGCTAGCCATAGACAGAAGGGGCAATTGGACAGATAGCTATGCCAGCCACTGATTCTCTAGACATGAATGGATGCTCAAGTCAACTGTTTAGGGTTGGGTCTATGGAGAGAGGCACTGGAAGGGTGCTGAAGACATCTCTGACTAATTAGCAATAGCAATTAGATAAGTTTTCTAACCTGTCCATTAAGTATTTAGCGCTGTCTGTGGAGAGCTACTGTAAATAGACATTAGATTGTCTCCTGATCTGACCAGATTGAAGGACAGTCATATAATGCCCATGGTAAAGTTCTAAATACATAGCTGGCATAACTACATGGGGACACACATACCTGTCAAAAGGAATTTGTATTTCTCTCTTTCCTGAGATTTATACAATTCAACTGGTGACCTGACTTTTATATACTGCAGTTAAGCAGCACAGCTTGGTCACCTCCCAGCCTATGATGTCACAGTCTCCTGTCAGCATGTGACTTGCGATAGGACAGTGAAGGCGCTGCAGCAGAATGAAAAGATCATCCCTGTAGTGAGGTAGCTGGGGAGTGGAGCGGCCACAAACTCCCAATGTGCCTCCCCCACTTCATATAATAGCATTGTGCCCAGGGCACGTATCCCTTCTGCCCCCTTTCCTTATCCCAGTCCTGTTTGCCTGTGACCTGTGATATGACAATAAAGGAACAGCAGCAGACCAATAATCTCATCCCTCTGATCTCTTCTCCTGTCAGCATGTTCTCTCATCATACTTGCACTGTCCTTAGTGCTTGTCCTTCCCTCCACTGACATACAGGTGATCAAAGGAATCTGATCTGATTTAATTTACATACAATTTAATTAGTCCAAAACGGCATAAATTGCACAGAGTTTGGTTTAAAATAAACAACAAGTTGACCTTCTATATGTTGCTGTACAGCAGCCCTGAAGTGATAATTTGTTCTTTTTTGTATGAAAAACGGAATAAGAATTATTTGCTATGAGGAAAGCTTAGGCTGAAACGCGTTAGCATTTAAGATGTTGTTACTGTTATAGTGCAAAATAAATTTCATAAGAAGGAGCAATTGCGTGCTGGCTTTTGATTACTATGGATTTATGTTGGACGGCATTGCCAGAGCACCGACAGACAGCCCATTGTCATTTTATTGCAGTAGAGCTTGGGTGAGTCTTTTCACTTCAATAAAAATGATCTAATTTAAAAAAAAATGCAGGGTGCAAGCTAAGCTGCCATGACATGTTATCAAATATTTAGACTTTAAGTAGAACTATGGCCACAATTGAAAAAAATGTGCTGCAGAACTTAATTATAATTGCATCTGCGCTTACAGCTTTCTCATAGTCCCTCTGCAAAGTCCCACAAATACCTGTTGATCCTGCCAGTGAAGTCCACCTAATGCAATGTCCTGTGATGTGGTGCCAATGATACTGCTCTGATCCTGAATTAAGAGCAGAGTTGTCACTCACATATAGGCTGTGCCTGTTTGCATTACAGTGGGAGGAGACATTGCAGGGAGCGTGGCTATCAGCACTGTCACTGCTGATTAAATAGCCTGTAGTTTGTCAATCAGCGCCTGGCCACACCTAGTCCTGCCCACTACATCCTGGATTGGCAGCACTGCCTCTGTGACTGAAACCCTCCCATTGTGAGCTGCAGTGTCTGGGAAGGGGAGTGTATGAGATGCAAATGGGGAAGAATTAGGCCAAGGAAGGTAAAAGAGATTTTTTTGTTTACATTATGAGTATGAAAAATTGTATATATTGCAGCTTACCAGTCCATGGATGTGGTAGCTTCATCAGTTGCTAGGGTGACAATACTCATATACTATACTGTATGGAGCAGCAAGGTTGTCACCCTAAAACAGGGAGTGTGTTAGGACCTCAGGACATGACCTTCTCCTCTTATCATCTCAAAACAATAACACAAGAGGGAGGTGTTCTGTAGCCCAAAAGGGGTAGAGCTGAAAACACAGGGCAGCACTGGATTTCTGGCAGGATCAACAAATATTTCTTCTGCACTTATCAAATAGGTATAACAAAACACTGTTCCTGGAATATTTAACAGACCAAAAGGAAGAAAACAAGAGAAGTTTATTGCCAATGTTTACCTATACTTTAAATATAGCTATTTAATAAAACCAGCATGAAGATTTGAAAAAAACAATTAATGGTAATGTATGTATTAAATGGTCTAAATTTTCCTTATTCATTTCTTTTACTTGCTATATAATGCCGTTTAAGTAAACCAGGAGACATGAAGGGGTTAACCCTCCCTGCAAATAAACATAGAGTACCACGGAAAGCCTTTTATAATTTCTCAGCCATCTCTAACAAAGCCTCTTGTATCCCATAAGGTACGATGAATGTCTTGCATAATACCGAACTTCTCCCCCCGCTAATTAGAATGGCAGGCACTTAGCAAATACATTGTTTACACCCATTAAAAGTACAAATGTACACCGGGGGCCTAGATAATCTTAAATCAATCCAATCCTCTTTAAATGCTCAGCCTTTCATTCCTTGAAACACGTCATATGGCTTTTCATAATGGAGACACCCCGCCACCGCCATCGAAAAAAAAATAAAAATTGCCAATCACTTATTAGAATTCTGTTTTTTTTTTCTTTTCTTCTTCTACAGCACTGGGACAAGGAATATAATTACATAAGATGATTTGAAAATTTACTGTGTGCAATTGGATTCATGAATTTATCTTTGAAGCTCTTCTTCAGCCAAAACTTTGTTTTTTAATTATTGTACAGGGAGGGGTAGGAATTGAACCCCTGTCCTTTTTGGGAAATCTGTATAGTTGGGGACATAGGTTGCACCAAAACAGTTTTTTAACCACTTGAGCCCCGGACCATTATGCTGCCTAAGGACCAGAGGTCTTTTTCCAATTTGGCACTGCGTCGCTTTAACTGCTAATTGCGCGGTCATGCAATGCTGTACCCAAACGAAATTTGCGTCCTTTTCTTCCCACAAATAGAGCTTTCTTTTGATGGTATTTGATCACCTCTGCGGTTTTTATTTTTTGCGCTATAAACGGAAAAAGACCGAAAATTTTGAAAAAAAATGATATTTTCTACTTTTTGTTATAAAAAAAATCCAATAAACTAAATTTTAGTCATACATTTAGGCCAAAATGTATTCGGCCACATGTCTTTGGTAAAAAAAATGTCAATAAGCGTATATTTATTGGTTTGCGCAAAAGTTATAGCGTCTACAAACTAGGGTACATTTTCTGGAATTTACACAGCTTTTAGTTTATGACTGCCTATGTCATTTCTTGAGGTGCTAAAATGGCAGGGCAGTACAAAACCCCCCCAAATGACCCCATTTTGGAAAGTAGACACCCCAAGGAAATTGCTGAGAGGCATGTTGAACCCATTGAATATTTATTTTTTTTGTCCCAAGTGATTGAAAAATGACAAAAAAAAAAAAAAAAAAAATATTTACAACAAGTCGTCACTAAATGATATATTGCTCACACAGGCCATGGGCCTATGTGGAATTGCACCCCAAAATACATTTAGCTGCTTCTCCTGAGTATGGGGATACCACATGTGTGGGACTTTTTGGGAGCCTAGCCGCGTACGGGGCCCCGAAAACCAATCACCGCCTTCAGGATTTCTAAGGGTGTAAATTTTTGCTTTCACTCTTCACTGCCTATCACAGTTTCGGAGGCCATGGAATGCCCAGGTGGCACAAAACCCCCCAAAATGACCCCATTTTGGAAAGTAGACACCCCAAGCTATTTGCTGAGAGGCATATTGAGTCCATGGAATATTTTATATTTTGACACAAGTTGCGGGAAAGTGACACTTTTTTTTTTTTTTTTTATTTTTTTCATAAAGTTGTCACTAAATGATATATTGCTCACACAGGCCATGGGCATATGTGGAATTGCACCCCAAAATACATTTAGCTGCTTCTCCTGAGTATGGGGATACCACATGTGTGGGACTTTTTGGGAGCCTAGCCGCGTACTGGACCCCGAAAACCAATCACTGCCTTCAGGATTTCTAAGGGTGAAAATTTTTGATTTCACTCTTTACTGCCTATCACAGTTTCGGAGGCCATGGAATGCCCAGGTGGCACAAAACCCCCCCAAATGACCCCATTTTGGAAAGTAGACACCCCAAGCTATTTGCTGAAAGGCATGGTGAGTATTTTGCAGCTCTCATTTGTTTTTGAAAATGAAGAAAGACAAGAAAAAACATTTTTTTTTTTTCTTTTTTCAATTTTCAAAACTTTGTGACAAAAAGTGAGGTCTGCAAAATACTCACTATACCTCTCAGCAAATAGCTTGGGGTGTCTACTTTCCAAAATGGGGTCATTTGGGGGGGTTTTGTGCCACCTGGGCATTCCATGGCCTCCGAAACTGTGATAGGCAGTGAAGAGTGAAATCAAAAATTCACGCCCTTAGAAAGCCTGAAGGCGGTGCTTGGTTTTCGGGGTCCCGTACGCGGCTAGGCTCCCAAAAAGTCTCACACATGTGGTATCCCCGTACTCAGGAGAAGCAGCAGAATGTATTTTGGGGTGTAATTTCACATATTTCCATGGCATGTTTGAGCAATATATCATTTAGTGACAACTTTGTGCAAAAAAAAAAAAAAAAAAAAAAAAATTTGTCTCTTTCCCGCAACTTGTGTCGCAATATAAAATATTCCATGGACTCGACATGCCTCTCAGCAAATAGCTTGGGGTGTCTACTTTCCAAAATGGGGTCATTTGGGGGGGTTTTGAACTGTCCTGGCATTTTATGCACAACATTTAGAAGCTTATGTCACACATCACCCACTCTTCTAACCACTTGAAGACAAAGCCCTTTCTGACACTTATTGTTTACATGAAAAAGTTTTTTTTTTTTGCAAAAAAATTACTTTGAACCCCCAAACATTATATATTTTTTTAAAGCAAATGCCCTACAGATTAAAATGGTGGGTGTTTCATTTTTTTTTTTCACACAGTAATTGCGCAGCGATTTTTCAAACGCATTTTTTGGGGAAAAAACACACTTTTTTAAATTTTAATGCACTAAAACACGCTATATTGCCCAAATGTTTGATGAAATAAAAAAGATGATCTTAGGCCGAGTACATGGATACCAAACATGACATGCTTTAAAATTGCGCACAAACGTGCAGTGGCAACAAAATAAATACATGTTTAAAAGCCTTCAAAAGCCTTTACAGGTTACCACTTTAGATTTACAGAGGAGGTCTACTGGAAAAATTACTGCACTCGATCTGGCCTTCGCGGTGATACCTCACATGCATGGTGCAATTGCTGTTTATGTTTGACGACAGACCGCCGCTTGCGTTCGCCTTAGCGCGAGAGCAGGGGGCGACAGGGGTGTTTTTTTTTTTTTTTTTTTTTTTCTTTATTATTTTTTTGCTTTTTTAATCTTACTTTTAAACTGTTCCTTTCATATTTTTTTTTTTAATCATTTTTATTGTTATCTCGGGGAATGTAAATATCCCCTATGATAGCAATAGGTAGTGACAGGTACTCTTTTTTGAAAAAATTGGGGTCTATTAGACCCTAGATCTCTCCTCTGCCCTCAAAGCATCTGACCACACCAAGATCGGTGTGATAAAATGCTTCCCCAATTTCCCAATGGCGCTATTTACATCCGGCGAAATCTAAGTCATGAAATACTCGTAGCTTCCGGTTTCTTAGGCCATAGAGATGTTTGGAGCCACTCTGGTCTCTGATCAGCTCTATGGTCAGCTGGCTGAATCACCGGCTGCATTCTCAGGTTCCCTGTTGAGACAGGAGAGCCAGAGAAAAACACGGAAGACGGTGGGGGGGGGGGGGGGGGCATTCCCTCCCACGGCTTGTAAAAGCAGTCTAGAGGCTAATTAGCCGCTAGGATTGCTTTTACATGAAAGCCGACCGCTGGCTGAAAAGAATGATACCAAGATGATACCTAAACCTGCAGGCATCATTCTGGTATAACCACTCAAAGTCGTGAATGGCGTACCTGAAGACAAAAAAATGGTTAACAATGGTTAACAATAAAGCACAGTAAAGTGTAAATAATTACACACCTGAAAAACAAACATGATAAAACATAATAACAATAACAATAACAATAACAATAACAATAAAACATTGCAGAATAGAATACAGTAAAAAAGAGCAGAACAATAGAGAGAGAGAATAGAGAGAGAGAGAACAATAAAACAACAACTATTTTTTTTTATTTCATATTTTTTTTTTTTTTTTACACTTTTTTTGTAACTAACTTTTATAACTGTAACCGGTTCCAGGTTCGGGTCTCTCAAAATGCGATGGCATCTTGGGAGACCCTGTGAAAGTGTGCCTAGTCTGTGCAATGCTGTACCCTACGCTAATACTCAACTAGTGAATGGTAGCGTTCAAAACATTCACCAATGCAAAGACCAGGATTGTCAGGACAGGAGGGACAATAATAGGGGGTGTCACGCCTATATCTGCGCTTGCTGCAGACACAACATCTTTTTTGGGGGGGTTTGTTGGGTAGGGGTACTCGGGAGGACATAAAAATGCCTCTCATGCAGCCGACTGCATTTGGTTGGGGATGTGAATGGGGGAAGTACGGGCGCTGCAGAAGCGGTGGGTTCCCAATTAGGATTGGCGAATGCAGCAGGAAGGGCACTATGGGCACGACGGGCCTGTGTTTGTCTTCTTGGTGGCAGCGGGACACTACTTGTGCTTGCCACCTCACCAGCTTGAACTGCACTTATGGGACTCGCCACGTCACCAAGTGTTACTGCAGTGCTGGTTTGACTACGACCGGGGTGTACTAGGCCGCTGGCGCTTGCCAGTTCACCAAAACGCTACCAAAAAACGTTAGCGATCGCAGGGATCAGGCCTGACTCTGCGAACGCTGCAGTTATGCGTTTAGTGTTTTGTAAGTGTCAGTGATCGATCGATACTGCACTTGGGTGGGCTGGGCCGGGCCGGGCGGAGGGGCAAAACGCAGGTGCTAGCAGGTATCTGGGCTGATCCCGCTAACACTGCGTTTTTGGGAACCCTAAACTGCTGGTGACGCTAGTATAGATCTGATCGGATCAGATATTGATCCGATCAGATACTATACCACTAAGGGAGGTGTACGGTGCGTGCGTGGGTGTTAGCGGTACTGGCGCTAATCTGACGCTGCCTGGGGCTGGTGCTTGCCAGTTCACCAAAATGCTACCAAAAAAACTGTTAGCGATCGCAGGGATCAGGCCTGACTCTGTGAACGCTGCAGTTATGCGTTTAGTGTTTTGTAAGTGACAGTGATCGATCGATACTGCACTTAGGTGGGCTGGGCGGAGGCACAAAACGCAGGTGCTAGTAGGTATCTGGGCTGATCCCGCTAACACTGCGTTTTTGGGAACCCTAAACTGCTGGGGACGCTAGTATAGATCTGATCGGATCAGATATTGATCCGTACAGATACTATACCACTAAGGGAGGCGTATGCTGCATGCGTGGGTGTTAGCGGTACTGGCGCTAATCTGACGCTGCCTGGGGCGACGCATATCACCGCCGGGCGATCAGGGGGCTAAACCTTTATTTGGTAATAAACGGCGGGTGCCCTGACACTATAAAAAATAAACGAAATAACCAGCGTCATCCGTAACGGTTATACGGTGATCAGTGGTGAAAGGGTTAACTAGGGGGCAATCAAGGGGTTAAAACATTTATTCGGTAGTATATGGGGGTCCCTGTCTCTATAAAACGCTGACGGCGAACCTAAATATTTACCTCACTAACTAGCGTCACCAGCGACACTAATACAGCGATCAGAAAAATGATCGCTTAGCAACACTGGTGACAGGGGGTGATCAAGGGGTTAAAACTTTATTAGGGGGGGTTAGGGGGGTACCCTAGACCTAAAGGGGGGTAATACTAACTGTCCCAACACTGTAACTGTCACAAACTGACACTATGCAGTAATCAGAAAAAAAAAAAAAAAAAAAAAAAAAAAACTGCTGGTGTCAGTTTGTGACAGGGGGGGGGGGGGGTGATTGGGGGGGGATCGGGGGGCGATCGGGGGGGGGATCGGGGTGTTTTGTGTGCCTGGCATGTTCTACTGTGTGTGTGTGTGTTGTGCACTCACATTGATGTCTTCTCTCCTCGGGCCGGAACGGAAAATACCGACCCGAGGGGAGATGACATCACTTCCTTTGCTGCTGTTTAGCATACAGCAGCAAAGGAGTGTTTTCATTGGCCGGCGGCGATCGCGAGGGGGGGGCCACGAACGGATGGTCTCCCCCTCATCACCGATCGCCGCTGGACAAAAGACGACCGCCTCGGGCACCGGGGGGGGGTCCGATCGGACCCCCCACCCGCGGAAGGCAAATCACGTACCCTGTACGTGATTTTGCCTGTCCGTGCCACTTTGCCGACGTACATCGGCGTGAGGCGGTCGTCAAGTGGTTAAGTAAATTAAAAGTAAATTTCTGACCTGTCCTGCAGTTGGAAGCTGCCACAGAGACAGGAAGTGAGAGGAAATTTCCCCAATAGGGTTAAAACTTGGCAAAAGTATCTTAAAGTGTTACTAAACCCACAACAGTAAAATCAGTCTGTATATGCAGCATAGCATGCTTGCTATACTCACTCTGGAACTTAAGGGGTTAATCTTCTGCATTGTGTAAAAAGGCTGTTTTATCCTGTATGCACAGATCTTTCTCTTCTTGCATTGTCTATCTTGGGAAGACCAGCTAACACAGGCAGTAGCTAACCTGCACATGCGCAGTGTGTCTTTTATGCTGGAGAGAATATTTACTTGTTTTCAGAGTTAGCCAGGTCACATGATATTGACATCACATATGTGGGCGTGTATACAGGCTGCAGTGGGAATCTCCTCCTACCTGAACTCTCAGCACTGGAGAAACTGTGCAGTTTATCTTGTAACCGTGGTATACAGATTATCCAAAAAGGTATATATTGGCAGTGTTTTAATGTAAAACGAAGATTTACAAGCTGTGGGCACTGTTGGGGGGGGGGGGGGGGCAGATGAACTATTTTCATATCACTGGATTTAGTAACACTTTACGTAAAAAAAAAAAAAAAAAAGAAACTTGACAAAAGTATCTACCCTTCTAAAGCCTATCCAAAATCAGATTTGCCTGGAGCTGGGGAGTCTTCCGTTCACAATCCCATTATCCTGGGCATGTTGAGTGTGCATTCACACCTGCAAATGCACCCTCACTCTGATTAGATGAGAGAACCCTAGTGGGGGTTCTTGTGATTAGCTGCAGGAGGCAGCCCCATTGAAAGCAATCGGTGGCTGCCAGCTCCCGCAGCAATCACATGCGAGCGATTGGCCTCGGAGGCAGACTGCCTGCATCCACAGCCAATCACTCCCATGTGATCGCTACATGAGAGATTTTCATGTGAGTGGCCGAGATTAGCTCCAGGAGCTGTCAGTCTTCCATTGCTTTCAATGGGGCTGCCTCTGGCAGCAATTCGCAGGAACCCCCACTGGAGTCCTCGCATCTAATTGGAATGTGGCTGTATTCGCAGGTGTGCCTGCACCTTAACTAATAAGAAGCACTTTGAGCAGTTTTCATTATTAGAGACTGCAAAGACTGTATTTTTAATCTGTCAGACCCTGTTTGGTAGACTTTCAGTGAGATACAGTGCCTTAAAAAAGTATTCATACCCCTTGAAATGTTCCACATTTTGTCAGGTTACAATCAAAAACATAAATGTATTTTATTGGGATTTTATGTGATAGACCAACACAAAGTGGCACATAATTGTGAAGTGGAAGGAAAATGATAAATGGTTTTCAAATTTTTTTACAAATAATCCACCTGTGTGTAATTTAATCTTAGTATAAATACAGCTGTTCTGTGAAGCCCTCAGAGGTCTGTTAGGGAACCTTAGTGAACAAACAGCATCACGAAGGCCAAGGAACACACCAAACAGGTCAGGGATAAAGTTGTGGAGAAGTTTAAAGCAGGGTTAGGTTATAAAAAAATATCCCAAGCTTTGAATATCTCACGTAGCACTGTTCAAGTCATTATCCAAAAATGGAAAGAGTATGGCACAACTGCAAACCTACCAAGACACCTAAACTGACAGGCTGGGCAAGGAGAGCCTTAATCAGAGAAGGAGCCAAGAGGCCCATGGAAACTCTGGAGGAGCTGCAGAGATCCACAGCTCAGGTGGGAGAATCTGTCCACAGGACAACTATTAGTCGTGTACTCCACAAATCTGGCCTGTATGGAAGAGTGGCAAAAAAGAAAGCCATTGTTGAAAGAAAGCCATAAGAAGTCCCGTTTGCAGTTTCCGAGAAGCCATGTGGGGGACACAGCAAACATGTGGAAGAAGGTGCTCTGGTCAGATGAGACCAAAATTGAACCTTTTGGCCTAAAAGCAAAATGCTATGTGTGGCGGAAAACTAACACTGCACATCACCCTGAACACACCATTCCCACTGTGAAACATGGTGGTGGCAGCATCATGTTGTGGGGATGCATTTCTTCAGCAGGGACAGGGAAGCAGGTCAGAGTTGATGGGAAGATGGATGGAGCCAAATATAGGGAAATCTTAGAAGAAAACCTGCTAGAGTCTGCAAAAGACTTGAGACTGGTGCGGAGGTTCACCTTCCAGCAGGAGAAAGACCCTAAACATACAGCCAGAGTTACAATGGAATGGTTTAGATCAAAGCATATTCATGTGTTAATATGGCCCAGTCAAAGTCCAGACCTAAATCCAATTGAGAATCAGTGTCAAGACTTGAAAATTGCTGTTCACAGACGCTCTCCATCCAATCTGACAGAGCTTGAGCTATTTTGCAAAGAAGAATGGGCAAAAATGTCACTCTGTAGATGTGCAAAGCTGGTAGAGACATCCCCAAAAAGACTTGCAGCTGTAATTATTATTATTATTATTATTATACAGGATTTATATAGCGCCGACAGTTTACGCAGCGCTTTACAACATTAGGGCAGACAGTACAAGTACAATACAATTTAATACAGGAGGAATCAGAGAGCCCTGCTCGTTAAAGCTTACAATCTAGGAGGGAGGGTCAAGTTATACAAAAGGGTAATAGCTGTGGGGGATGAGCTAATGGAGAAAATAGTGCAGTTGTTAGATGGAGGCAGGATAGGCTTCTCTGAAGAGGAAAGTTTTCAGGGATCGCCTAAAAGTGGATAAATTTGGAGACAGTCTGACAGATTGGGGTAGGGAGTTCCAGAGGATGGGCGAGGCTTGGGAGAAGTCCTGGAGGCGGATATGTGAGGAGGTGATGAGGGAGCTAGAGAGCAGGAGATCTTGGGAGGAACGGAGATGGCGATTAGGTTGGTATTTTGAGACTAGGCTAGTGATGTAGCTGGGGGCACAGTTGTGGATGGCTTTGTAACTTATTGTTAGTATTTTGAATTTAATTCGTTGGGCGAGTGGCAGCCAATGGAGGGATTGGCAGAGAGGGGTAGCAGACACTGAGCGGTTTGTAAGGTGGATGAGTCAGGCAGCCGCATTCATGATGGACTGAAGGGGGGATAGTCTATTTAAAGGTAAGCCAATGAGGAGTGAGTTGCAGTAGTCGAGGCGAGAGATAACCAGGGAGTGAATCAGGAGCTTTGTGGTTTCATTGGTTAGAAAGGGACGTAGTTTAGAGATGTTGCGGAGGTTGAGGCGGCAAGCTTTGGAAAGTGATTGGATGTGGGGCCGAAAGGAGAGTTCAGAGTCCAGGATAACACCTAGCACCCTGACATGTGGGGACGGGTGGATGGTTTTGCCATTGCTCTTCACAGAGAAGTCAGGGGAAGAGGCACATGGGGGAGGAAATATTATAAGCTCGGTTTTGGACAAGTTGAGTTTGAGGAAGTGCTGTGACATCCATACAGATATGTCGGTTAGTAAGTTAGTGATGCGTGAGAAGACTGATTGAGTGAGTTGAGGGGTGGAGAGATAGATTTGTGTGTCATCAGAATAGAAATGATATTGAAAGCCGTGAGAGGCTATCAGCTGACCCAGGGAAGAGGTGTAGATTGAAAATACAAGAGGTCCAAGAACAGAACCGTGGGGGACCCCGACAGAGAAGGGAAGAGGAGTGGAGGAAGTAGAATTGTAAGAGACACTGAAGGTGCGTTGGGATAGGTAGGATGAGAGCCACTGAAGAGCACAGTCACGGAGACTGAGGGAGTAAAGTTTTTTTGAGGAGGGGGTGGTCAACCGTGTCAAAGGCAGCTGAAAGATCCAGAAGTAGGAGTACAGAATAGTGTCCGTTGGTTTTTGCAGTTAGTAGGTCATTTGTGAGTTTTAAAAGAGCAGTTACTGTGGAGTGTTGAGGGCAAAATCCAGATTGAAGGAGATCAAGAAGGTTGTTTTTAAAGAGGTGGTCACTCAGTTGGTTGTAAACCAGGCGTTCAAGGAGTTTAGAGGAAAAGGGGAGCAAGGAGATAGGGCGTAGGTTGTTAAGATTGGTAGGGTCCAAGGACGGCTTTTTGAGTATGGGAGTGACCAGTGTATGTTTTAGAGCATCGGGGAAGACGCCAGAGGTGAGGGAGAGATTGAAGATGTGGGTTAGAGAGTGTAGGATGGGGTCAGAGGGTGACCGTAGCATTTGAGAGGGAATAGGGTCCAGGGGACAGGTGGTTAGGTGGGCGATAGAAAGGAGTTTAGCAACTTTGTCTGGAGTAGCAGATTTGAATAAGGGGAGTGTCAGTTGTACCTGTTCACATGGGGTCTTAGCTGGGGGAGATACCTGTAGAGTGGAGATTTCATCACGGATTGTATTAATTTTGTTTTTGAAGTGATTAGCGATTTCCTGGGCAGTGAGTAAGTCAGTGGGGGGAGGCGGCGGAGGACAAAGTAGAGAGTTGAAGGTAGAGAAGAGTTTATGGGGACTGGATGAGAAGGTGTTAATAAGAGTTGTAAAATAGGTTTGCTTGGCAGTGCGGAGGAAAGAATAGTATTTTTGGAGGGCAGATTTGTATTAGTTGAAGTCTTTGAGAGACTTAGTCTTGTGCCACAGACGCTCAAGAGCGCGACTACGTTTTTTGAGAATTTTAGAGAAAGAGAAAGGTGGTTTTACAAAGTATTGACTCAAGGGGGTTGAATACAAATGCACGCCACACTTTTCAAATAGTTACTTGTAAAAAAAAAAACTAAAACCCATTTATGATTTTCCTTCCACTTTACAATTATGTGCCACTTTGTGTTGGTCTATCGCAAAAAAAAAAAAAAAACAATAAAATAATTTTACGTTTTTGGTTGTGAATTAATATGAAGTACTTGTGCGCTGCTATGGACCTTACAACCAACCAAAACTAATATACAAAAAAATAAATACCAAAGAATAATATATCAACCTAAAAATACTCATGCACACTGCACTTTTGTCCTTTTTTTTGCTGCATAGCTCCTTGAATTAGCGCACAATTTTTTTATTATCATTATACGTTTTTGGTTGTAAGGTGACATAATGTGGAAAATTTTAAGGGGTATGAATGCTTTTTTAAGGCACTGTAAGAAAAGAAAATCAGCAACGCTGTGCAACAGGACTGAGTAGGAAGCAGAAAATGTATATGTAATGTGGAAATGAAATTACCACAATTACGTATTTTGAAAAAAAAATTATATATATATATATATATATATATATATATATATATATATATACATATACAGTAAATATATATATATATATATATATATATATATATATATATATATACATATATGTTTCTAACACAGCAATGCACAATTTATATTAATACCAAACTCTAGGCAGGTATAATAGACAGGAATTAGCACAGCTTAGTATACATCATTAAACTGCTATTTTTTAAAAGCAAGTATGTGGCTAATTGTGACTTGGTATGAGCCCATTCTGCATGGAGTTTGTATGTTCTTCCTGCGCATGCGTGGGTTTCCTCCAGGTACTTCCGTTTCCTCCCACCTCCCTCACACTCCAAAGACATGCTGGTAAGTCAAATGGCTCCTGTCTAAATTGGCCCTAGTATGTATGTGTAAAATGATTATGGACATGTTATTGTGCATTCCAGTCCCAAACTGTTGGAAGGGGTTGAGGGTCTCAAGTGTACCAGACATGGAGCCTAGAGAGCTGGCCCGAAGAATCATTGAGACTTGGATACAAAGGAAAGGATAAATACATACATACATCAGCCTATTGTAAGCCACACTAGAGGGGGAGGCTCAGACTGGGGAAGGGAGAAGTAGCACAAGCAACCAATCAAATGTGCTGCTGTTCTCATGTTCTAACAATTGTCATGTCGATAGGAGGAGAGAACAGAGTGATGATGAGATAATGTTATGAATCTGCTGCATTTTTTATTACTGCCCAGTCAAAGGCTGGGGGAGGGACAAGACCTATAATTGTTACATAACTGCAGAATAGAAAATCAGGTTTCCTGCCCTGCCAGACAGGACTGTGATGTGTGTCAGAGCTGTGTAAATTTCAAGACTGGATGAATGGAAGTTCAAATCTTTTGGTAGATAAAACAGCACTGTTGCATGTATTTTATTTGTGTATTTAGCTGTTTTCCGGGAGTTTAGCTTTAAGTTGATCTATTTCACATATACTGTATAGCGTAACAAGGTTTAAAAGGCTGCAGGTCTCCTTTAACGTACACGGTTATGACATTTTTGTCAAGTTTTATGGTTTTTAAGGAATCTTGTATTAATTTATTTACTTAATGAAACCATTGTAAATCCCTGTAATAAATTATTATTGTCCTTGGTAGCAGTGACTGAACTCCTTAACTGGCGTTTTAAAGGAAATACAGTACACATGTATTTTGTGATTCCAGATGGGGAGCGGTGGTGTATATGTGTATATTTATATAGACCCGTTCCACTCGCACTCTTAGGAACGCCGAGTGTTAAGAAGGCCATAAAACACTCCTTTCACCAAGGTAAGAGGTTCTGTTTTAATAGTAATTTTGTACCGGATGTGAATTAATACAACAGCAAAAGAACGCAAGAAGTGTTACAGCTTAAGAAAAAGTTTTAAATCAATTTTCAATTTCCGATCCTCTTGTGCCAAACGTTTACTCTTGTCATAAAAATTCCCCTGGAGTCGCAATCTCCATCAGCCCCCAAGGACCTCCATCTCCCACAACCATAATCAAACTTCTCCTTTTTAAGCATTTTTTCTTTTATTCCACTTTTAGGCCCAGGATAAAATAAAAATAAAATCAATAGTTAACTTCTGACAGTAAAAAAAAAAGAAAACACTGGAAATATACCGTTAAAGGGGACCTGTCATTATTTCCTACTTAATCTGGATCAGTAGGACACGTCAGCACTGCTCAGCACTTCTACTGTACAAAGTACAGTACTTGCAAGCCAATTCAAAAATGCTGAGCTCCTTATGTGCTCTAAAGCCTAGGCAGTCCGGGACACATGGTCTTTGGATACAAGGAGCATTGTGGTTGTTTCACATCATAGGGGACTGCAGAAAGTCTGTTTTCTGATAGACAGGAGTGAGAATCAGCCAGACACACCCATGAACAAGAACCTGATGAGCAACTAGGCTGCCCCCCAGGTACATATGAAATTACAAACCACAAGCTAAGATTCGGTTTTGAAAACACTTGCTGATACAATAATTTACTTTAATCAACCCCTTGTAGCCATTTATGAGTTTGTAACGCTAGAAGCATTAGCCATTTATTGGCTTCCCAAATTTGTGGTCACAATGATCGGGAGCCCATCCTATCAGCCTGGCCAATGGTAAGGCGTTAAGATGAAACCTTTCCTTAGTACATCTTAAAACATTTAAATGTTCCATTTTAACCACTTGAGCTCCAGAAGATTGTACCCTCTTCATGACCAGGCCATTCTTTGCAGTTAGGCCATTTTTTCCAGTTCAGGTCTGCGCTACTTTAATTGGTAATTGCGTGGTCATGAAATGCTGTTCCCAAACAACATTTTTATCATTTTTTTCACACAAATCGAGCTTTCTTTTTGCCAGTATTTGAACACCACTGTTTTTTTTTTTTCATTTTTTGCGATAAAAAAAAAAAAATCCCACCTTTCGAAAAAAAAAAAAACAAAAAAAAACAATATTGTCTACTTTCTGCTATAAAAGACATCCAATAAAAAAATGTAAAAAAAAAAAAAAAAAAAATTACATTTCTTCATAAATTTTGGCCAAGATGTATTCTGCTACATGTCGTTGGTAAAAAAAAAAATCCCAATAAGTGTATATTGATTCATTTTTGTGAAAGTTATTGTGTCTACAAACCATGGTATAGAAACTGGATTTTTTTTTTTTTTTTTTGTTTCAGCTAGTAATGGCGGAGATCAGTGAATTATAGTGGGACTGCAATAGTGAAACGTGTGGCAGGAAATCTGACACTTACTGATGCTGGGGGGGAACAGACTTACTGCCACTAACATCACCAGTGACAATAAGGCTAGGTTTCCACTAGTGCGACTTTTCATGCAATTTGGGACTGAAAAGTCGCATGACAAGTTGTACCCAATGATTTCCAATGAGTACCGTTCATATCTGTGCGACTTCAAGTCGCAGCGACTTCAAAGTAGTCCCTGCACTACTTTGGTCCCACTTTGATGCGACTTACACAAGAATACACAGGCATTGCTTCAAGTCACGGCAAAAAAATCGTGGCAAAATCGCGTGACTTTCGGGAAGCAATAGTGGAAACATAGCCTAATACAGTAATCAGTGCTAAAAATATACACTGTCACTGTACTAATGACACTGGCTGGGAATGGGTTAACATTTACGAAGATCAAGGGGTTAAATGTGTGCATAACAATGTTTAGCATGTTTACTGTGTGGTGTTTTACTAAGCAATCTGCCGGTTTTTACTCCCTACTTTACCTACACAGGGCTCTCTTCTGTCATTCGCTGAGCCGATCAGCGGGTGTTGGCCAATAAACCATTAGCTGGGGACCGCTCATCTGCTTGTGCTGCAGCGAATGACAGCACAGTCTTCTGGGTCCGCTTGCTCATGCGATGTACAGGTTCGTGATTGTGCCTGTATAAGCCAACCTGCTGCAGTAAATGTACTGCAGCAGGTCAGTAAGCTGTTAAATAAACCATGAGAAAAAACTCCACCAAAACTAACATTTTTAATACGCAGGCCCTGGAAATCTCAGGTTTTTTTCTTTTTCTTAGGTTATCCTATCTCTTACAGTAGTACTACTCTTTGCTTTGTGACCTGTTGGCTTGTAATACGTATATCTTTTTGGCCCTATTTATGGGAATCTGAAGTCTGTTGTGCTTGAAACAAGCTGAGCATAAAGACAACAATAAGAAACATAGGAACATTACAGTGAACAAAAATGTCAGTCATTGGAACATTTGAGTTTTCAAAAACTTCTGGTAGCCCATGTGACAGGGTGACAATTCCGGAAATAAGATTGGGAGATGGAGACAGAGTGTTGTCACCCTATAACAGTGAGCGCCTGAACAAGGCAGCCATCTGCAGCATATAGGATTGAAGACACTATCTTTTTTAATACTTTTTTAAAAAACATCACTTGCTTACACTAGCTTTTTAAATATTTGAGAGCTTTATTATGGAGACTTTAGTTATACTAGGAATTATTAACCATTATTATTTATACTAATTATGAAAGCAATAACCATTGTTTGTCTGTCTGGCTCTACAAGGGATGCCTGGCCCTAAATTTCCTATTTATTCCCTGAAAAAAAAAAAAAATCATAAGCTTATTGAGCATCAATGAAGACGCTTTTCAGCAACAGCTGGGAGGCCCACAGCCGCCCGTCCCTCCTCGAAGGGTCTTTGTGCCAGAGACGGCTTTGAGCCGGTGCCAAGCAATATGTGATTGTGGCACTGTGGCAGTGGCAGGTTATGACCATCAACGAGGGCAATATCTGACATGGTTTTGCTCTTGCTGTAACAGGGTTTTTGCTACGACAATCTGTGTTTTCCTTTCCCGGCGGACTCGGCTATCATTGTACGCAAAGCCTTTGAAGTAACAGAAATCCTATTGAAAGCTCCCAGGCTGTTCAATGTGAAATTAATTCATCTCTCTGCACCTCGGAGCCGGCTAGGACAAGCAGTCCTGATATTGGGCTCCACTGTGCCATCTCAAGCTTTATTCCATTTGTGCGCCTTAAAGGGGAGTTCTAATTTGTGCTACTTTTTAATGTACATGTTGTTAGGTTTAAATGAAAATAGGCTAACTGTAGCCAAAAATTATTTTTAGTTTCTGCAGAAAAGTTAGAGTTTTAGTAATACCTTTGTTGGCTAACTTAAAGTGATTGTAAAGTCTCTTTTTTTCCCCTATAAAAATAACAAACATGTTATACTTACCGGCTTTGTTGCAGTGGATTCTCAGGTCCCTCTTCTGTGGTCCTGGCCCCTCCCTCCTGTTCAGTGCTCCTACAGCAAGCAGATTACTATGGGGGCACCGGAGCCGAGTCACAACTCCCTGTGTCCATTCAGACACAGAGCCCCGACCATAAGTGCATTAAAAAAGGTAAGCTGCAATTTTTTTTTTAAGCTATGCTATGTGAATTGGGACATGTAACAAATATAAAGTAGATGTTATCCCAATTTGGCATCAAAAGTAGAAATACACTTTAAGTTAGCCAAAGGAGGGTATTACTTAAAATCCAAAAATCCTGCAATAATCGATGGCTCACATGGTACAATATTCTACTAATTTTAGTTTTAGATTTAGAGTAAATATTTCTGTCTGTGATCCCTTTGGGAAGATCAACCAGAGAGGTCACCAGCACGCCTCAGTCTTCCAAAAAATACCATGGCGTCATATGAATCACACTATCTGTGTGATGTTGTGGGCTCATGTGTGTCCCTAAGGTGTGTCGGTGACATATATTGTTTGCTCACTATAATGCCAGTCATTAGTTCCTACAACACCCTAATTGAACTTCAGATGGATCCAGTAAGTTGTAGTGTGAATATGCTAATGGCCCCCTTTAACTGCTTCAGCCCCGGAAGATTTTACCCCCTTCCTGACCAGAGCACTTTTTGCGATTCGGTACTGTGTCGATTTAACTGACAATTGCACCCAAACAAAATTGACGTCCTTTTTTTCGAACAAATAGAGCTTTCTTTTGGTGGTATTTGATCACCTCTGTGGTTTTTATTTTTTGTGCCATAAACAAAAAAAGAGCGACAATTTTTTAAAAAACACAATATTTTTTACTTTTTGCTATAATAAATATCCCCCAAAAATATATAAAAACTATTTTTTTCTTCAGTTTAGGCCGATATGCATTCTTCTACATATTTTTGGTAAAAAAAATCGCAATAAGCGTATATTGATTGGTTTGCGCAAAAGTTATAGCTTTATGGCATTTTTATTATTATTTTTTTTTTTTAATAGTAATGGTGTGACTGCAACATTATGGCGGACACGTCGGACAATTTTGACACATTTTTGGGAGCATTGGCATTTTTACAGCGATCAGTGCTATAAAAATGCATTGATTACTGTAAAAATGTCACTGGCAGTGAAGGGGTTAACTAGGAGGCGATCAAGTGGTTAATGTGTTCCCTATTGTGTGTTCTAACTGAAGGGGGAGGGGACTGTATAGGGGAGTTAATAGATCGCTGTTTATACTCTGTATGAACAGACAATCTGTCTATTCTCCCCTCAGAGAACCGGGATCTGTTTGTTTAAACACACAGATCCCGGTTTTCTGTGTGCCCCGAGCGATCGCGGGAGCCCGGCGGTGATCGCGACCCCGGGCACTTGCATTAGCTCCATGGGCGAGCGGGGGGGGGGCGCGCCCCTAGTGGCCAAATATAAAATCGACGTAACATGACGGCGATTTGCGCAACCGAGCCATGTTGCTGCAGTACAACTGCGGCGGCTGGTCGGCAATCGGTTAAGAGGGAATTCACCTCACTTCCTGCCCTTGTTGCAGCAAACAAGAGATGAAGGAAGCAACTTCGCTGGAAAAGGAAGACTCACGGGCATAATAACCTGACAGAGGTTTTACTGAAAGAAAATATATTTTTGTTGCCATCTGTGTTCCCAATAGAAATATCTTACATCACTTCCTGTCTGAACAGGAAGAGTAAGGGGAAATATCCTCAACAGGAACATTGACTGCGATAAAAATCTGCCACAGACTCTTATTTCATCTCTCTCTGTCCAAGATTAACTTTAAAAAGTTGTGCAAATGTCTGAAATGTCTTTGTATGATGTAGTATTAACAGTTTCTTTCACTGGAAACATCTGAACTCAATCATTTGGAGGGGTGTCCACATACTGTTAGCCATATAGTGTTTATAAAATGAGTATTGCTATTATTAGATACAGCAACATTAATTGGTTTGTACCAATGTAAGAACAAAACACAGAAGAGAAAAAAGAAGTAAATAAAACTACAGACAACGTGTAAGGTCACCCCCATGACATGTCCGCCTATATGCAACTGCCTTCATAGGCTGTTTGATGCCCGCACCCTGGGAACAAATTATCTAACCGCTTTAAATAACAGTAAGTTGAATTTGCAAATGCTTGAAGATTCACAGTCCACATCTACACTGACATTTTCCATAGTACAAGGGTGGCAGTCAGCAGTGTGGTTCTAACTGGTTCACCTCCCCAAATTAGATTTCTAAAAAAGATCAGGCATTGGGGTTTATTTACTAAAGCTGGAGAGTGCAAAATCAGGCTCGCTTCTGCATAGAAACCAATCAGCTTCTTACCTCAGCTTGTTCAATTAAGCTTTGGTAATAAAACCTGGAAGCTCATTGGTTTCAATGCAGAAGTGAGCCTGATTTTGCACTCTCCAGCTTTAGTAAATAAACCTTTTAGTTTTGAAGAACACAAATACAGACTGTAGCTTCCAGACTGAAGCCTGTTTTTTGGTATGCTTATATAATAAATGTTTCTTGTTAAAACAATGCTTATGAAAAACGACATACTGTATGTTCCTTTGTAAGTGAAACAATGGAGGGCAGTCTTGTGAGGCGATGAGGAGACGCCAAGCTGTTTTCTCATCAGATGGTTAACCATGATTAATATACTACATCAGAACAAACTATACAATTTGCTATGTACAGTACACATATATATTATGCAATATATATTAAAGATCCTACTGTTTTCTATACACGTATCATAAGCCTAATTTTAGAGATTCTGGTGAAATCTAGCAATTATCGATTATTTTCTGCTACTATTTTTGTCTATTTAGACACATTTTGTGCGATTGAATTTAAGTGTATGTAAACCCTAAATCTTTTTTTCAGTATATTTTGTTTTTGTAGGAAATAAGTGTGTATGTATTGTTTTTTTCTACGGGAGCCTGCAAAGCATTGCACCTGTGATCAGTGAATTGTGGGTACAATGTAAGGTGGTTCCTGCAGACACTTAGCTTTCTGGCTGCACCTTTGTAGGGCTTTCAATTACAAAGCTGGAGGAAGTATCAATGGACTACAAGTGCGCTGATCACCACGCTCGTAGTTCACTGAAACTACAGATCTGTCAGCTGTGGTGGCCACCAGGACTTGTAGTTTATTCATTCACAGATCATTGTGAGTAAATGAAGTAGCTGTGCGAGTGGAGCCCCACACAGCTGTGCCGTATTTAAATGTGACAGCAACTGCAGGGGCTCAGGTGGTGAGGGGGGAACATGTTACACCCTAATTATGAGTGTAACATGGCAAAATGTAACATAACAGTGAACTAAGCCTTTAAGTGAATAATTTTTTTGGGAATCTCTTGCAGAGTTTCTTACCTGGAGAATCTTTATTATTATTATTTAAGGTACTTATATAGCGTCATCAATTTACACAGCGCTTTTACATATACATTGTACATTCACATCAGTCCCTACCCTCAAGTAGCCTAAAATCTAAGGTCCCTAACTCACATTCACATACTTGGGCCAATTTAGACAGAAGCCAATTAACCTACCAGCACGTCTTTGGAGTGTGGGAGGAAACCCACGCAGGCACAGGGAGAACATGCAAACTCCAGGCAGGTAGTGTTGTGGTTGGGATTCAAACCAGCGATCCTTTTTACTGCTAGGTGAGAGTGCTACCCACTACACCACTGTGCCACCCTTAGAGTAATGCTAATGTCAGACAGGCAAATCTGTCACACTACTGATCCTGCTGTTGATTTATGAATATGTCAGGATTGCTAAGAGGCTGCCTGTCTGTCCCTATGGAATCACTCTGTCTTTAGCTGAAGCAGCAAGATGTTGCTCCTATTGTTAGGGATTGAGATTCTGCAGCATTTGGGACAGTGACTAAACAACATCTCACTGCATCTGGCTACATATGGATTCCAGAGCGATAGGGGAAGACAAACAGCCTTTTTAGCAATTCTGCTACTTGAAATTTGTCTCTAGCAGAATTGCCCATCTGACATAAGACAGGTGATTTTTTGCAGTACCCCCCCCCCCCCCCCCTTTTTTTTTTAAAGTGTTTTAAAGAAATTCATAGTCAGTTTCTGCCCAGGTTCACACTGGGCTGCAGGAATGAAGCCGTACAAGTTCAGCTGAACTTGCACGATTTCACTCCCGCATGTCAGTCTCGATTTCGGCCGCAATTTCAGAGACATCTGTGCAGGTCAAATTGCATGTCAAATCGTACCAATGTGAACCAGGACTCTAGGATATCGCTAAAAAGCAATGAATGGTGAATTACCACCGTACACCCACCCTCCACCCACCTTACCTTCATGGGTGGTTTGGTGGTGAGCTATCAGTGTGCAGTCATTGCACCAGCTGCGTGGGCGCTGACAGCTCATCACCCAAGGAGATTACCACAGCGAGGACTTTTTTTTTTGTTGTGAAAAGGTGAACTTGCACATTTGGTTTTGGCAATGTTTCATATCAGTGATAAGCTCACCAGTGACAATTGCTCTTCACTCACCGCTAAGGGCTTAGCTACAAATTGCTGAAGGAAGAGAATGATTTGCAGCAGAGCACACTGACCCAATCCTGTAGCACTAGTATAGCTTGTACCAGCGACAAAATTGCTTCTAAGCGACAAATGTCCAGAATTTATCTCTGCTACAAAATAACCTGTCTGGCATCAGCCTAATAGTGTTTGCTGTTTTTTTATGACAACGCTAAGAGCCCTTTCACGCATGGGCAGTGCGGATGCCAGCGGTAAAATGGCGCTATTTTTAGAGCCGCTTTACCATCGTTTTAGTGGCTGTATTCGGCCGCTAGTGGGGCGGTTTTACCCCCCTGCTAGCGGCCGAGAAAGGGTTAAAACCACCGTGCTGCCCCATTCGTTTCAATGGGCAGGAGCGATGAAGGAGCAGTATACACACAGCTCCTTCACTGATCCAAAGATGCTGCTAGCAGGACTTTTTTTACCGTACTGCCAGCGCACCACTCCAGTGTGAAAGCCCTCAGGCTTTCACACTGGAGTGTGAGGAACGACTCTTTCAGGGCGCTTTGCAGACACTATTTTTAGCGCTGTAGCGCCTGCAAAGCGCCCCAGTGTGAAAGGGGTATAAACCACTGCCTTCCAATTAAAAGTAGCATTGTCAGCTTGCCATGAGTGTTCATTCAGTTGGCTGATGAGATGCCTATCAGGTCCGTGAATGCCTCCTGCAGGCCTGATGGGCAGCCTAATGCCCAACGAAAGGAGCAAACATTGTAAGCTTACAACACGGCTGCTAATTGGAAGGCAGCAGTTTAGTGTTGTCAGCCTGAAACAGGAAGTGTTATTACTGGCAACATTCTCTATTTGCTTGAGAAAACTGTATAAGCTGAGAAATGACACCAAAAATATTGAATAGTTGATTTAGAAAATCCTCATCATATGATGTATGGCGCAATCCACCGGTTCTAAAAGGTTTATTTACTTTTTCATATTAAATGTTTAACATGGAAAGCAATCTGACTAATGCAAGTGGACTTCCCTTTTGTGTTGCCTGATGATTTCAGACATCCAGTGGTTTAGATTTATCAGATCAAATAATCAGATACATAAAAAATATGCATTTATGGCCAACATAAGATAACATTTTCAAAAAATGTGCAAAAAATAAATAAATAACAGTACCCGTTAAGACCACAAGATGGTGCAATACATTCCAATGTTGCTGACTATTTATCATACAAAGGACGCTATATAGACTATACTAGGGTAGGATCCACATGTACCATATTTGCACACTTACTGCTGATATTTTTATTTATTTATTTATTTATTTTTTATGTGTCATAAGGAAATCACCAAGTGATGATGGAACAACTAAAAAGAAAATATTGTATCTGCCTACCTAAAGGAGGAAATAAATGAGTGATGTCAGATGAACAGCTTTTGTTTTAAGACAATGCTGGTAACAAATTATATTTACCTGTAGACCTTGTATAAGGGATTTCCACTTTTATAACAATATAAAAGAGAATATTTATCTTCTTTCTGCTCTGTTTTTACAATGTTGCCTGTGACTGTCACAAACAGAAACTATAACGTCGGCCATTAGCCATTCGCCGGCAGATTTGAGGACACTCTGGACCCCTGGATCTCTGGAGGGGGTAGTGTTAATAAACTAGAAACACCAAAAGACAAAGTCTACATACACCTGAGGTTCCCTTCCTACCTGTATGATTTATGATCGTCAACACTTTGATTGGCCATCACAGCACACCACTTTCTGTCTACATGTACTAACTCCAGCATTGGCTGCACATCATTGCTTTGGATTGTCTTCCTGATCAACAGTAGACCATGCCTGTGCATTGTGTGTCAGCAGAGGTACGTGTAATCCCCACTAGAGGCTCATGTGACAGGGTGACAACAAGGGAACAATTAAGTGACAAGGAGACAGCATTGTCACCTAACAGAAAGTGCCTGAACCTTGACCTTCATGGTGGGATCACCAGATAATATCTATTGAAGAATGCAAGTTTAAAAAGATTGAAAAATGACTTTTGATATGACATTAGAATATAGTGATGTGGTTTAGATCTACTCACTCACAGGCATCTTATATCTTTCAGGGAGACTAAAAGCAATTTCTTCTTGCTGGAAATCCGTGCTCTTGCCACTGAGTCATCAGCTGTGTTCTCTATATACATTGTAATTGCCTTAACAAGTGATAGGAGATGTCATTGCTGATGTTTCTGAGCATTCAAAAAGCCAGAGAGCCAGTGGGCCATTTAAACTGCTGGCATCAACTATTGTGCTCTTTCCAACTTTGGGTGGACTGTTCCTTTAAGGATCACTTTCAGCTTTCTTAACTTACACCCTCATAGAGAAATGCATTCAGGTTTTCTTGTTACATACACTGCACTCACTCTAGCAAAGGGCAATGGTGTAAATGTCTGTCTTTCAATCATATGTCTTTTACATGACAGTAAATACCTGCATATTCCCCTGCTGGCCTCTCTTGTCTGGCTTCTCTTTACTGGTGGAATCTGCAGAAAGAAGATAGATGAGGTTATATTTAGAATGCAGGCAGGTTACAGGACAAATACATGACATGTTTGCAGAGATCCATGTGACACAAAAGAGCTGCACCTATGGTAATATTAGACCACCAATTCTTTGAGTATAAGTGCAGGGGTAGGCCACCCTGAAGAAGTGGAGATCTACCTGAACACCATGGAAAAGATCAAAGACCACCAGGGTACAGCATTTTTATAAGGAGGTAACCTAGCAAGACCCCAGAAAAAATTAAAGGAAGGTTGAGGGGTTAGTAGAAAGCAACACAGAGTGCAGGGGTCAGTAGTACATAATACAGAGTAAAGAGGTATGTAACACAGAGTGCAAAAGGTCAGGAGTAACACAAAGTGCAGGGGTCAGTAGTAAGTAACGCAAACTGCCGAGGTCAGTAGTAAGTAACACAAAGTGCAGGGGTCAGTAGTAAGTAACGCAAAGTGCCGAGGTCAGTAATAAGTAACACAAAGTGCAGGGGTCAGTAGTAAGTAACGCAAAGTGCTGAGGTCAGTAGTAAGTAACACAAAGTGCAGGGGTCAGTAGTAAGTAACACAGAGTAAATGTGCTCAGTAGTATGTAATGCAGATTAAAGGAGTATGTAATGCAAAGTACAGTAGTATGTAACACAGAGTGCAAAGATCAGGAGTAACAGAAAGTGCAGGGGTCAGTAGTAAGTAACGCAAAGTGCTGGGGGCAGTAGTAAGTAACACAAAGTGCAGGGGGTCAGTAGTAAGTGAAGCAGAGTGCAGGAGTCAGTAGTAAGTAAGTACAGTAGTCAGTAGTTAACACAGAATGCACAGGTCAGGAGCAACGCAAAGTGCAGGGGTCAGTAGTAAGTAACACAAAGTGCAGGGGTCAGTAGTAAGTAACGCAAAGTGCTGGGGGCAGTAGTAAGTAACACAAAGTGCAGGGGTCAGTAGTAAGTAACGCAAAGTGCTGGGGGCAGTGGTAAGTAACACAAAGTGCAGGGGTCAGTAGTAAGTAACACAGAGTAAATGGATTCAGTTGTACGTAATGCAGAGTAAAGGAGTATGTAATGCAGAGTACAGTAGTATTTAACACAGAATGCACAGGTCAGGAGCAACACAAAGTGCAGGGGTCAGTAGTAAAGTAAAACAGTGCAGGGGTCAATACAGTAAGTAACACAAAGTGCAGGGATCAGTAGTAAGTAACATAGAATGCAGGGGTCAGTAGTAAGTAACGTAGAATGCAGGGGTCAGTAGTAAGTAACGTAGAATGCAGGGGTCAGTAGTAAGTAACGTAGAATGCAGGAGTCAGTAGTAAGTAACAAAAAGTGCAGGAGTTAGTAGTAAATAACGCAGAGTACAGGGGTCAGTAGTAAGTATTCCAGAGTTCAATAGTACATAACACACAGGTCAGGAGTAACACCCATTTCTACCCACAAACAAAAATACATCCTTCCAGTACAAATATCTACCCACCAACACTAAAATTGCACACAGCACACATTCTTCTCTCTCTCTGTAAAATTCACTCACCAGACCTCAAAAGCAGAATTGCCCAGTGGAGGGAGGGAAATTCCTCCAAGGCTCCCCTGAGCTCTGTCATATGACACTTCAGAGCTGAGGAGGAGACTAGGACTTTCCCTGGATCTGCAATACATATTACTCCTCTAATCATAGGTCAGAGAGGCAGTGGGTATAGTCAGGAGCTGACGGTATGGTGGGGTCGCGATCCACCTGTCATATGGCCGTGATTGACGAATGGATCCTGATCAACCAGTTGCCAACCCTCAGTCTAGTGACTTAAAGCGTATCTAAACCCAAAAATTAAAATTGAATGTATTGCAGCTTACCCATCCTTAGATGTGGTGCATGTATTAGTTTTCTTTTTAATGCTTTTTCCTTTTATTTTCACAGGGTGATCCTGCTAGTAAGGGCTCTTCACACAATAAACTGATGGGAAAACCGACATCAGCTTCCATCAGTTTTCACGCGGGTCAGTTATGTGCCCTATTCACATCAATGTTGATGTCATGTCAGTTTTTTTCCTATGCAGAAAAAATCCGCAAGTGATACCAGTGTTGTGGTGTGAACAGGGCACATAGAGAACAATTGTTTTATTTTTTTTTTTGTGCCCTTGCAGAATGCATGCAAAAAAAACTGACCTCTCTGCACCATGGTGTAAACGAGGCCTAATGCCGGCCATACACTGTTTGAATTTCGAAAGAATTTTCTTTCGAAAAACGTATGAAAGAATTTTTGTACGAATTTCGCACCATTAGTGGGCTGCAACAATGGCCGATTTTCGTGCGGCAATCAAATTTGAGGAATCGGACATGTTGGAAATTTTTTGAAAAACAAATGATTTTCTAATCAATGATGGGAGAGTCGTGCGAGAAATGTATTAAGAAAAGAAAATTTACGGAGACAAAAGAAGATTCCCGCCCACGAAAATTCTTTTCTGTAGCAACATGAGGTGAAATTGAAGGCTTGGTTGGACGAATTTCGAAAATCAATGGTGGCATCATCGGATCACAAAAAAAACGAACTTTCTGATTTTGAAAAGAAAATTAGTTCGAAATTCGACCGTGTATGGCCTGCTTAAGTCTGCTGTTTCTCAATTTTTTTTTAACAAACCAAGCTGTCCAGAAAAATGTGGCAGTTAGAGGGTTCAGACCAACCATTTAAACCGGAACTAAACTCATCGACTTAACGGTTTCTTAAAACTGTTACATTCAAGACATAGTGTGAATGATAACTGTCATGGTTGCTTGTTCTCTCATGACAGGTGTCACATATACAGCACCATGGCAACTGCAGATCAAACAGACGCTAAGATGGCAGCTTCCTTGGCTGTAATAAATAGGAGGGTTTGGTTTCACTTTAACACTGACAAGGGTGCTGACAATGCATGGTAAAAACGTTATCCCAAAAAGAAAAAAACTGTTCCTGTAACTGTGTAAAAAGTGGAGTTTGATTTTTTAGTCACCTACGTAAAGTCCATCTAAATCCACTAGTTCCTCTAACACAGTGGTTCTCAACCTGGGGGTCAAATGACGATTTGCCAGGGGTCACCGGATCCTGGGCTTACGCTGCTCTCCTAGCCTTTTTTGCGGCCACCCAGCAGGGCTGTTCCTGGAGCCTGTGACTGCCCAGCTGGGCTGTTCCTGGAGCCGCCCACTCAGCCGCCCATTCAGTTCACGGCATGGCTGGGGGACAGAAACTAGAGGTTAGCAGACTGGTGAGGAATGTGAAGTGGGAGGGGCTGGAGGGAGACCCCATCTCCTGATTTCGGCATAGGTGTCACTGCCCCCCCCCCCTTCAGCACTGCCACTCATCCCATTCCCCCCACCAAGGAGTAAGAGAAGGAATAAAAATTAGCTTAGAGAGAGATAAAAGAGAAAGAGAGTGGTGTATTCTAAAATGTGCCATAAGGGGTTTTAATACTGTACTGAGTGGAAGGGACTCAGGGAGAGCTAAATGTCCATGAATTAGGGGTGCAAATTACTTGTCTTTCCCTAGGTGCTGACAACCCACGCTACTAAAATAATTTTACTGTTAGGGGTCCCCACAACTTGGGAAATTTTATCAAGGGGTCACGGCACTAGAGAGGTTGAGAACCACTGCTCTAACATTACCCTCTCCACTATAATGCAGCTGTCCAAGGGAGCATAGTGTACATTGCTCCTCCATAGATAAAGTGTAGAATTGAGTGTAGCCACCCAAGACAAGCCTGTTACTGGCCAGATCACCAGGTACAAATAAAGAAAAAAAGCCAGCACATCTAAGAACTGGTAATCTGCAATATATTAGGTTTTTTTTTTTTGCTTGTTTAAACATGCTTTCAAGCAGAACCAAATGTAAATTATAAAACATGTGAACAGGCAGGCTATTTATTGTAGAAGAGACATGCGGTTAATGCAGGTTTGAATGGAAGGAGGGTGTGATAGTTGTGGGCTGTGGGTGGGGGGTGAGAATGTGCCAGGGACTGGTATGAAGACATTGGCACGTATGTATGTTTTCTTTTTTTTCAGGCAATGTACATTTTCTGGTAAGTACAGTAAATATCTTCTGGTCCTGATATGACAAGAATGGGAGTTGTTTGTAGTCTAAATCAGGAAGGCAGTCTAGCATGACAACACTGCTGTTCTATAGCTACAGTACAGTGAGTGTGTCATCACCCTAGGCCCTCGGACAGAGAGTATGTACACCAGGTGAAGAAAAAGCCTAAAAAACCCCCAAATGCAGTCTCCATATCTAAGGATTCATAAGCTGTGATATATTTTTGTTTTTTGGTTACGATACATTTTAAACTGATTGTAAGCCCTTATTTTTTTTAAATTACAAACATGTTATACTCACCTACTCTGTGCAATGACTTTGCACAGAACAGCCCGATCCTCCTGTTTTCGGGTCCCCCGCCGGCACTCCTCCCCCCCGCCAAGTGTCCAGCATAGCAAGACGCTTTCTTTGGGGGCACTCATGTGGGGTTGCTCCCCCTGCTCCCTCCTCACAGACTGTGATTGACAGCCGTGGAAGCAAATGCTCTTGCTGCTGTCTCTGCCTATGAGGAGGTAAAGAGCGGAGAAAGCCGCTGCTCTCGTGCACATCGCTGGATTGAGATCAGGCTCAGGGAAGTATGAGGGGGAGCTGAGGATGGGGGGGGGGACTACATTTAGAAGGTTTTATACCTGAAAGAAGAAGTACAACCAAAGCCTGTTTGGCTGTACTTCTTACTCCTCTTGTGGATCACAGGAGTGCAGTTTGTTCTGCACTCCCGTGACCTGTTTTCAGCAGACAGCGGGCTGAAGCCTGATGTCGGCTGACATCACAGAGCCAATCCAGGCTCCGGCAAGATCATGATAATGAAGTCAGGATCCGCCCACATGCCTGGACCGGCACCCGGCTCAACTTTTACCACCCCCTCCACAGCCCAGAGCTCCAGTGAATGCGGGGGGGGGGGGGTTCATACTGACAATCACCGCCTCTCTGATTGGCAATGCTTGATTGCTCAGTTCTCAGCTTTAGAGCCGGCAGGGGACAGATGTAGCATCAGATCGATGCTGTATCCACCTTGTTAAGTATGATTCAGAAAAACAAAACCCCATACTTCTCTTTTAATGCAGAGAATGCATTAGGCCTCATGTACACTGCTGCTGCTAAATGGACGTTTAGGAGGAGTTGGACATTTTTTTCAACTGCCCCTGAACCCTCCTCTATGTTATCGGTACATGTACACAGGGATTTTATAGTTGTTTCTAGGCAGCCAAATGCTTCTAAACGCAGCTAAACGCGGTAACTCGCATTTAGCCGTGTTTTGTTTACAGCCGTTTTTCATTTTTGTCTATTTTAAAAAATAAATAAAACATTTTTTTTTCAAATGCTTCTAAACGCAAATGGACGTTTTAAACGTAGGTTACTAGCCTAAGAAAAAAAACCTTCAGCCTTTAGAAGAACTTTAAATGAGGGTAACACATGGCTCTTTTGAATAGTGGTAGCACAATTTCCTTTTCCTCATTTGCCATATATATTTAATAGAATCCAACAGCGTCAAAAATGTTGAAAAGCTGACAAAATCTGACAAAGCAACATGCCAGATCTCAGCAGCTGCTTTGTACATACCCCCCACGTCTGTGCAAACTGATCTCAGAATTTCACATAGCTTAAATATTTATCAGGCTCCCGTGGTTATATAATATTCCACATTCGTGCGCGTACTGCGGTGCTGCAATGTAAACATTTGCTACGTGCATTATTATGTTAATGAGCATATGTTCATCAGAATAGCCCTTCCCCCAGCTCGCCTCCCCGTCCTCAGAATGGAGTCATGGAAAAAAAAAAAAAAACTCTTCCAGTGCAATTAAGGTAAGAATAATACTTTTTTGTTGTTTGTACACAGATCCTCTTTTAAAGGCTCCACATGCTCAGCTTCATGGTCTTGTCAGTTGAATGGCATCAGCAGCAGCAGCTTGGGATCAGCTGTCTGTGAGCCAGGACTCTGTTAATCATACACAGAACGTAACCTCAAAGCATAAGACCAGAGCTGTCCTCGGGTAAACCCAGCCCGTGATCTTTGTAATGTGCTGTCCTTATGGAGGCTACCACTCAATAAAAGCATTGTGTGACAGAGCAATGCATGCAATGCGCCCATTCTCCCACATTTTATCAGAAGACTATTATAGTGTCCTACCCTCATAGGTATATACAGTATTTAGACATGCCTCTTAATGAAAAGATGATGACAGAGGCAAAGAATCTGTTCCCCAAATTAGGGTTATGGCACATAGACATTTTTAATATCTTCCCACTGACAGATTTAAAGCTGAATTCTGGGCACACAAACTTTTATTTAAATATATTTCTCAATAGCCCCAAAAAAAACATGAATTCACTTTGTGCGCATGAAATGCCTTAGCAAATCTAGTTATTACCTAGTAAAAGTCATGGTGACATCATCAATGTGCTGTACATTGCCTGTGCAGAGAGCAGAGCTGTGGGACGGACCAGACAGGCCCCTCTCACTACAGGCTGCCTGCAGAAAATGACAGGAGGGGGCGGAGACAAGACCAGTCACCCCGCACAATGAGAGAGAGCAGCAGTGACCGGTCTTTATTACAGGAAGCTCCTGTTAAAAAAGCTCACCCTAGATGTGTAAAAAAGAACAGCGTTATAGTAAATGAATAAACAATAGCTACTAAATTGATGAATAAGCTGCTGATAATCAGCTCATTCATAATACAGATTAATTGGCCACAAACAACACAAATCCATTGGCAGGTAAAATAGCTCCTGTATACAATATTTATTTTGTGTATTTAACTATTTGCCTGGAGTTCAGCTTAGTTTTTAGTTTTAATGTGCATGTAGGGTTAAAGCAACTATACTGCATATGGGACGAAAACAAAACGCAGGCAGTCTGCTTTATGAATTGTACATCAGCTCCAGGCCTTTTTTTGACACTTTTGTTTACATGTGAAGATCTGTATTTTTTGCTAGAAAATTAGTTAGAACCCCCAAATATTACATATTTTTTTAAAGCATAGGCCCTAGAGAATGAAATGGTGGGTGTTACCTTTTTTTATGTCTCACAATATTTGCACAGCGCTTTTTCAAATGCAATTTCTATGCAAAAAAACACAAGACAGAACCCATTTTTTTGTAAACTATAAAAGATGATGTTACGCAGAGTAAATAGATGACAAACATGTATATTTTAAAATTGCGCACGCCCGGTTACAAAAGACGGAAACTTTGCTATCCATAGGCAACGCTTTAAAAGCCTTTACAGGTTGCCACTTTAGATTTACAGAGGAGGTCGGGTGCTAGAATTACTGCCCATGATCTTACATTCAAGATGATACCTCACATGTGTGGAATTATCATTGTTTGAGTGTGTGCAGGACTGACATGCACGTTTGCCTTTGCGCGCTAGCATGGGGGAATGGGAGCAAAAAAAAAAAAAAAAAGATTAATTAAAAAAATAATAATAATAATTCATTTATTTTTATGTTTACACTGTTGCTTTATTTTTATTTTTTTTTATCACTTTTATTGTTGTCACAAGGAATGAAAACATCCTTTGTGACTGCAATAGGCATGTAACAGGTACTCTTTATAGAGGTCTATAAGTTCCCAAATCCCTCCTCTGTACTTGAAAGTATTCAAAACACCAATACTGATGTTTTTGAACACCTTCATTTAAAAAAAAAAAAATGGCGCCATTGACATCCGGGTATAAGGAAGTGATGTCATATCATCCCTTCTAGGTTACCATCACGAACAGCCGATCAAAGCCGATTCCGGCTTTGCTTGGCTGGCCGGCCAGCCGTAAAACGTGGCGGCTGGTAGCACGGGTCTCCCTGTGGGACGGGAGAGCCCAAGAGAGCCCTGGAAGCCCCTTCTGCTGCTTGTAATAGCAATCGAGTGGCTAGTTAGATGCTCCAATTGCTATTACAAGAGAGCCAGCTGTAAAAATCTACCAGGATGATGCTGCACCCGCAGGCATCATTCCAGTATAACCACCAAAAGTCCAGTGACGTACGGGTACGTCGCTGGGCGTTAAGTGGTTAAGGGCTGGTTCACACTGGAAAACGCACATTTTATCACATCCCTGTGTGTTTCGGTTTTGACAGCCCTATTCACTTTAATTGGCTGTCAAACGCACAGGATCACACAAACAGTAGGGCATGCATGACTTTTAAGAGATTTTAGTGATTGTGTTTAAGTCTTCTCTAAATTGGAGTTCTTTCTTTGCACATCAGTGATAAGATCCACCTATTCCAGATGAACCCCTCCCTAAGATGTTGGATAAAAGTGCAAAAAAAGAAGAAAAAAACAAACCTGTAGGGGGTAAAGTTACATAGTATAGTATAGCATAGAATAGCATAGCATAGCATAGTATAGTATAGTATAGCATAGTGCCTTTGCCTGGCTTCCACCCACAGTGCCCAGGTGAGGGTGACTTAATCCTCTTTCTGGCCAGATCTTGGAGAATGTTGAGTAGCCCAAATCCAACAAGAAGATGATCTTGCACTGTGCTGCAGCGTCTTTTTGCACTGCATCTGCATCTGAGCTGCTCAGTATTCCCTGGGATCTCATTGGCAGGAAGGTGATGCCCCCCATACATTTTGGAAGTCAGGGGAAAGTGAGGATATTATGCATTTCTCCCCCCACGGGTTCTTTTTTTGCACTTCGTGCATCTGCTAAAGAAGGGGGCCGCAATGAATAAGCAGATATTGCCTGAAGTGCAAGCTCTGCTTTAAACTGGTTACACCCAGATAGAGAGGCAGATACATGAAATGTCAGATGGGGACAGATCCTAAGACTGCTAGTTTCTGTCTCACTTCACCATTGGTTATGAAAAGTACACAGTGTGGTTAAGTTTCATAAAGTAGTCAACCACAGATACCAGTGTTTAAGTTGCTAAATTCCGGTTATTAGTCATGACTGTAGATGCCGCTACAGAATATCATAGTTTTAGGGGGTGCATGGATGGGTTCAGCTAGGGTCACATGATCCTTTGATATAGGGTAGAAAAGCTATTCAGAGCTTAACAGCATAGCTATCATTATAAGTAGAGATGAACAAAACTGAGAGCTTTTATTTCCCCCGAAATCGGGAGATTTTGTCAAAATGTTGCCATTTTAGCAAATGCATTGAGGAAGGCATATCTTAAATGTATTTCAACTTTTGCAGACAAATTGGGATAATACCTGCTTTATTTGTTTACATGCCCCTATTTACAAAGCATAAAAACATCTTCTTTAGATGCTATATTGTATACCCTTCAGCTGCTCATAAGGGGCAGTGCCCCCCTAATCCATGCGCCTGGCCCCTAATCTCCATTCAGGGCACCGGACGCATGGATTTCAATGGTGGGTTTTTTTGGGGGTTTTTTTTAAGCACATGATAAGAGCCCACTTTTGTGACATTAGCGAATTAATATTCGCTAATGTCTTCCTGCTTCTCCTCCCGGCCAATCAGGAAGTGGGTCCTGAGATCCAGTTGGCCGGAAGGAGAAGCGACCGCCAGGAAGAGATGCAGGGGGGAAGCCGTAAGTGTGGGGCTGGCTGGAGGCCTGGCGGGCGACGGGCGATCGAGTGATGGGTGATCGAGCAACGGGGGTAGGGGTTTGTTTGCCGCCCTCCCCCAAAAAAGCACCAGCCGCCACTGCCTCCAGCAAGGAAAAATCCTAGGTAGTTTTCTTTGTTTATCAGGGGGCTGGGCAGCTGTGCTTGTCATAATTAACTCTGTGTGTACTATGCAGGGAGATCTTCATTATTAAATATACCTAGATTTAGGGCTTTTTGCATTGTATGTTAATGAGGACAGATTTGGGACAGAAAACACTGTTCAAAAAAAGCACATTCAGCCATGACACCTCCCCTTAATAAACATCTAAAAGGTAAGAAATATTTTTTAAAATATTTTTAGGCAGGCGTGATGTGTGAATGGGAATGCATAACAAACATATAGTGGGGTTTTCTAAAATCTGACTGCAAAAGTGAAAATACACTTTAGGTTTGTCTATTTTGATTTTTAAAGCTGGCCTATATGCAGATATAAAAGACATAAATCAGTTCAGTTCTACAATCATGAATACAGTATTAAATGTAAGTTCCTGAATGTGATCTGGTATCAGCCTCTTGCAGCCCTTGTGCAGCAGAGCCAGAGTGTGAGGGGAAGTATCAGCACAAGGAGCCAATCAATTAATGTTCTGACAAGGAACATGCTAAAAGAAGGAGAAAGCATGACAGAGAGAGGAACTCATCACTGTTTGGATTTGACTTTCTCAGTCCAATTAAACATTTGGGGGGGGGGGGCGGGGGGTCCAGGACTACCTAGGCTTAGAAGATGTAGTTGATGCTGGCCATCTGACTCAGGACATCTAGTGGCAGAAAAAAATAAATGGGGAGTTTGCTTTAAATATTGAAAATAAATCAAACAGCGCTTTTGGTTTGTGGTGCTCAGGCACAGTATACAGGCATACCCCACTTTTAAGTACACAATAAGGTTTATTTACTAAAGCTGGAAAGTGCAAAATCAGGCTCACTTCTGCAAAAAAACAATGAGCTTCCAGGTCTTATTACCAAAGCTTAATTGAACAAGCTGAGGTTAGAAGCTCATTGGTTTCTATGCAGAAGTGAGCCTGATTTTGCACTTTCCAGCTTTAGTAAATAAACCCAATGTGTACTTAAAAGTGGGGTATGCCTGTAGTTCCACCTTAATAATAAATCTCTCTTATCTTCTTTGCTCTGTTAAATATACCATTTACCAATAAATGCTGTTAATCCTTCAGAATCTTGTGAGCTGATAACTGCCTTGTTCCCAACTATCTCTGAGGACTCCAGAACACCTGTTTTCTGTGTTATGGACAAGAGGACAGGGGTGGTTATTGCAGTCCTCTAATAGGGTGACAACACTGCTTCTCCACAGATACAGTACAGTGAGTGAGTGTTGTCATCCCAGGACAGGAAATGTATTTCTGACAGAATCCTCCTAAAATAAATACATTTAAAAAGAAAAACGATTGCAGCCATAACATCTAATGCTGTGTACACACGGTCGGGCTTTCCGATGGGAAATGTTCGATGTGAACTCCATCGAACATTTGCTGTCAAAATTTCTGCACACAAATGTTTGAGAGCAGGTTCTCAAATTTTCCGACAACAAAACTCGTTGTCGCAAAGTCCGATCGTGTGTACACAAGTCCGTCGCACAAAATTCCACGCATGCTCTGAATCAAGAAGAAGGAGCCACACTGGCTATTGAACTTCCCTTTTCTCGGCTCGTCGTACGTGTTGTACGTCACCGCGTTCTTGACGATCGGAATTTCCGACAAGATTTGTGTGACCGTGTGTATGCAAGACAAGTTTGAGCCAACATCCTTCGGAAAAAAATCCACGGTTTTGTTGCCGGAATGTCCGATCCTGTGTACAGGACATAAGTGCTGGTAAGCTGTAATATATGAAGTTTTTGTTCTTGGGACTAGATACACTTTAAAGCCTTGTTCTCTTCCCATTTCTGTTCAATCTTTCAAATATATCTGGGGCGTGAAGGGCTGCAGAGTGGCAAGCAAAACCTTGTACACTACAAAATCTTCTGGCAGTCTGGGGGTTCCAAAATTTCAGAGATACTCCAAGGTGGCTCATATAATTCAGCTGACGCAAATTTTCTCTACCTATTAACAACATGGAAGCTTAAGCAGTGTCTCCAGTCCTAAAAGATTTACTAAGGACCGCAAGGCGATATTATGTCCAAGCCTTCCATCTCTAGGACTCTGTCTGCAAAACTTATACCCTCAGGTCTGAACATATTCCAACGGCCCTTCTTTTCAGTAATCCTTTGTCCGTCCATCGCCGGGCCTCTCCCCACAATGCTTCTCATGGGGGATTAACAAGGGATTGTACAGGATAAGGCATTTCCTTGACCACAGAGGGATAAAACCAGCAGAGTACTTCCCCCAAACCCTTGGGATGGCCTTGTCAGAAATGTTCCGCCTTCATCAAATATTTTAGTTTCTGAATTCCCTTAAGCAAATTACAGATGACATTCCATCAAGGACACTCTTTGAGAACAGGTGCATGGGGGATACTGGTTCAAGAGGGAATGTACTGTTTCCTTTCTGAGACCTCGACAAAGCTACCCCACCAATTAGCTTGGGATATGGATCTGGGAACAGACATAGATATAGAGGACTGGTCCAGATGGTCTACTATGGTGCACAAAGGGATCTTTAACACCACTCTTGTTGAGGCAAATTATAAAATTCTGTCTCGCTGGTACATAATACCAACAAGACTTGATCTTCCCTGATGCCTCCCTTTTATGCTTCAGAGGCTGCAGACATGTGAGGACCATGTATTATATTTGGTGGACTTATCTGAAAATCTAATGCTTTTGGACCAGAGTGTTCATCCTGATTTATACTGTGACCTCTGTTAACCTTGTTAAAAATACTAAAACAGTGCTTCTTAATGATTTGGCAGATGATATTCCTAGACATATCCAATCCCTCATCTTTTATATTCTACCAGCTGCGAAGATGTCTCTCAAAAAGCTTGGAAAGCCCCTGTGGTGAACATTGCCACAACTAAACACAAGCTATCCTGGATAATGCTGCATGAAAAACTTACAAGTACATGATGCTCATTATTTTGTGGTCGCACAATCCCAAGCCAGAATTTTAACAAGAAATGTTTAAAGCAATTTCAGCCAAATCTTTTAATTTTGTTTAATTAATAGAGTATAAAAGGGTGAGAAGCCATGTACAGCTTTTTATATTGCTGTCTGGGTGCCTATTGAAAAGATTCCCCTCACTTCCTGTTATTATAGGACATGATGGCAAATCTCTTCAATGGGGACACCAATAAAACAGAAAACACATTTTTTGTAGAAGCGTACTGACAATATTTTTATAGTTTTCTTGTCTTCCAGTTCCAGTGACATCTGCAAACTGCATTTCTTGGGGTCTTTAGGTTTTAACTATTTACCATTCTATTTAAAGCTAAAAATAATTTTCAGCTAGAATCGGCTATAAATGTAGCTAATGTAAGCAAATTATAGACTAAAAAATTATATTAAGTTGCTACTATAGATTTAAATGTTACCTTTACATACACCCAGTGAAGTTACTAGCTTCAGGAGATACACAGAGATGAAATATCCCTCCCACATATGTTGTACCTGTTTATCCACAGCCCTCTCTTCTATACAAGTGGAAAGGAAGGAATGGCGCAAAGACGAGTACAAACAATGCGTTATGGAACTAAATGACAATAAATGAAGGAGCACATATTGGATAAAGGGCTATGTATAGGAAATAATATAATCTATAACAAAATAGATCAATCTAAGAGAACAAAATCCCAGTATAAAACAAGAAGTCCATATACAGGAATAAAACAATAAAACAGTAGCACTGATGGCAGTTCCCTTGAGAGTGAAGCAGACTCATGCTTGTTTCTCACTACTGTCATGTGAGTAGCCATTTGGCTGATTATACTGTTAATAAATCGTTATTTTAAACATACTGCGCTTAGAGGTGCCCCTTTTTGTTTCTCACCTCTCTTCTCTACAGCTGCTCAAAGTGCAGAATTTATACAGCTTGTCTGAGCTTCCAGAAAGCAGGGGGCCTGGAGTTGTGTTACAAACTGCAGAGCTCAGTGAGAGCTGATTGGAGGGAGGAGACACCCCCACATCCCCCCCCCCCCTCGCCTTCACACAGCACACAGGAACAAAGCTGAGGCTATCAGCCACAGGATGTGTTCCGGAGATCTTTTCCCTGTCACCTTTTTTTCACTTGGTGTCAGAAAAATGTGTCAGAAGTGACTCATGCTGATTGCAGAGGAAGGAAGCAGCAGACAGAAATGACACTTAGTGCTCTGGATTGAGACAAGTACACATTATAGAGTGACATGCTTTGTTTATAATTCATGTCTGAGGTTTACAACCACTTTAATATTACAGTTATTCTATAAATGTATTATTAGAATTATATAATCATTTCTAGCTGAATTCAGTAGAACTGTCACAATGTTTCTGGGCTAGGTCATGACTCATTGAAAACTGTACATTCCCTTTAAATATACTGTACACAAAATAAGCAAGGTCTTTACATTTAGACACAGAAGAAATGCACATTCTCTGAGCTTTTGTTCACAGCCTGCCAAATGGAATTTGGCCAAAGCAGAATTTGGTGCTTATTAAATCTTACGAGGACTTTTGCTCCTCTATACTGCACATTCTCCCAAGGATTCAGGGAGTCCTAAGGTCAGATTCACATCCCTGCATAATAAAATGCTGGGTCAAATCTAGTTTTGAACCTTTTGGGACAGATATCATTGAAGCTTTGCTGTCCAGACGAAATATAGCAGCATCAGTATGCATCAGTTAAGGCAGATTTTGCATTAACCTCCATGGCGGTATGATTATGTCAGATTTTTGTGTCTCAAAGCGGTCCAATTATTTTGCATAGAAATTTAGCGTTTTATATTAAAGGCCTGTAATTCTTAGCAATAACACACTTAAATCTGTCCACCAAGAGTCTAGTAGATATCCCGGGTATGATGAAGTTTGAAACACAAAATTATAAATTATAATATAATAAATAAATATAACTAATTATAAAAAATAATAGTATAATAAAATTAATTTCCCCATGATTCACTATCGCTCAATTTTGCAAGTGTTCTAATCTATCTGTTCTATCGCTGTTTTCTAGCTGGTCTAAAGCCACTTTTGATGTAAAGGGACACTTTTTGGTTGCTATGGACAATCTCAAGTTTCCAGGCAGAAAGAACAGTATATATCATATAAAACTGCATGCAGGGCATTGGACAAAGCACTGGGGACAAAAGGGATGTGAAATAAGTTCATACAGTAATGTAATCTGTAAGATTACAGTGTACAGTATGTATTATGATTTTTCACTTTTTTGAATTTGCCACCGGGCTCCGCCCCCACGCGTCGCAACGCTTGCAGGATCCTGGGGACAAGGTAAGTATACTGCACCAGGATCCTGCAATGCAATCCTGATTGTGGCTCGGGGTTACCGCTAATGGTACTGAAATTTACCCCCGAGCCACACTCGGGAAAACAGCCAGGGACATTAATGTTCATGTAAGCTCTGCTTACCTGGAAGTCCCCCTACCCCCTAATTAAAACATGTTAAAGCTGATAAAAATACACTATATAAAAATGTGTACTTTACACCCAGCCTTCCTGTAGACTCCGGTGACATCACTGGATCTTACCATAGGGTCCCAGGAAAGCTGAGAATCCCAAATCTTTGAATGGCTTTAACTGAGTGTATTTTAACCTGGAGGTGGGGGGTGGCTACCAGGTAAGTGGACTTTGCATTTTCATGCACTTTAACTTGACTATAATGCCAAAACGAATTTGTCAGTTTGACAGCAAAGTCTGAGAATCAGGAATGTACCTAGGTGTGCACACCCAGTTCTCTGCTGCAAGTTAACACTCTCACTGAGCAGGGCATTGTCTGTGAAATCTTAACGAAGCGTATTGTACTCATTGTAATGATTAAAGCTGAACTCCAGGCATGAAAATGTGATCTTAAATATACTCCTTAATAGCCACAAAGGATAGAAATCCAATTGCGCACATTAAATGCCTTTGAAAATCCATATATTACCTTGTAAAAGTAGCAGCGACATCATCACTGTGCCTGTGCAGGGAGCAAAGCTATGGGAGGGGCACATCAGGCCCCACCCACTAAAGGCTGCTTCAAAAATGACAGGAGGGGGTGGAGGCAAGACCAGTCACCCTGCACAAAGAGAGAAAGTGGCAGTGACTGGTCTTTATTACAGGAAGTCCCTACACAGAGGGAAAGTTTTACATTGGATTACTACACAGATCTGAAAAAAATAAACAAAGCCCACCTAGGGGTTGATTTACTAAAGGCAGATAGACTGTGCACTTTGCAAAGTGCAGTTGTCCTCTGCAAGTGCAGTTGCTCAGAGATTAATAAATGAGCTAAAGCTTCACTTTGCAAAGAATACCCAATCACGTGCAAGGAAAAAAAAAAAAAAATGAATTTTTTTACTTGCACATAATTGGATGATGGAAGTCGGCAGAGCTTCTGCTCATTTACTAAGCTCTGGAGCTACTGCATTTTGCAAAGTGCACAGTCTATTTGCCTTTAGTAAATCAACCCCCAAGATTCCATTAGGAGTACACAGGCCTCTTGTATTTAGATATCATTTGCTTATCCCAGAGTTCAACTTTTGGGGGTTGATTTACTAAAGGCAAATAGACTGTGCACTTTGCAAAGTGCAGTTGCACTGTGCAAGTGCAATTGCGCCAGAGCTTAGTAAATAAGGTAAAGCTTCACTTTGCAAAGAATACCCAATCACATGCAAGGAACATTAAAAAAAACTGCATTTTTGCTAGCATGTGATTGGATGATGGAAGTCAGCAAAGCTTCTGTTAATTTACTAAGCTCTGGAGCAATTGTTCTTGTAGAGTGCAATTGCACTTTGCAAACTGCACAGTCTATTTGTCTTTAGTAAATCAACCCCTTAGGCTGTCTGCCTTTCTCTCTGTAGGGAATGTTTGAAGACTCATTGGGGATGATTTACTAAATAGACTGTGCATGTTGCAAAGTGCAGTTGCTCCAAAGCTTAGTAAATGAGGTAAAGCGTCACTTTGCAAAGAATAACCAATCACACGCAAGGAAAATGAGAAAAATAGCATTTTTGCTTGCTCGTGATTAGATGATGGAGGTCAGCTGAGTTTCTGTGTATTTACTAAGCTCTGGAGCAACTGCACTTTCAAAGTGCACAGTCTGTTTGCTTTTAGTAAATCAACCCCATATTGTGGTACTTTAAAGAGATCTGTCTCTGCTCAAATATATAAAGCTACATCTAAAGCCTAAACTTTTTTAGATTTGATAGAGAAGGAAACGTCTGAAATCATGGACAAGATCTTTTGCCATCTGTGTCCTATTGGGGAGATTTCCCTTCACTTTTCGTCTTGTACATAGCAGGAAGTGAGAGGAAATCTCTCCAAAGTAAAAGAAAGTTTCCTCTGTTATAGTGACTATTAAATTTAGAAATGTTCCTTAATTTCAGTCCCAGTGATAACAGTGATCACAATAAGAAAGATGGTGAATCTTCCCTGTGCAGACATATACAGCAATAAAAATCTGAGGTCCAAACCCTTCTTTATTCTATCAACATTTTTTTTAGAAAGGATTACAATTTTTCTTTGAATATATATATATATATATATATATATATATATATATATATATATATAAAATTCCCAGTCATTTTGTTCCATGGCTCTGATCCTTCCCCCTCCCACCACATGCACTTTACTATTTGTTAGTGGGACTGTCCATCACAATGATAGACTGGGGCTGAAGGGCCGTAGTTGTAGCTAAGAGTAGGCATCCGGAAAGCTGACTGCTACTTGCACTGCAAGTTCTGGGTGCGGTGGCACTGTGTGAGGGCTCAGATTTTGGAGCCAGGTACCTGTTATTTATAGAAAATAAATTTACCCCTATTTAGTAAGAATAAAGAAAAGGGCTATACTTCCCCCTTTACCCTGTCACACATGAAAATTTCGGTATGGCTGGGGTTAATTAGGAATAATTCGATTTGGGCTGTAATGCAGTTTACACGTGCTTGACCGTGCACATAATCTGTATTAGATTACATGTGTGAATGGAGCCCTAGTATACACTGGCTGCTCACCCTGCACTGAAGTGAATTCCGCTTACGTGGAACATAGGTGGAAAATGCCAAAGTACTTACAGTATATGTAAAATCAAAACTGGGAAGAGGTAAAACCTCTGTCAGGCTTTTATTGCTAGGCGTGCAAAGTACAAAAAGCACCAGAAGCAGAATGTACACAGATTTGGTTTTATGCAGAATCCTTTATTGTAAAAAGCCAAAACATGTCATGGGTTGTAAAAGGTCCTCCTTCATCAAGGCTTGGTACTGGTAAATGAGAGGTATGCTGGACTGATAAATAGGGGGGGGGGGGGGTCCTGAGGAGTCATTAGTGTGATCACCCCAGAAGCTGGTTCTGCTGCTTAAAGTGGAAGTAAACCCTCCTATCGTTTTCAGTCAAGGAAGCTGCCATCTTGGCCTCTGATCTTTAACTACCATGATGCTGCACATGTGATCAGTTATGACACCAGCCATTGGACGGTTTGACAGTTTGGTTCAGAGCACAAGCTAATGTGACAGTTAGCCTTTCCGGCATGCCAGGAATATAACTGTTTTTTGAAACTGTTAAATCGATGGGTTTACCTCTGCTTTAAATGCCATCTGGGGCTATCATGGGGAGAATTATGCAAATATCAAAACGCCTTGCGGTGGATGTCACTCTTAAGGGATGGAAGGTTCTGCATACAAACCACCCTAAGTAATGCCCACATGCGGCAGCGGGCTGACTGAGCCGCTCATGGGACCCCCCCCTGACTACGGGCACTCGGTCGGTGCCCGAGTGACCGAATGGTCAGTCCGCCCCTGCTCACATGTGATTCTGAGTCTCCATGACGGATAGAACTGAAATCCAATAACTGAAAGAGGCGAGCCAGGGACAGTCAGGCTGGGAGGAAAGCATTAGATGACGCTGGATGTTCCCCAGTTAGGAAATGAGGCAGGTTCTATCGAACATGCTGCAGCTTCTAATGCACATTATGAGAAGCTCACAGTGTGCAGTGAAATCAGAGAACACAATTTCAGTACAGGACAGGGGCCTGTACAACTGTGCAAGACTGAAGGGAAAGCTGGTGTTATCGGGACTTTATACTTTCTGCTTCTGGAGCTTCCCTAATATCTGTCTAAAAAGTGCAAAAAATACCAGTTGATCCTGCCAGAAATGGACTGAGCTGCTGACTTCCTGTGTTGCACTAAAATCCCGAGCAGCGTTATCAACCATGCCCAGTGCCTTTCTGCAGGATACACAACTCCTACCCCCTAAGTTGTGGATATGAGGAAAGGTGAAGGTGAACTGTAGCCCAACCACACCTGTCCTAGGGTAACGGCGCTACTCCTCAAAATAGATACAGTGCGAACGTTGGTGACTCAGGACTAAAAATGAGCCCAGACCGAACCCAGATGGAACCTGTCACTTCCACCCACTGCAACCAAAGCAATGGCAGCCAGGGCTTTCCCTGCCCATCAGCTGCTTGTATACAAAGGGGCAGGGATGCTCATGACATGGAGGTGTGGTCATATTATGTCGATGATGTCATGAGCATCCCCGCCCCTTTGTGAACATGCAGGGAATGCCCTGGCTGCAGTTGGCTGGGTGGCAGTGACAGCTTCCTTCCAGGTTCAGTCCAAACCCAAGTTCATACTAAACTTAAACTCATCAATACTCAGGACCTTTCATTCCCATAGGCAGTAGAACAAAAGATAGGCAAGAGATTAAGGTCTGTAGTAGGGTCATGGGTGTTACTACAGATCATGGGGCCCCATAGCAGAATTTTAATAAGACCCCCTGATGATCTCCCTACCAAGCCCTCCCAGTCCTTCCACGGCCACAGCAAGCGAGTGCTGGAAGAAGTGGTATAGAAGTTATTAAAGCAACCTCTGCAATCCTTAATATCACAGTGATGGTTCTGTGTTAGTTTCACATGCATACAGTATGTATTTTCTAAGTTTAAAAATGTATTAATGGGGCCCCTCTCCACCCCCAGGCCCAATAGCAGCCACATGGGCTGCTATGACTATTATTACACCACTGAATAAGATGTCCTTGTTCCCTTGCCCTCCATGGCAATTTGATAAGACAACCCAGTCCAGTCATGTAATGCAAGATTTCCACAACTTCCCTTTTCTGCAGTCACAATTCTTTAGGGTGTATAGCAGCTCCAGAATACAATTTTCACAGAACATGCAGATCATGGGTAGCCCAGCCAGCTGTACTGGCAACTCTAGCATGTAACAGATTAGGCTGAAATAGGAGAACTTGTATACAGTACAGTATACAGAATGAGTAAAAATAATAATTATTACAGTATTATTATCAATATTATTATTATACAGGATTTATATAGTGCCAACAGTTTTCACAGCACTTTACAATATAAAAGGGAGACAGTACAGTTACAATAGAATTCAAGACAAGAGGGTTAAGAGGGCCTTGCACATGAGAGCTTACATCTAAAGGGAACATTTAAAGCTAAACGTTGAAAATTATACAAAAAATAAAAAATAAACACCCTGCAGTGGGCCCACGGTCAGCTGGGTTCAATGCTGATTAGCCCTCCTAAACATTGAATGTGGCTTTGAAATTGTGCGACTTAATCTGAAATCGCACGATTGCATGCTCTCTGCACTACTTTGGTCCGACTTTGATCCTACTTCAACCCATTGAATATCACTGAAGTCGGATCAAAGTCCTATTGCCGTCTTAACTGATCCAACTTTGGCATGCGACTTGTGCCCTGATGATCTTGAAGGGGAACCCCATTCCAAATAAAAAAAAAAAAAGGCATGGATTCCCCCTCCAAGAGCATACCTTCAGTTTGGTATAGGTTTTAAGGTGTTTTTCCGGCGTGGGGGTTATCCCCAAAATCCATACCAGACCCTTATCTGAGCACACATCCCGGCAGGTCGGGAAAGGGGGTGGGGACGAGCGAACAAACATCGGAAGAAGAACAGAGGGAGAAGACAGCAGAGCACACCCGGCAAAAAAGCGAGAAGACAGCGGACAAGACCCGGCAGAGGCAGAAGACAGCGGAGAAAACCTGGAGAGGGGAGAAGAACTCGGAAGCAACGCCGGAGTTGCCTTAATAAAATACTTTAAAAACCTGTGTATTACGTTTTATTTTTCACACTTTTTTTTTTTAGGTGAATGGGTAGGGGTTCAATGTACCCCATACTCATTCACATAGGGTCGGGGGCCTCCTGCCTGCAGACCCCGACAACCAACAGAAAGAGGCCCTTGTCCTCATCAACATGGGGACAAGGTGCTTTGGGGTGGGGGGCCTCAAAGCACCCCCCATGTTGAAGGCATGCGGCCTGGTACGGTTCAGGAGGATCGCTTGCTCGTTCCGACCCCTTTTCCTGACCTGTCGGGTTGTGTGCTCGGATAAGGGTCCGGTATGGATTTTGGGGGGGACCCCCACGCCATGGGGGTTCCCCTTAAAATCCATACCAGACTGAAGGGCCTGGTATGCTCTTGGAAGGGGAACCCATGTAGTTTTTTTTTACATTTTGCGTGGAGTTCCCCCTAAAGATTCATACCAGACACAGTGCCTGGTCGGATCCCTGTTCATTTAAGTCGGACACATGTCAGACTTCAAGTAGCGGGGCAAAGTCGGATCCACAGTCGTACGACCGTCATGTCATACCAGTGTGAACCCGGCCAGAACGCCGATTTGCCATAGAGTTGATGGAGGACCAGATGGTCCCCGGTCATCTCTATGACCTCCGGAGGCTTGATGCGATGTCATGACGTCACTTCCGGCGCCAGCAGATGTAAACTCTGCCGTTTTTTTAACTGGAAAGCCAGAGATTGACAGAATTGGCTTGGCTGGTTAAAGTGGTATTAAGGTTAAAAATATAAAAAATGCTGAGAGGTAGTTTAGACCCTATCGGTTTCCTCTGACATAAATGCTCCCTCTTGCCTGTCAGCTGTAATGTACACTGAGCCATGCATGTGCAGCCCAGAGTACATTATGGCACCTGCTCTGTGCCGTAGTGACACTCCCGCACACATGTGCCAGAGTGATTTCATCACGGTAAGGGAATTGAAGTGGCCAAACAGAGCGAACCCGGATGGAAGACTGGGTGAAGATGGAAGCGCCCCTGCACTTACAATGCAGCACTGGAGGTTCCCGTTGACAGGTAAGTGTGATAATGTGCAACTGGCACATTATGGTACAAAGCTGCAAGGGGACAGATGAAAAAAAAAATTCAGAGTTTACCACCGCTATAAGTCTAGGGGTAGCGGAATAAGGTGCAATACTTACCTTATTCCTCACTCCAGTGCTCGCCTTTTTCTCCTTGATGCCCCAGGTTGTGAATGGACCCTCGCATACAATGCAGGACTATTGGTCCTGCATTGTACTCGATGAAGTCAGCATGCGACCACTGACCGGAGTGCCTTAGAGAACAGGTTTCAGGGGACCGGTTGGAAGGAGCCTAGTGGAGTGAAGAATAAGGTAGGTATCACACCTTATTCCTCTACCTCTAGGCAAGCATTTAACCCTTGATTTTTGTGTAGTTTCAGATTTAAAATGCCCCTGACTTTCCCAAACATCCAGAGAAGCCTACACATGAATCAATCCACAAGCACCATGCACAGCAGACTTAAATCATGCAGATATGCATAATGCAACTCATTTCGAAGCAAGCGTGCCTTAACTGTATTTTCAGCATCCATTTTTTTCAGCGACCGGCCGTCCTAAATACAAGTCACCATCATCAAGGTCGGCCTGGTACACACTAGAAAATGATTTAGCAACAAAAAAAAATTACTTCATCGCAAGCCGCAGTAAATGTGTATTTGGCCACAGGGATGAGATAATCTCACAGCAAATATTAACTCACTTTTCGCCGCACAAAACCTGCAACTCCAGAGTCTGCCATCATTGAGAATTCCTCGCAGTTGAAAAATGCAGAAGATGAAAAAAAAAAAAAAGGAAAAAATACAAACGCTAAACCAAGAAGGCCGTCAATAAGAGCCCGGAGAGATGTGTTCACGCAGAAGTGAATTCAGGATGCCAGGAGTTAATCTGCTTTCAGCGGTAATTGGCTGTAGCCTGTCTGTCTCAAACAGGAAAAAGAGAAAACTAGGGCAAGACTCTCCGTCACTTCACCAGCAGCAGTACAGAGCGAGCGCCCGCCCCGACCCATGAAAGCCAATTCACATCGGCCCCTGCGCCTTGTTTTCACAGGTGTGCTGGAGAAAGAGCTGGGATCTCCAGCTGCCGCCGACTTACAGTGAGATAGGCAGCGACAAAACTCGCCTAGAAGGATCCACTTTCATCTTTCCTCCCAAATCCTTAACGCTTTAATGCGACGTACATGAAAAATGGGCACATTAAGCTCGATGATTATGGTACAGTCCGGCCGAACGGGAACGTTTTGCATTTAAAGCGGACTCGGGGGACGCAAAACCAACCTGTGCGATTTGTTTTTATTTTTATTCTGGCAATCATCCTGGGAACTCTAATGCTCCTCAGTTTGAGAAAATACATTGCGTTGTGTTGAGCCTCACCCTCTCTAGACCCAATTATGCTTGAGCGTAAGCATAGTCGGGGGATTTAAAAATCTTTTTTTTTTTTTTTTGCGCACGTGACTTGTGATAATGGAGCAGAACTGAGCGTTCTTGCCCCAATAGACAATTAAATAGGAGTGCCTAAAAAAGAAAAAATGTGCCTAAGCATGCGTTTTTCAGCCACTGCCAAAAAAGAAGGTGTACTTTCTTTAAGTTACATAGTTAGGTTGAAAAAAGACACAAGTCCTTCAATAAAAGGGAAAAAATAAAAATTAAAAACCATACAATCCCATATACACAATCCAATACCCACAGTTGATCCAAAAGAAGGTAAAAAACCCCAGCAAAGCATGATCCAGTTTGCTCCAACAGGGGAAAAAATTCCTTCCTGATCCCCCAAGAGGCAATTGGATATTCCCTGGAACAACTTTACCTGTAAATGTTAGTATCCAGTTATATTATGTACATTTAGGAAATAATCCAGGCCTTTTTTAAAGCAATCTACTGAGCTGGGCCAGAACCAGCTCTTGAGGGAGTCTATTCCACATTTTCACAGCTCTTACCGTGAAGAAGCCTTTCTGGATTTGGAGATTAAATCTCTTTTCCTCCAGACGTAAAGAGTGCCCCCTTTGTCCTTTTTTTGCAAGTGAAAATGTGGAATGGACTCCCTCAAGAGCTGGTTCTGGCCAGCTCAGTAGATTGATTTGGGTGCCATTCAAGGTAACGGAAATCGCAAGGGTGCCCTGCAATTTGTGGCGTTTCAGAATTGCGGGCAGGATCAAGACGATTCAGCCCGCAAAACAGAACTCCATGGTCTGAATGAAGCCTAAAGTGAATAACTCAACACCAAGTTCAGTATATGGACCACTTATGTACTTATACATGTTTATACAAGCGATACAACATTCAGGTGCGAACAGGACCATTGAGAATAATGAGATTCTTTATCCTGAGTGTTCAGGAATTGTGTGACGATACACTCAGGTGTGAATAGGGTCACACTGGCCATTTAGTAGAAGCGATCTGAATCGGCGACATAATCGATCTCCTTCGTGCCTATTCAGTCTTGTCTGTTTTAATGCAGAAAAGCCCATATATTCTGCTTCATGAAAATGCCTGTGAAGTAGAAATCCCATCTTCTCTATAGGGCTGGTTAATAACTATGCAATGATGTTCAGTGTGAAACGGAAACTACGCGAGCCCGTTAACACCTTTACATGTGCCTTACCTCACGCGCTGCATGCACACGGAACAGTGTGAATTCAGCTTTAGTGGTTTTGTTGCTAGGAAAAAATGATTTGCAAATAATGAAAGGTCTGCATCGCAGAAATACCAAACGATTCACAGCTTAGGGCTCATTCACACCATGTCTGTTGAGCTGCATGGATCAATAAAGGCTCAGCTCAGGGGGAGGTAAAAAATAATTGTTTTCTATGTTTCCTGTTCACACCACACAGGGATGTTGTATAGAAACACAACATGTCTGCAGTTTTACTCAGTGCAACACTCCTTACATCATCGCATCAGAGTGAGCTGTGGTGCATCGAGTGCAATGAAAGGTCATTTTGTGACATTTCAATAAAGTTAAAAAAGAAAGATAAAAAAGGCTTAACAGCACAATGCATAATAACAATGCCCCCCACTGCCTCTTCACAATGCACACCAGCAGGCATATTTCATAATACAGAGCAGAATGCATGTCAGCCAGTGTGAACGAGCCCTTAGTCACTGACTTTTATGGCGCTGGGAGCTAGAGAGTCGCCAGCTTTAGTAGTAACTTCTGTTAGCCAATACAGCTACTGATAGCCTGGCACTGACTCTCACCAACTTTAGTTGCACAACTTTCCTCTGAACTGGGGCTCCCGGATATTGACAATGCAATGGGGGTGATTTACTAAAGGCAAATAGACTCTGCACTTTGCAAAGTGCAGTTGCTACAGTGCTTAGTAAATTAGCAGAAGCTCTGCTGACATCCATCATCCAATCATGCGCAAGCAAAAATGCTGCTTTTTAACTTTCCTTGCACGTGAAGCTTTACCTCATTTACTAAAGTCTGCAGCAACTGCACATGCAGAGGGCAACTGCAAACTTTGCAAAGTGCAGAGTCTAGTTGCCTTTAATAAATCAACCCCAGTGAGTCACTATCAGGGCATTGCATTATCACACCCTGCTTGTAACAATACAGGAGTACAACTGGGAGACAGTTGTCACTCCATATCAGGAGGTGTCTGAAGATGGAACCTTCATAGCAGGATTACAATATGTGAACCCTCACCCTGTAAAACAATCCATTTAGTTTAAAATAGAAATGAATTGTAAAACACCCTTTTTTTTCAGCTGCATGAGGAGTTCACAGAGCTGGGGAGGAGAAACAGCAGCACACTGGTCTTCCCAGTGAATGGGTGTTCAGGGGGTAAAGTCTGACCATTGGATGGGAGCAGGGATGGCCCATCCATTAGGGGCGCCCGAGGGGCTGCCCCCTCTCTCCAGGCCACCCCCTATATGCAATGGATAGATTCATGCATAGCATGAATCTATCCATGGCCGCCGTGACCACCCCCTATTCATGCGTCCAGCCCCTTTCAGGGTGCCTGATTTACAGCGGCGGAGGTATTTTTTTTAAGCACCTGATTAGAACCAGAGGCTCTAATAGGCTTCAAAATAGGATGGGCTCGGGTCGCAGAGAGTGCGACCAGAGCCCACCCAGGTGTGTTACAACAGCGATGAATATTTGCTGTTGAAACACTGATCCTCAATCCGGCCAACCAGAAGCGGGTGATCCGTTTTCGGGTTGACCAAAAGGACAGGCGATCCTATGGGATGCCTAGGACATGCTGCGGCTGCCCGTCCGCTACCCAGATGGGGTAATTGTCGGGCTTACCCCATCCATCCTTCTGACCGACTGGGGGGGGTGTTTGTTTACCCAGGCGTGCCCAGGCGTGTGTGGACAGCCGCGGCCAGGAAATCTGTACATAGCAATGACAGGCTGATAGTGGCTGTAGCTGACGTCGATGTTTGGAAGTAATTAGCTGCACAGGGAGCGATTATTGGCGGTTAGGGACAGATGATCGCTTGCCGAGGTAAACCTGGAGTTTATAATCTGCCCCTGGACAGATTTCTATTTTCTCTCAACACAACTAACCAAAATGCACCTAAACACAAGTAAACAATACCATTCAGGGCCCATTCTAAAGCAGCCAGCCGCTGTGCATTTACGCACATGTGTTATTGCATGCATTAATGTGCAGGAAGCCCATTCATTATGAACAGGCTATCAATGTATCACAATGAATGAAAAAGCATGCAGAATTTCAGTATGCAGCACACCACAGTGCACTGCCATGCATTATGGCGACACGTGTTAATAAATGCATTAGCACATGTTGCCACATATAAAAGTACTGCATTTAGAACTGTCCTAGAAACACATGTATATCAACGCCTGTTTGAATGAGACCTAACTGAGGTTAAAAATATAACTAGCAAAACAGTTTTCTAGATCTTCACATTATTTTATGATCCTGGATCTAGTAGACAGGAACCAAAAGATTTTTGGCATTCTTTTATATTAAGAGGTGATTGTAGCCGTATTAGTGCAATTGTGACAGAGAAAATTGAGTACTGTCCCTGATACTTTTTTTATTTGCACTAACTTACAATTTTTCATGGATGTTAAAAGTATTTATGCTAATATGATACAAGTGTAAGGGCCCTTTCACACTGGTTTCCTAAAAAACGCAGTATGCATTTCAATGCGTTTTTGGTGCATCTTCTGTATTTCTGATTTCCAGCATGCACCTGTGAAATTTGGAACACGTGACTCAAAAAACAGCCCACAAACGCACCACGGTTGCGTTTTTCCATTCATTTCAATGAGGAGGTGCATTTTTTGTGCGCTTTTTAAATAAGTACCAAAAATGCAGCATGCCAAACTTTTAAAAATGGACCACACCACCAGCTCATTGGTGTGGCGAGTTCCATTGGATTTAAAGGGATTCACGATTCCCACCACCACACCACTTTTTAACCACTTCAGCTCTAGAAGATTTCCCTTCATGACCAGGCCGTTTTCTGCTATTATACACTTTTTGTATAAATGGCACTTGAAAAAGCTGAGTGGGCAGCAGGACTGTACACAAAGGTCCTGATTTTATCAAGCCGCAGTAGCATTTAAGGCACTTAAGGTGGCCTCTCAACCAATGTTGTTGCATGTCATTTCAGTATACCTTAGGGTTTATGTCAATAGGCTTTTGTTCACATAAAGTGGGTTTAACATTCACATACAAGCCTATAGGAATGCAAAACTCGCTTGAAGCAGGTCAAATTCAGAAGGAGGTCAACCGGAGGCCAAATGCACCATTCTGAATAATCTCAGAAGCATCTCAAACTGATGGTATGGACACAAGCCCTTAAAGCTAAACTCTGGGGAACCTGAAAATTCTTCTACACTGCAAGGGTTAACTACTTGTTTAGAATAGGGGCGAAAGTAAAAGTAATTTTACTCACCCGCTCCTCCAGTAGATGACACTCCTCCATACTTCAGCAGTAGTGTCCCTCAGCATCCTCACGTCCAGTGCAGGGCTATAGACCTTGCAACTATTTTGATGACAAGGTTTTATAGGAACCAGCTGCCTACATGATGTGAGCCAAACTTTATTGCAGGTAAGTTCTTTTATTTTCTAGCTTTAAAGGCTAAGCTCACCCTTTTACTAAAATACACTATGCTGTCTAGGGGCCCAGTATGTGCAGTGTAGTTTGCAAATAATGTCCTCAATTTTAAAGCCTTACCAGTAGGCCATGACCAGCATGCCCAAAGTCTGCCACCAAAACTTCAACCAAAGTTATTAGCCCCAAGTTCAAGGATGCTTCAAACATTAGACACTCATTCCCAGCATCACAGGGGCGAGCACACATCCACGTTTCAAACATTCAGCCTCCACTTCTATAGGGGCACACTGTGCATGTCCAAGGAGCGTTGGGGTGGCACCGCATGTAACATGCATTGCTGCAATGTGATAGTGAGAATGGTCTCTAATGTCGTGTACACACGGGCGGACTTTTCGACCGGACCGGTCCGACGGGACGAATCTGTCAGACAATCCGACCGTGTGTGGGCTTCATCGGACCTGCAGCGGACTTTTTCGGTTGAAAAATCAGACAAACTTTAGATTTGGAACATGTTTCAAATCTTTCCGATGGACTCGAGTCCGGTCGAAAAATCCACTCGTCTGTATGCTAGTCCGACGGACGAAAACCGACCGTGGGTAGCTATTGGCTACTGGCTATCAACTTCCTTATTTTAGTCCGGTCGTACGTCATCACGTACGAATCCGTTGGACTTTGGTGTGATCGTGTGTAGGCAAGTCCAGTCGTTAGAGAGTCCGTCGGAAGTCCGTCAAAAGTCCGTCGGAAAGACTGTCGGACCTTTGATGCCGAAAAGTCCGCTCGTGAGTACACGGCATAAGAGACCAGAAACAAACCATATATTTCTATGGAAGGTAAAAGACAAGAACGTGATCACAATGTTTATAGATTTTAACATTTTTAGAGGAAAATGTGTCTACAGTTGCATCAGCAAACAATTTGGTAGCTATTTACAAATGCTGACATTTTGCCATTTTTTCTATCATGGGAAATGTTAATTCTGACAGTTTTCCTTTTTTATAAAGCTGCCTTGGGCAATGTCTTCACCCATTTTCACCATATTTTGACAAAGGAGAATACAACCCAGGAAAACCTACATTGCTGTTGTTAGACCACTTTAAACTAGATAGAAGTCATTATTTTTAGCACAGGAAAGCTACACTGAAAATAATGAGTGTCTGCTACAAGGCTTTTTACTTTTTTTTTTTGCTAATTTAATTTTCAACAGTTTTTACCTTTTTTTAATGAATATTTCTCTTTTTTTCTGACTTTTCTGTATTTTTTTGTTTTATTTAAAGTTTAAATATACAAAAGTAAGACAAAACATGTTTTTTTAAAATAGAGACCTACAGTAATGATCAACATTCTATAGCAATTACAAAGGCAATGACAGAATAAAGTATGGCTTTGCCTTCACCTTTTGTCCCGGTGATAAAAAAATCCTGTAAAAGTTGGGATTTCCCATCAGTTTCTGTCTCTGTGACAATCAGAGAGGGTAAACCTCTCCAGCAAGTGCACAGACAACAATAAGGCTGGGATCACACCTATGCAAATTGGATGCGGTTTCTCCGCATCTAATTCGCATGACAGGAGATTGTGAACGTCTCTCTACGGAGCCAGTTCACATATCTCCGTTGTGGCTGCGAGTGGCTTGCACAGGAGTGCTGTATGTCTTTGTCTCAGTTTAGGGCTGAATTCAGGCAAAAATTCAGTCGTGATTCGTCCCTGAAATGGAGAACAGGGACGCACCGGACCCCTGCTGCGAGCCGCGTCCGTCGGAGGTGTGAACCCAGCCTAAAACATGGATGGGGTTCTATTCCTTTTACACTTTATCCAACTGAAAAAGAAAAAGGTTTGGACTATGTACACACTATAACCAAATTTAGAAAAAACAAATTCAAAATATACTACCACATAGAACCCTGATGATCTTGGATACAACTACTTTGCTGGTTGCTTTCTATTATTCCCTGCCTTGGGGGCCCATTTACACTTGTGCGCAAAAACAGGCATTTCCACAACGTATAGCAATAAAGCTACTCCATTGTCCGTGTGTTGCAGCACTATCCTTTTTGAAAGCCATCCAAACACATTGTACAGTAGAATGCAACACACAACACACTGCAGCACACCACAACTCACATACTGTGTATTGCCAAAAAAGGCTCATGAATGTTTTTTTCATCCATTGTGGTGTATGGGTTGCCTTAATGCAACAAACCGCAACGGAATTCTTAACTGTGAATGGTACCCCACATCTTTTATCTTACAAACACAAGGATATTTTTCATTTTCAATACAATGATCTTAACTTTTTCTTTTTTTAACACTGTTTTTCAGCTTCACGATTCAGCTTCCATCCATTTATAGATGTTTTAGGCCTGAGATTCTATGTATTAGGCACACACTATACATATACGAGGTGTGACAATTTAAAGGGGTTGTAAACCCTCTATGTTTTTCACCTTAATGCATTCTTTGCATTAAGGTGAAAAACCTTCTGTAGTGCAGCAGCCCCTAAGAGCCCACCATTTTACTTACCTTAACCCGATCATTCTAGCGACGGGGAGGAGCACAGCAGCTCCAGCCATTGTCTGGGGTCCTCATTGGATAGATTGATAGCAGCAGGAGCCATAGGCTCTTGCTGCTGTCAATCAAATCCAGTGACACGGGAGCCGAGGGGCGGGGCCGAGTCCTGCTGTGTGTGTCAATGGACGCAGAGACAGGACTCAGGAGTGTGCCCTACAAGTGCCCCTATGGAAAGCGGCTCTCCGTGGGGGCACTCGGGAAAAGGAGGATCCAGGAGCTCCACTGGGGGACCCCAGAAGAGGAGGATCGGGCCGCTCTGTGCAAAACTCTTGCACAGAGGAGGTAAGTATAACATGTTTGTCATCTAAAAAAAACAAAAACTAACCTTCACAACCCCTTTAATTCCCGGGATGTAAAAAAAATGTTTGTTCAGGCGCATTGTTGTGGTGGAGAATCCGCTTGTCAGGCCAGAGTTCCTCCAAACAGATTGCTGTAAGCGTTTCAGAATTTCCAAGTAGCAATGTTGGTTGTCCGTTGTAGCATGAACTTTGAGTGAACTATCACCTTGTGAAAAAAACTGCCTATGCCATTCAAAAACACTTCATTTCTTCATGAAATGTTCACAAATGACCATAAGCCTGTTGTAACAGAGCTAACGTTTCATTTACACTTTTGCCAATTTTCACACAAAATCTGATGTTGCGCTAGATTCCTGTCACTCATTTTTTTGCCTAAAGCGCAATGCACAAATGAGTTATTACTTCTACTACTCAGTAAAAGACTGAGTGGACTGGTCTGAAACCCAGGTAAGTCCAAGTTAGAACCAATCAGAACACGCTCCAATGCGAATGGTTGTCTGACTCACCGCCATAGTGCCGTTGGCATTTCGGGGATTAAATTGTTGCACCTTGTATACAGTATATACACTATATTACCAAAAGTATTGTGACGCCTGCCTTTACACGCACATGAACTTTAATGGCATCCCAGTCTTAGTCCGGAGGGTTCAATATTGCGTTGGACCACCCTTTGCAGCTATAACAGCTTCAACTCTTCTGGGAAGTCTGTCCACAAGGTTTAGCAGTGTGTCTATGGGAATGTTTGACTATTCTTCCAGAAACGCATTCGTGAGGTCAAGCAGTGATGAGAACAAGAAGGTTTGGCTTACAGTCTCCGCTCTAATTCATCCCAATGGTGTTCTATCGAGTTGAGGTCAGGACTCTGTGCAGGCCAGTCAAGTTCCTCCACCCCAAACTCGCTCATCCATGTCTTTATGGACTTTACTTTGTGCACTGGTCCAAATCCTTTGGTGGAGGGGGGGTCACGGTGTGGGCTTGTTTTTTAAGGGTTGGGCTTGGCCCCTTAGTTCCAGTGAAGGGAACCCTTAAGGCGTCAGCACACCAAGACATTTTGGATAATTTCATCCTCCCAACTTTGTGGGAACAGTTTTGGAATGGCCCCTTCCTGTTCCAACATGACTGCGCACAAGTGCCCAAACAAGGCCCATAAAGTCATGAATGAGCGAGTTTGGGGTGGAGGAACTTGACTGGCCTGCACAGAGTCATGACCTCAACCCGATAGAACACCTTTGGGATGAATTAGAGCAGAGACTGCGAGCCAGGCCTTCTCATCAGGCATCATTGCCTGACCTCACAAATGCACTTCTGGAAACCATGTGGACAGTCTTCCCAGAAGAGTTGAAGCTGCGAAGGTTGGGCCAACTCAATATTGAACCCTACGTACTAAGACTGGAATGCCATTAAATTTCATGTGCATGTAAAGGCAGGTGTCCCAATACTTTTGGTAATATAGTGTATGTCTAGGAAAGATCTGCATGTCTCCATCCCTTTTCCTGTAGAACCGCTCAAAGCCTGGTTTTGTGATGGATTGAGCTCACTAAATACCTTCTGTTTCAAACCTTTTTAAGCATTATATTTTTGCATGCTGTCACTCTACTGATAATTATGCTATGGCCGCACAGGCAATTTTTTTTATCTCATAGACTGGAAATCCATGTTTCTTTAGGATTAGCTACTCTGAAAAGGGGGAAATAAATAATATAACCTTTTTTTTAAAAGATGTACTTTTGAAACTAACCTGATCGTTTAGCTCGGAGGTGGTCTATCCAGCTAATCCTCAGCTCTATCACTAGGTAATTGAACAACAGACTTGGCTTTCTGAAACCTAATAGACGAAGCGTGCACTTAATTTAATTTAAAGAGTGCAGTTTGGGGCTTTCAATTGAAGCGTGCAGAGCTGGGGTTTTGCACACCTAAGCCCTTTGGATAGAAGGCGCACTGTGTATTTTTACTACTGTGGTTTGTTTGCTTTGCTTACATATTTTAGGATGTCATATAACCTTGTAAGCCATATCCATGATTCAGCAGTGTTTATTAACCCTTCTGCTTAAACATTACACCAGATAGCAAGTCAGATCATGCCGGCATATGTATTTGGGATTTTGACTATGGTAGTGGCTGATATGCCTTTCAATGCTGCAGAAGCTTCTGGCAACACAAATGGGCTGATTTACAAAAGGAGTTGAGATATTCACAGAATATAACTTGGGAATATTCATTGCAATTATGTGAAAAACAATTACTGTTCACCCAATACCCAACTGTGTGCAGACAAAACAAAAAATAGCAATTTGTTTTCCACATGATTGGATAATAAAATGAATATTCATACAATTTATTGTACGAAGATTCTTAACTCCTCTGGTAAATCTGCCTTGCAATGCATTTGTAATAAAATTGGCTACAGTCACATCCGTACCACGGACCATGGCTTTATACATGCGATAAGCATTTTTTCATTGGTGTCATGTGTGCATATGATTTTATGCTATTGAAGCTTTTACTAAATTACTACGCTTAGCAGACGCTTTTCCCCCTTCCCCTTTGTGCAAATATTTAAAAAGATGGCCATCATTTTAAAGAAGATAAACCTTAAAGTGGTTGTAAACCTCAGGCATGAAGTATGAACAAAGCATATCCCTCTATAGTGTGTACCAGGGATCGTAGGGTTCGCCATTGTGACCCGACTCCATGCTCCAGGGGGCCTGTGCGGTGCCCCTGTATGCCTGGATAGGATGGTAGCGGCATGTAGAGGAACCGATCCCCCCATGTAGCGGCTGAATTGCCTGCTTCTCCTCCTCTCCCTTGTTCTTGTGTGCTGTGTGGAGGGGTGTGTCCCTTCCCTCCAATCAGCTCTCAGAGCTCTCCTCACCAAGCTCTGCCGAGTGCAATTTTAGCTCTCCGACACCTATTTTCTGAACTCTCAGATCAGCTTTATATATTCTGAACTTTGAATGGATGTAGAGATGAGAATACTGCAAATAAACAGATACAACTTATGTAGGAGGATTTGTTTCAACTCTGTGTATCACCTGAGGTCAGTCACTTCACTGCGTTAATGTAAAGGGTTTACAACTACTTTAAAAAACAAAGCGGTTGATTTACTAAAGCTGGAGAAAGCACAATCTGGTGCAACTGTGGATGGTAGCCAATCAGCTTCTAACTTCAGCTTGTTCTATCAAGCTTTTACCAAAAAAAAACGAAAACTGATTGGTTTCTATGCAGAGCTACACCAGATTTTGCACTCTCCAGTTTTACTAAATCAACCCCAAAATTTGCCAGCATGTAAGAGATAGACGAGAATTTAGAAGTCTCTGTTGCCAAAAAACTCCTTTACATACCTGTTAGTCATTTTTCTAAATCTGTACACTGGCTGTGGTGTACTTCAGTGTACAGTCCCAGGATCTTACAGGTGCTGGGAATAGATCCCAGTCACAAGGTAATGTAACTCAGTGGGGATGCACAGGAGTTACATTATCAGTGCCTGCACAATGGGCAAAGCAAGGATCCGGAAGACGAGGACCTTACATCACTGGAAGAGAGCACAGCAGGTAGGTGTGTCATAATGTACAAGTATAATAAAGTAGCACTACTCTCATCTAAACACAATACATCATAAATAAAATATGTTGTGCATAACAGTGGCGCAAAATGGTGCATACAGAGCCTGCACCTAAGGCAGGGGAAAAAAGCTTTATATGACCTCTATAATATATACGTCATCCATTTAAGGTGAGTGCACATTGACACGCGGTGGAGAAAGATGGAGTGAACCGCCGAAAATATCCCACAGAGTGAATGGAATTTCTGTGAAACCTGGGGTTGATTTATTGTATGGACAACACAGTTGGGATTGAACTTTTATACAAAAAAAATTACAAAAAATATAACTGAATTGTATGAAGCCTTAGCAAGGGATCTAAGGGATCCCAAAAGCTTGCATTTTTAAGAACCCAAGTTAGCCAATAAAGATATCGCCTAAGCTAAAAGCTTTTTGTATTGATTGATGGTTTACAAAGTTAAAGACTTTACTACTAATATAAGTCATCGAAATAATCAATTATAGCAACAAAATACTCTAAATTTTTTACAGGTATAAAACACTGCATGTTATATAACATCATCATAATCCACCCAGTTGGACTATACTTACTGAAATGCTTACAGTGATAATAGATTAACATTTGGTCAATGTAATTATTATTTATTTGGATCATGATTAATTTAATTGAATTCAAAATTAGAATTCTATAAAACTCTATACAGAACATACCTCCCAACTTCATTAGAAGAAATAGAGGGACACCTCCTACCACAAAGTATGTAAGCAAAGGACAAACCCTTGTTATAACCCCAGTTTTGAAGATCACTACAAAATAGTATTAAAAAAATATGATTAGTGCTTTGTGCTTTCACAAATCTTCCTTCCAAAAAGAGGGCCAGAAGGATTTAGTTGAAAAAGGGGGCCAGTTAGGAGCTATGATAGAAAACTGCAACTCCAACAGGATCTGGCCATTAAGCATGATTGTTATACAAACTGCATTACAATACGTTATAGCAGTGTTTCTCAACTCCAGTCCTCAAGGCACCCCAACAGGTCATGTTTTCAGGCTTTCCATTATTTTGCACAGGTGACTTGATCAGTTTCACTGCCTTAGTAATTCCCACAGCTGTTTCTTCTGAGAGAAATCCTGAAAACATGACCTGTTGGGGCGCCTTGAGGACTGGAGTTGAGAAGCACTGCGTTATAGAACATTGTGCTACCATTGTGTCCTAAATGCTGAACCCAATAAGAACAAAGCTGTTGGTGACCTAAGTAACATTTCTTTTATTGGGTTCCAAAGAACATTTATTTTCCTGGCCCTAACCTGACTTAAAGCGTGGGGCCACCTAAACCGCCAAAAAAAAAAATATTAAAAGCCAGCAGCTACAAATACTGCAGCTGCTGACTTTTAATAAATGGCCACTTACCTGTCCCAGGGTCCAGCGATGTCGGCAGGCAACGCAGAGAACCCACTCGGTTCTCGGCAGCTGCCGCCGCCATCCTAGGTGAGGGAATCAGGAAGTGAAGCGTTGCGGCTTCACTTCCCGGTTTCCTACTGCGCATGCGCGAGTCGCGCTGCACATCGTAACTGGACATGTGTGTTTCCCAGGAGACAGCGCGGAGGGACAGGAAGAGGCATAGACTCCCATGGGAGTCTATGCCGAAAGTGGGTGCAAATACCTGTCTTAGACAGGTATCTGCACCCCCCTCCCCCCTGAAAGGTGCCAAATGTGACACCGGAGGGGGGGGAGGGTTCCGAAAAGCGGAAGTTCCATTTTTGTGTGGAACTCCGCTTTAAATAATATATTATACAAATAAGGTTAAATGATCATTCTTTTTGATGATGGGAAGAAAATCTGTTTCCAATAAATTGAAAAGACACCTCTTTATATCGGTTGCCCATAGACATATGGCTTTTTTTGCCTAAGGTTACATTTGCCCTGATTATACTACAATTCTATCACATACTATACATTGCAGAACTATATGAATTCTATAAAAGTCTATTTTCTGTACAATCTCCTCATAAAAGCATTTATGGGATTTTTTGAGCTTGAATCTAGGCCTCTGAATTTTGATTGTAAAAGTAGGCAGTGAGTATGATGACCTTCGTCTACAACAGACCTACATTTGGCTAGGTTTTAAAGTGCTATAGACATCAGATATTGGTTAGACTGTCCCATAACTAACTAATTATGTATAAGCCAGCATGCTGCCATTGCCCAAGTGTGCACGTTTATGCAAATATCCCGAAGCTGACTCTAAACTTTTGGATTTTTGGAAGTTGTACAATGATCCTTTAACTCAGAGGTAGGCAACCCTGGAGAGGTGGACATCTAACTGAACAACATGGAAGAGATAAAAGATCACCAGTGTATAGTGCATTCATTTTTTTTTTTAAGAAATAACCTAGCAAGGTAACATTAAAAACTATGGAGGGTTTGAGGAGTTCAGGTGTTAGTAGTAAATAACGCAGAGTTCAAGGGCCAGGAATAGGTAGCAGTAGTCCCTCCTAAAAAAGTACTTACAGAGTAAGGGAAGTCATTCCAGGTCTCTTAGACTTCCTGTGGCTCTGCATTCTCATTGTCTCTCTGATCTGAAGTCTAATGCCCCGTACACACGGTCGGACATTGATCGGACATTCCGACAACAAAATCCTAGGATTTTTTCCGACGGATGTTGGCTCAAACTTGTCTTGCATACACACGGTCACACAAAGTTGTCGGAAAATCCGATCGTTCTGAACGCGGTGACGTAAAACACGTACGTTGGGACTATAAACGGGGCAGTAGCCAATAGCTTTCATCTTTTTATTTATTCTGAGCATGCGTGGTACTTTGTGCGTCGGATTTGTGTACACACGATCGAAAATTCCAACAACAGATTTTGTTGTCGTAAAATTTTATAGCAAGCTCTCAAACTTTGTGTGTTGGAAAATCGGATGGAAAATGTGTGATGGAGCCTACACACGGTCGGAATTTCCGACAACCAGGTCCTATCACACATTTTCCGTTGGAAAATCCGACCGTGTGTACGGGGCATAAGAGGTGCAACAGTGGTGTCGGTAGCTGGTGGCATGGCAGAATTGGTCATTATTCACCTTTCCCATGACCCTGCTCGACAATTGTGACTGACAGGTTGCCAACCCCTGCTTTAATTTCTAATGGAACATTTGCACTTAATATACATATCTAAACCCCAAACTTTCTTTTTATTTTGAATCTAATGGGGAAAGCCTCCCTCCTTTGTCAGGTTATATTTTTTTGTGTCCTCTTTGTGGTAACCAATGTTACCGGGACATAAAGGGATGGGAAATCAAAAATTTTACAGCTATCATCAGGACAAAACAGAGGGAAAATCTTTCAATGGGGACAACGGTTCCAGTGATAAATTTTTAACAGCAGATTTCTACTCACTTTAGAATGATTATTTCTCACTTCCTGTTGTGTCTGCAGGACAGGAAGTGAACTATCTCCAACAAGACACACACAGAAATAACAGACCAGACAGGGGTCTTAACCACTCCCCAATGGATCCAATACTAAAAAAAACGAAAAAAAAAAAAAAAAACAATTTGGCTTTAGATAGACTTTAAGTTACTTTGGGATGTAGCAGACATTTGTTGTATACAGACCATGTTTGTTTTCTTTTTTTCTCACCATAGTCACTAGGCCTCTCTACCTATGTTAAGTATCTTGCTGGTCAACATAGACCACAAAAGGAAAACAGGCCTTTGTTGATAGGGTTTGGACTTGTGTCAATGGTATCAGTTTGAGACGCTTTTTAGATCATTCAGAATTCATTGACAGGTGCATCTGACTTGCAGTTGATCTCAAGCGGGACCCGACCTGACTTGTACAGAAATGCAACACCCATCTGAACTGAATAAAAGCCCATCCACACTGGGTCCTAATATAGTAAAAGCATATGGACATAAAGCAAGCTGCAAACAGCAGTTTTTTTTGTTTTGTTTACATTACCATTCTTTGAGTTCTAATGATTATATAACATCCTGTCACTGACAACAACTCACTAAAAATTACAGCAAAAATATGCATGTTTCCATGTGTTTCTCCCTTGCAGGCTGTAGAGCAGTGGACGGTGTCAAAAGGGCACAGATTGGTGTCAGTAGTTTATTTTTTAAATATTTTTTATTATTCATTACAGTTTTTTTATTATTGTTTTTTTATTATTGCTTTGGTGAAATGTCAGTGGTCTAAACAGACCCCTGATGTCTCACTTTTGAGACAGAGAAAGGAACTGAGGGCAGAGATTCCCCAGTCCCTTTCTCTGCAGTCAAGCAGCAAGTGGAATCTGCCCAGCACAGGGTTATTAGGGTGTGACCAGGCACACCTGGCACACCCTGTGCACACGCCTATGAGTGCCAGTGCGCTTACTTTCCCACTCTTGTCTTCCATACATACAGTAAAGCTAGTGGGACAGGAAGTATATTACTGGCAGGATCATCAGATGAAAACTAAGGGGAAAAAAATAAACTGATGCAGCCATCACATTCCTCCAAGGACAGGTAAGCTTCAATATATAATTCTTTTTGTTCTTGGGTTTGAATATACTTTACATCACCTTAAAAATGTTTTCTACCTTTTCACATTCCTTTCCTTTCGCTGTGTCCTTCTTGTCACACCCACCTTTCACTTTTTGCTGGTTGCCATGGTGATTCGTTGCCACCTGGATCCCTACATCTAATGGCTTCTGGAATTACCCTCTACCTAATTGTAACTGCTACTCATGCATAGTAAGAGTGCACGTCACATAAACTGGGCAAAAAGCAAAGAAGGATGGAACACGAAAACTCATTTTCTTCTGACCCCTTTCAGATTTTTTTTTTTCAGGACTCCCTGCCTCATGCACAAATGTCTGAAATAAGAACGGCTTCTATTCTTCTTTAATCACATGCTTTTACACACGAGAATCTGTTCTTTGTTGCTCCAGTGATTTTTTTTTTCTTTTAAATTACCCCAAAATGAGACTGCTGAGGGGTGTTACTAGAGAGTACTTGGCCATCTGACAAAATCTGAAGATGTCCACAGTCTGCTAGCTCCATTGTTAAAGTTCAACCCTACCCACAGAAATCTTTGTGCCAGAAAATTGCCCAGCACAGCAATTCTCTAATTGCATCTTCACTAATGTGACACAGGTGCCTGAATAATGTATATATCATTAGATGCCAAATCTGGCACGTAGCCTGAATAAATAAACGTGCAGCCAGATTGAAGGGGTTTGTAGAGGGGGTCTGGAAAGAGACAGATTTTCCTATAGATTCTGAGATCCTTATGCTGCCAGCCCCTAGAGCATGCCACAACCACAACAATATCCCAAAGCAAAAATGGGGATAAATCTTGAAGTCCATGTAAAGCCAAAAATTTTTTTCTAGTTTTGGATAGGGGGTTAAGGACTCATTTACATTAACCACTTAAGGACCGAGCTTCTTTCTGAGATGTGTTGTTTACAAGTTAAAAACAGTTTTTTTTTGCTAGAAAATTACTTAGAACCCCAAACATTAAACTTTTTTTTTCTAACACCCTAGAGAATAAAATGGCGGTCGTTGCAATACTTTCTGTCACAACATATTTGCGCAGCGGTCTTACAAGCGCGCTTTTTTTGGAAAAAAATACACTTTTTTGATTTAAAAAGTAAGACAACAGTAAAGTTAGCACAGTTTTTTTTATACTGTGAAAGATAATGTTACGCCAAGTAAATTTATACCCAACATGTCTCGCTTCAAAATTGCGCCCACTCGTGGAATGGCAACAAACTTTTACCCTTAAAAATCTCCATAGGTGATGTTTAAAAAATTCTACAGGTTGCATGTTTTGAGTTACAGATGAGGTCAAGGGCTAGAATTATTGCTCTCACTCTACCGATCGCGGTGATACCTCACATGTGTGGTATGAACACCGTTCTCGAATGCGGGCGCTACTCACATATGTGTTCGCTTCTGCACGTGAGCTCGGCGGGACGGGGCGCATTTAAAAAAAAAAAAAATTCTTATTTATTTTACCTTTTTTTTTTACTTTTACACTATTTAAAAAAAAAAAAAAAATGGTGTCACTTTTATTCCTATTACAAGGAATGTAAACATCCCTTGTAATAGAAAAAAAGGATGACAGGACCTCTTAAATATGAGATCCGGGGTCAAAAACACCTCAGATCTCATATTTACACTTAAATGCAATAAAAAGAAAAAAAAATTGTCATATAAAGAAATGATTTAAAAAAAGGGCCTTTTAAGAGCTATGGGCGGAAGTGACGTTTTGACATCGCTTCCGCCCTGCATTGTTATGGAGATGGGTGGGTGCCATCTTCTCCTCACTCGTCTCCATGCCCAGCAAGGGTGAAGATCCGACGGCTCCGGTAAGCACCGGATGGCACCAGAGTGCAGCGGGAGGGGGGCCCTCTCCCGCCGCCGATAAAAGTGATCTTGCGGCGAATCCGCCACAGAGATCACTCTTATCGGACACCAGACCGCCGGCCGAACAGGAGGATACCAGGGTTATGGCAGCTAGCTGCTGCCATAACAACAATATCCCCCTTCAAAGTAAGGATGTAAAGTATCGGCTTGCAGCGGCCTGGAAGTGGTTAAGGCATCATAGTAGCACATGTATTATCGCACACACACGGTACAGCACATAACACAAATTACAGCAGTGCGATCCTTTCTAAAAAGAACCCTAAAACACCCTAAAGCCCAGTGCACACACTACATTTTTTTTCGAGCTGAAGGAAAAAAAAAAATGTGAGGTCGTCATACTAACTATGCAATGTTAGTACAGCGATCTCCCCCACTGTGCTATTGTGTTCTGACAGGGGGACCGCCCCCCTGCCAGAACTTACTGGTCAGCACTCGCAGCCATTGGCTGCAATTGCTGATCGGAAGCAAAATTTTCATGCATGCTTGTTCGACAGAAGCTGCTCGTAAGATCGGCTTCTGTCAGACAGGCAGCTGTACACATGGGCCAAAAGTTGTCTGGTTTCTACTGGAATGCCTGATTTCGGCCGATGTTCGGCCCGTGTGTAAGGGCAACTAAGCTAATAAAGAGTCTGGAGGACTTTAGTTATGAGGAAAGGTTGCGAGCACTGAACTTATTCTTTCTGGAGAAGAGACGCTTGAGAGGGGATATGATTTCAATTTATAAATACCGTACTGGTGACCCCACAATAGGGATAAAACTTTTTTGCAGAAGGGAGTTTAACAAGACTCGTGGCCACTCATTAAAATTAGAAGAAAAGAGGTTTAACCTTAAACTACGTTGAGGGTTCTATACTGTAAGAGTGGCAAAGATGTGGAATTCCCTTCCACAGGCGGTGGTCTTAGAGGGGAGCTTCAAAAATCTATTAGATAAGCACCTGAACGACCGCAACATACAGGGATATACAATGTAATACTGACATATAATCACACACATAGGTTGGACTTGATGGACTTGTGTCTTTTTTCAACCTCACCTACTATGTGTATGGGGCTTAAGGTAAAGCACCTATGTTGCAGGCTTTGTGTTACAAAAGAAGTGGTCCTGTCCAGTTTTTGGTACATTGGGTTGCATTGGCAGCTCCATCATTTCAATGGGCTGCCTTTACACAACCCACATCATCGAGCAACATAAGACACACAGGTTAAAGTGATACTAAACACACACTGTTTAATTTACATTGTCTCTTCTATTTCTCTATGGGGATGATGGCATTGTAATTATTTTAATAAAAATGAATATCTAAGTACCTTTTTCCTAATCGATATACAGCTGTCACATGACCCAGATCTTTCCCAGCCTGTCTGCAGGGAAACAAAAGCAGGAGGAGCTTCTAGTCCTCTACTGCTGGTCACATGTTCAAAATAGGAAAAAAACTGCCTTTGGAATAAAGAAAATAAAAAAATAAATAATATCAATAAACTGTTTTAAGTTGGCTTACAAATATACATTTGATTTGATTGTAGCCGTATTAGTGTAATTGTGACAGAGAAAATTGAGTACTGTCCGTGATACTTTTTTTATTTACACTAACATACAATTTTTCAGGACAAGCTTTCGGGGTTATGTCCCCTTCTTCAAGGTCCAAGCAGTACTGATTCACAAATATATCTCCCTCTGTCTTATCTCACTAACTCTGCTGCTATCTTTATTACCATTGATTTGTATGTGTTTGGTTTTCTCTCTCTTTTTTTTTTTTTTTTCTTCTTTAACATTCTGCTTAAAAATGTGTGAATCAGTACTGCTTGGACCTTGAAGAAGGGGACATACCCCGAAAGCTTGTCCTGAAAAATTGTATGTTAGTGCAAATAAAAAAAGTATCACGGACAGTACTCAAATATATATTTGAAATCAAATATTTATAAATTTGAGTAAATAACATGGTGTGGGCATATAGCTCCCAACTATTCCTGATTTTGAGGGATTGTCCCTCCTATTTAAAAAAAAAAAAAGTCCCTCTGTCCCTCTTTTCTCCTCATTTGTCCCTCATTTTTGGTCTAATTTATATAGTTGTATATAAAATGGACTTTGTCTATCCAAAAGTGTTTTACAGTGCTAAACCTTTCACCCAATTTCTAAACTGTTGCATCTGAAATTTCCAAAAGCCAATATAAAGGAATAGTAGTGGTAAAAAAAAACACTTGTGGCTTTAACCAATCATTTTTTATATAATTCTTCTTTAAGTGGAGGCGTGACAGGGGATGTGTCCTATGCCTACATATGCTTGCTAATCGGTGTCCCTCATTCCCAATTTAGAAAGTTGGGAGGTATGTCTGGGCGGATTTCTGCCAGTCACAGGCTGTGTCACGCCCCTTCAGCCTGTGTCTTAGAATACGAGGGAGATAAAGCCACCATTAATCTACATGTAATATCCCAACCCCATTGTGTTTAATTGGTTAGTGGGCATGGAGGAGGAGGGAGGGAGTGGGCTGTCATTTACCACTGTGTACACACCCACATGTGTGACTCTATAGTCACATGGGCTGCTCAGATGTGATAGAGAGGAAATGCTCAGTATAGAAACTCAATGAAAACCGAGCACATGCAAAGTTGCCACCACAGCTGCAAAATCCCTAGCTGAATTGGGGACATGAACAGAAGGTGAAGATAGAGAGCAGCAGGATCAACCAGGTTTTTTTGCAGAATACAGAAAACAAATTTCATAGTGAGCGAGTATGAATAGCATGTAATACACCCCTTATTGATCTTTTTTATGATGGGTTTAGTGACACTTTAATGCACTGCATCAAAGTAAATAAGCCCCAAAAAAAGTCCTATCAGTGTATTTTGTTACTATCTATACCCAACTGGGGAGATTTCCCTGCACTTCCTGTCCTGGAGGTGCAGCAGGAAATAAGAGGAAATCTCTCCAAAGAAAACAGAATACTCATAGTAGGGAGTTTCCATTAGGAACAGGGGTATCCATTTGAATGAATTGCCTTTACTTCTTGCTCTGGCAACAAAAACTGAAGACCGGGGGATATAAATGGGCTCAATTCACACAGACAACACAACAGGATAAGTACACAACTTTTTTTTTTTTTTATTATCCATCTAGTTGGTCCTTAAATGCCTCCTATGGTCACCTGCAGTCCTTGGCTCTTTCTATTAGAAGGTTAGAAGTGGACAGCATTCCCTGAGGAAGCCCAGATTGAGGGTGAAACATGTTGGGAACTACATCAAACTTGCTGTATCCATAAGGACTGTACTATATGTACTCGCTGTGATATTGTTTTTAGATATTTTAAACTAATGTTAAAATTAAATAAAATGTTTTTCTTTTAAAATTTTCTTTGGGTCTATTTCCTAGTATACACGCCTTAAGAATCCCATACATACTCCAATATCTTCTTAATCTAGGGATGTGGTGCCAACGTCAGTGGTCTTGTCCGTGGTTAAGAAACTACACAACTTTTTTGTGCCAGTTATTATATCGTTGTCCAATTATATTTGAAACGTACAGTCACATGGCTAAATTAGTGTGCTGTATCCTTGTGCTGAAGCTTTGTGAACTGAGTCTATGGTTATATTCAGTCATTCAATAAAGCTGAACTCCAGGGGGGACATAAAAGATGAACATTAATGCAGCTCTGTAGTAATTTAGACTTCATACAGACATTTAATGATTTATTTTTTACATTCAAGCAGTGTAAGTACTTAAATTTGACTTGGTATGTATGAGCCACTGGCAATCCCCTGTATAGCAGAACTCAATCTAGAAGAGGGAGAAGCAGCACAATAAGCCAGTTAGTGACAGAGAGATAAGCTCATCAGTTTTCTGATTTTCATTTTATTGTCCAGTCACAATCTAGGGGAGGGAACAGACCTGTATGTGTTACTCAATGCAGCAGAGAAAAATCAGGTCTCTGGAAAGGCTGGGTAAATCTCAGGATTGGATGGACAATAAACAAACATATCCTTTGTAAAACATTTCTCATATAATTAATATATTGTAATTGTGTATTCAGCTGTTTTCCTGGAGTTCAGCTATAATGCAGGGACTAGCACCCACTCAAATTGGGCACCACTGTCTGGCTGTAATTGGCCACAAACTGCTAAAGCTCAGTATCAGCAAGGAGCAAGAGCAAGGGGGGCTGGCTTTGGTGGGGTAGTGGTGGCACTTTTCTTTTCTAAGTCCAGACCGTGGACAATGATCAACTTTTTGGATCCTTTACTGTTCATTGCATTTTTGTCTGATGTCTATCACTTCCAAAAACAAGTCAGACATTTAAGGTGGTTGTAAACCTCAGACATGAAGTATGAACAAAGCATATCTCTCTATAGTGTGTAACTGTCTCAATCCAGAGCACTAAGTGTTATTTCTGGCTGCTGCCCCATTCCTCTGCTATCAGCATGAATCACTTCCGACACGTTTTCCTGAGACCAAGAGATAAAAAGGTGACAGGGAGGGAGCTCTAGCGCACAGCCTGTGGTTGACAGCCTCAGCTCTGTTCCTATGTGAAGGGGGGGTGTCCTTTCCCTCCAATCAGCTTTCACTGAGCTCTGCAGACACTAAATTCAGCTCCCCGTCCCCTGCTCTCTGAAAGCTCAGACAAGCTGCATACATTCTGCACTGATGTAGAGAAGAGAAGACTGCAGATAAACAAGTACAACTTATGCAGGAGGATTTGTTTCATTTCTGTGTATTACCTGAGGCCAGTCACTTCACTGGGTATATCTAATGGTTTGCAACCACTTTAAGGAGCTGTTTAGGACTAGAATTTTTTAGGAGCATATGATTCTAATCGCACATGTATGGCTCTAAAAAAATGTATATATGCGGTTTTCTTTTTGAAGGCCAAGAGACATACTCAGCAAAATTCTTTAGTTTTCAAGAAATACAAACACTCCTGAGCATGTGGAGAAACATGAGCTCACAGTACACCTCGGGCAGTTTCACTTTTTTTTTTTTTTGCTGACTTCGAGAAATTTTCTTAACTTTCCAAGAAACCCTTTAGAAGTGAGGTGCTCCTCACGTCGGGGTGTGTTATGCTTACATCAGTTCTGCTAAGTTTGTAGAGGACAGGTAGCTGCAATGTAACTTCTATAAGTTGAAAGGATTCTGAGACTTTGTACAGATCGATGACCTTCATTTAAATCCCAGGGAATCAGCTAAATACACAGATATATAATCTATATATATGGGAGCTGGTTTATCTGCCAAAATATCTGATTTCTGTCCATCCAGTTCTGAGATTTGCACAGCTCTGCCATACAGCACAGCCCTGTGTGAAAGCCCAGAAGTCCCCTGGGGTTGGAGAGTAAAAGGAGAAGCAGAAGACGGATGAGCTCATCTCTCTGTCAATCTGCTCTCTACCTCTATCGGATTGTCTCTTGTTAGCACATGAGCACTGCAGCTCCGGCTACTTGTTCTGCTTCTCCTTATCTCAGTCTGAGTTTTGCTATTCAAGAGACTGATATCAAGTCAAATTCAGGTACCTAAGATGTATACATAGAAGCATACTTTTTAAGCTATATGAATGAATATGGAGTTGCATTCATTTGTGTGCTATGATTAATTATATCCAGCCCAGAGGTCGTATATATGTTTTGACTCGAGAGCAAGTGGTTATAACAGGATCAAGGCTGCAGCCATGATCCTGGTATCAATTATTACAGCTGGCTTTCAGGTAACAGTGATTGGAGCGGCTTCACAGCTGCCTGATCAATTTTACAGGGCTCGAAAGTGCCCCCTCCCGACAATGCCTGCCACCATTCCCTGGCTCTCGTTTTTATTGGGGAGTCCAGGACCGCTGCAAGTGGTGGGGCTGGCTGCCCACAGTGAAGATGGAGGAACACCCGTTCCTCCCTCTCCTCTGTCCCGATTGAAGCCGGTAGTGACAAGGATTTTGTCACTTTTGCTTTTAGTTCTGCCAGGGAAGTATCTGATCAAAGGGATCTGTGTTTAATCAGATGCTTTGCAGGGCAAAAGAGGGATCGGGGTTTAATAGACCTCTCATCTCTCCATATAGAGTTCCTGTTACTGCCCAAGCTATGACAAGAGATGACGCCCATCCCTTGTGATAGCAAAAATGTTAAATGATTTTTTTAATAAATAAAAATAATATTTTTTTCTTTTAAAGCACCCCATTCCCCTGTGCTGGTACACAAATGTAAACGGCATGCAGGTCCGTCACACATATGTAAACAGGGATTGCACCACTAATGTGAGGTATTGCCTTGAATGTAAGAGTGAAAGCAACAATTCTAGTTCCACAGCTAATGTCTAACTCTAAACTGGTAACCTGTAAAGGCTTTTAAAACTTCACCTATGGACATTTTTAGGTACAATCGCTTGTCATCAGATTGTGCCCAATTTTAAATCTTGACAAATTTGGTATCTATTTACTCAGCACAGCATTTTATTTTATGTTTTACCCAAAATTGGGTATTATATTGTGTTTGTGTGCACTAAAATTCACTTAAGTGTATTTTTTCCTGAAAACTTGCATTTGATAATAGCCTTCTCAATGTATTTAGCTAAAAATTGCAACAGCCACCATTTTATTTTTAAGGGCCTCTGCTTTCAGAAAATATACATTTGAGTAATTTTTCTTAGAAAACACTACTTAGAATGCTGATTTCAACACGTATGTGAAAAATGTCAAAACTGCCCTGGGCATTGGGTGATTAAAGCCAGGATTGGCTGAAACGCGTCAGCCCAGACAATGCCTTTTAACCTGTTGTTACAATAATAAAGATTCTATAAGCAGTTTTGGAGAAGAGTGATGACTTTTCTACAATTTGTATATTCCAGCAGCTGGGTAGAAGTGGTGCCTGGTACCCCGTTCATGAATTTGGAATGCATGATTAGCATGAGGATCTGGTTCCTTTGTTTGCATCAATTTGTGACTTTTACTTCTTCATAGAGTTCAGTTATATTTTAATATGCCCATAGATATGAGATAATGATCTGGCTCTTCTCAGCTGGATTGGGTGATGATCTTATATCTATGAGATGATGATATGGCTTTCTCAGCTGGATTGGGTGATGATCTTATATCTATGAGATGATGATATGGCTTACTCAGCTGGATTGGGTGATGATCTTATATCTATGGGATGATGATATGGCTTTCTCAGCTGGATTGGCTGATGATCTTATATCTATGGGGTTGGGAAGAGCGTCTGCAGGTACAGGTTAGAGTACTTATCCCAAATGGTTTTGTACTTCCCAAGACAAGCAGTACTTCAGCTTTTGCTGCATTTGCCCCCCCCCCCCCCCCCAACACACACTTAAACATTTGTCCTAACATAAGTCTTATGTTTTTTCATGGACACCCTATTATCATAGAGTACATAAGGATATTTCCATTACATTCGAATATGCTTTAGCACCTAAGGAACTTAATCGTGAATTGTATTAGGAAAATCAGAATTCAGAAATTCTTCACTCTGCAGCTGAATTGATGTGATTTTCTAGGGATTCTAAAAATACAAACATGAAGTATATTTATTGAAGCTCATTTGTTTAGTTATCTATCTTTGGTGGTTAAATAAAATGATCACAGTTTATAAATACAACTAAAAGCTTTATGTCTCATAAAAACACCAGTTATATTCATAACTTAGCAAATATGTTATTTTTCACTTTCAATAGCCAAACACATGGCCTGTATACACATTTCCCCTTTTTTGGCGTTCTGTTAAAAATAAAAAATATACAATAACATATTAACCATGACACGTCTCAAACGCAGCTGTTAATTCCATGTTTGCTGCACTGCATAAAGACCTGCTAGCTGTGTTGATGCGCATAAAACATTAGCATATTGAAATGGGCATTGACGAGATAGATAAATAAGACCTGGCAGAGCTGCATCTGCAATCACAGCAAAAAGAAATTTTCTCTAGCTTTACCCAGCGGCATCATGCAGAGGCATTAGCTGCAGTGGGCATACAGCATAATGGCGCCAGTGTGCTCCCTCCATGCTATGCTGCTGACCTTTCCTAAACTGCACTCTTCTAAGATTGTCCTACCCTTGCTCCTGTGCCGAGCATTGTCAGGTACACTCTGGTACAATGTCAATCAATGTCTGACATTCTCTCCATTTTTTAAACCATCTGCTCTCATATTGAATGTCACCTTTTTTGACTTTCAAGCAGGATTATGTCCTCCAAAATCTGGACTATACAATACAATACAATCTGGATCCTTAGTGAGTCTCACCTTAGTGCAAAGTGCCAATCCCAGGGACATGTACTGGTTCAGACAGACAGGGTAGGAGACATGCAGTCCACAGGTTCATAGCACTGCAGTCATTAATTAACATACGCCTTGTTCTTGTTTTTTTTTCTTAGTTCTGGCTGGCTAATGAGGGCATGCAGTCTAAAGACACCTATAGATATGTTGACAGCTATGGCCATTTTCAGGGCGATCAGTTAACAATCTTCATCTACATCCATCCTTTTTTTTTTTTTCTTATTAACCATTGGCTAGTTTCCCTAGGGGTTCAAGGTGGAGGTAGGTGTATTTTGACTGCTGTTTCCTCCCATATCCATACACTTTAATATCCGTGCTTGGGTGATCTAAGTGTGCGTGTTAATCTTAATATTGTTTAAAAGACATATCTCTTAGTAATTTTCGATATGTCATATCAATGGACAGATATCTCACTAAGAAAGACAGGAGGCAATATAGATATGCCCCTCCTTTCTTGCGTAACCTGCATACATGGACCTGTTGCAGCCTTCTATCCTAACTTGGATGGCAACTCAAGGCAGCACACAATGAGGCTGGGTCTATTCTTTTTCTCCATAAATAAATGAAATGCTCAGCCATACAACACCATACAAATACCAAAGCCGAAATTCTGTCCGTGCAATAAATAGTGCCTTTATAAATTTGAAGCACGTGTATCAACCACCAAATGATGCAAGAACCCCTACAGGGTTTGATCACTGTTAAAATCTGGCATGTTGCTTTGAGATATCTAGCTGTATGTCTAATCTAAGGCAGACTAATATTAATATACCACCCAATCCATTGAAGGATCATTTGAAGGTAAAGCATGTAACATGGTGCAACCAAGAGAATAGCGATCGGTCTTTTTACTGTACGCACATGCTCCCCTTTTCTTGGCTAACCTGACCACATGGAATGACTGTTGCAGCAGATAGTGCTGCTTGGCGATAGCTTGTGGGATAGCCAGGTTCTGTAGTCAGCCATGAGTGCTACTGGTCCATGGTGGGCCTACTTTTTGAAACAAGGCCATGTCTAGATGACCCACCAAGATCAAGGTCGTGAGAAGTTGGCAGTGCCCGTTTCAGCGCACGGTTAGTATAATTATAGTGATTAAACCTGTACGGGCTAGATTAACAAATCCTAATCTTAGCGTTTTAGTAAAGCATTTTGCAAGTTAAGAGGATGTGGAGTGATCACATTTTGTAATACACAACCAACTGACCATTCTACCAGTTAATGATCTACAGGTAGTGTTGTATATTGTAATATTTTACTGGACATTGCATTGTATTCCGCTACACTACTTGTGTACGAGGGAGAACACGTAATCACCTCTTTATAATATATGCATTCAGCGATACAACAGAGGTAAGTTCATTTTCTTGTTATAATATTGTATCAAACTAAATAAAAGATCATGTAAAAAGACTCTGACTTGTTTCTATTCCTTAATATATTACCAACAAGTACAACAGCAAGTGAATAAAAGGGATATAATTCTGTGTTCTAACCTTCAGTGTATAGATATGTTTATTGACCATTTATACTGAGCCCTGTACTGTATACTGTATGGGGTGCGTTGTCTGCAATGCCAAATATTATTCAGTCTTGTGCTTAAAAAAAATTCTGTTTCCTCGCCCAGAGGCACAGAGGGTTAACAACGGACTAATTTCAACTGCTAAATTATGGAAAATTTTGGCAGCCACTTAGGTGCTAGTGTGGCACACATACACCCACATGTATGGAAAATGTAATTTGTACAGGTGATTCAGTCCGGTAGTTTTATATATATATATCTATATGTGCGTGTGTGTATATGGTATCCATATGTGTGTGTGTATATGGTTAGCTGCAGACCCACACACATATATATATATATATATATATATATATATATATATATATATATATATATATATATATATATATATATATATATATGTGTGTGTGTGTCCAGCACACCATATACAAACACGTACACATTTAAAAAAAAAAAAATGTTTTTCCTTACACTACAGGACAAGTAACCAGTCTCAGATTCATGCATGACGTCTCTTCCCTCATTAGACTGGTTCTTCCAAGAAAAAAATTGTTGGATTTTATTGTTCCTTGACAATTTTACATAACTGGGTGAATCCGCAGTAGAAACTATACTTTGTGTGAGAATATGTTCATTAAATATACCATATGTTATAATATTTATCACCATAACCACAGTTCTACCGTACACACACTGACACACATGCATATAGACAAAATACATACATATATATATATATATATATATATATATATATATATATATATATATATATATATATATATATATATATATATAGTATATACACACATTTCAGAAGCTGACACTTCTGCTTTGACTGCTATCTGTTAACAAGTGCATGCATTCTGTACAGTAATTACAAATTCTTGTTTCAAATTCTTTGTATTACTTGATACAAAGGATCCGAAAACAATCAAGGCCTTTCCAAGCCCAACAGCTGTTCCTATAAATGTTATTAAAAAAAAAAAAAATGAGAATAAAATGTACTTTCATTTTGTTTTCAATCTGCATTAGCGTACATGCTGAAGACGAATGCCCAGGCCACTACAAGGTCCCTGTCTATTTCTTTATCTTGGATGAAATGTAGATCGAATCTGTTTTTAATGTTACCTGGCCTGATCAAGAATTGCAGGTAAATTATTTCAAACTGAGGACATTTTCTTTTTTTTTTTCTTCTATGACCGAAATTTACATTATATCCTCACAATATAAACGTTGGCATTTTCCCACCCTTCATGAATAGAAGATGGTTGTGGATTTGCATGCAAGCTTGAAAATAAATATCTGCAGGTCTGGGGCTGACACATCAATTTTTGAAACAAACATGGCTGACGAAGAACACAAATGTGGTGGGAGTTTCACGCCTCAAAATTATCCTTAATCCATTTAGAGATGTATTTTTATTTTATGTGTTCCTGATCTCCTTTAGGTAGCCAAAAATACATGTTATTTAGGTTAAGTGAGTGAAATATTTTATTAAAACTACAAACAACGTAAAGAGGGTGAAGATATAATATTTTAAATGTGTAAAAGTGGGAATGCGAACAACGTGGTTATACAGTTTAGCAAAAATAATGAAAATAAGCTAAAAAAAAAAAAAAAAAAATCAGTGAAGCAAAGGACTTGGATGCAGTCCAAAATGTTTTTATGTGGCCTGTCTTTCAAATTATTCTTTTAATATTCTGTTCCAAAGATCTAATGCAGAGGTTTTCATGGGCTACTGCTTGGGTCTACTTGCTGCATTCAGGCTGCAGTTTATAATATATGTGTGTAACTAAATAAATAAATAAATATATATATATATATATATATATATATATATATATATATATAACATTTATTTTTAATTTTTTTAAAGTGGACAGGCAGGAATAAGAACGGACCGGACGGCATTCCTGTTCAGTAAAGTATAGTCGCCATTATCACTTCACTTTACCGCCACTATGGCATTTATGCCATCTAAAAGAATGGAGGACAGTTGGAAAAAAAAAGTAGTTACAATGATAGCAATACACACATGTCAACTTCCTGAATTTTTTAATAATTTATTTAGCTTTGTCAGGTTATAGGTCCGAAGCTCCATTCGCTTAGCGGCAAAGATTTGCGAGTCCGTATCAAATAATAGTGTACGAATAAATATGCAAAAATAAAAATGATCACTGAAATATGGAAGTCAAAGGACTGGTAAATGTGAAGGCTTTGGGGCAGAGGAGGCCTACCCTATCTTTTTTTTTTTTATTTATTTAAACTTGAAGAAGAAAAAAAATCGAACATGTATTGAAATTTACGGCAAAAGTAATTCTCTATGTTCAGCCCTTCACTGAGCTTTTCAATGGCAAGTATTGCTTTCTCTCCCCTCACTCATTTATAATAAATGAGAGGAAAGGATTCTTAATAATCGGACAACACAGGAGATTGTCCTTCCAGTTGTTTGCTAAAATATAAACATTTTCTGCAAATTTATAATAAGAATGATATTAGATATTACCCTTTAGCAAGCTATATTTCAGAAAGGTACATTTAATTTCTCCTAGCAAGAAAATGTTCCCACTACTAAGCAAGGCCTACATGCCTAAATGACATGTCTAATTAAGCGTCCCAATTTTCAAAACCAGATTTGACGCATATTTAATTTTTCCATCGTATTTACTTACACATTAGTCACCATTTTATTAGTAATAAGAACGCAGTTTAGTCAAATTGCTGCAGGTTTCTTTTCTCTGCACTTAGGAGTCGTAAATGTTGCAAAGAAACATATAGGAATAATGTTAGGCTTTTATTTATGCCTTTGGTTGTGTCTTCGCAATAATTTCTTATGCAAAGTGACGAATTATCATATGCAGTATCTACTAATGATTACTGCATGCAATACATTGTAACATGCCTTCTAATATGTAAGTTTCACTCATAAATCTATTATAACTACCAGTGCCGTGTTCTAATATCTGGGTATTTCACGTAAGTAATACGCCATCGTCCAAATACTATCGTATTTTTTGGCGCCAAGGTAGCTACATGAAATACGTTTGTTACCTGTAGGTGATCAGAATTGTATTAACTGCCTATAGCATAACCCTTGAAAGAAAGAAATGCTATCCCTCCCTAATAACAATTACTATATCCTACAGACAGCAATGAAAATGAAAAATAAATGTTTAAATAATGAAATGTATGTGTTGTAGAAGTATAAAGATTGTTTGCACTGAGTAAAATTGAGAAATAACCCATAAAAGAGCAAAATATGCAACTTTGACCTTCGTCTAATTATGATTATATAAAAGAGCTGACGAACTGATACTACACCTATCAATATATGTAATGAGAAAATAATATACAGTGCATATATGACATATATGTATGTATGCATATACATACATATATACACACTAACGTATGGTAATGACTTCTAAATAGATAATACAATATTTCATATAATTTCTTAAATTCCATAATCGATAAAAAGGCAAAGGACCATACAACAAACTGATAGGTTGGAAAAAAACCCCTCAAATTAAATTATAATAATATCCCATATAATGCCAATCAGTATACAAAATTTACAGGCAAATGCAAAGAAAACAGTACACACTTTATGCAATGGAAAGTTGCAGTGCAATTCAATTCACGACCGACCACAGTCGTCCTAATAATCGATCAAGACACTTGATAATAAATTCATTTCTACCATACGACCAGACTATGAATCAGACAATAATATAGGTATAGTAAAAAAAATACATCTGAATTTCCCGGTGAAATATTTTTGAAAGTATCCCAAATCTTAAAAACAAGCAGAATGGTTGAGAGATTATTAAACAATCTGTTTGACCAATATCATCAAGGCTGCAGATTTCATTAAATAAGAAAAAATAGCTGGTCACGGTGCCAAAAAAAAAAATAAAAAAAATATATAATAAAAAAAATATATCTATATATAAAATATAACCAAGAGAGGAACAGAAATCAGGCCATTAGGCTGCACTAGCCGTTATGTTTAAAGTAGAACTTCCTAGTCTGAGCTGAACATACAACAGACGATTGAGAAATAAAAACTTGATTAGCTGATACAAATATTACATGCAGCATCTGAACTGATTAAAGGGTCTTACCCGTCAATGGATGGCGATAGGTTTTCATGCACCGATGGAAAAGGCACGAGCCCCTAAAGCATTCACCTTGCAGCCTCCTGTGAAAAGCAGACAAGAGGAGTCTGAGAGCTCAGTTTCTTGGTTTGTGCAAGTGCTTGCAGGCCTGTGAGAGCTAGAAGGCGGTCCTTACCTAACAACTAGCTTGAGATTCTCGGCAGCGTGCGTTCCCCCTGCCACCACTACCCCTTGGCTACCAGCACCCAGCAACGACAGAAGGCTAAGAGGGGCTGGCATGAAAGGCAAAAAAAAAAAAAAAAAAAAAAAAAAAAAAAGAGACAGGGAAGAAGGGAGGGAAAAACAGAGAAGCGTGTTAAGCTTGTCTGGCAGTTAACAAGTCTTGAATGAAGAGTGTTACCAAACAGACAAACAGCATATAGGGTGCATGCTAATGGTCTTACTTCACTACTTAATTATGAATAATTCAGCAGGCAAAAAAAAAAAAAACTCCCCGCCCCATTTAAAACAAATGGCCATTGCTACATCTGTAGAGACATGAAAATTAAACTGCAGTAAAGAAAAAAAAAATATATATATATTAATACATATATGTATATATATGTATCTAGGCACTTTGGCAGTTACTTGCGCCAACTCGTGCCATTCTGCATGTATACAGTTACAGTGAAAAAAAAAAGATCGCTGTATACTGCCATATTCCATCTTTGCCGCCTATTTTTTTTTTCTTTTGTCTTTTCAGCTGGCACCTGTCCCAGCCAGTGCATTGCTATGCACACCCAAATGCCTCGCAATCCCAAAAAAAAAAAAAAAAAAAATTGCTGAGAAAAACTGAATGAAGCAAAGATGCAGAAAAAAAAGAAAAACCAGTATTCCCTTTTGTATCCACTGTCAGATTAAAAGAGGAAATAGAACTATCCATCCTTTAAGTCAGGTGGTCTTAGTCCGCGGCTGGTAAAAAATAAAAAACACGGAAAAGGGCGGCTTGTATACTTGACGGGCAAGCGCGTCACAATTTGCGAAGAAAAAAAAAAAACAGGAGTGGGGAAGCCATATTCCTTAAAGACGGCGAGCTGGCAAAGCTTGGCTCATTGTTGCACCGAGGGAAAAATAAAAATCAATTTCGGTTATAAATAGTGGGGTGCAAAAAATCAAATCAAGAAGACTGCAGGAATAAAAAAAAAAAAAGCTGTAAATAGCTGACGGGGGGGTGGGGTTGAGGAGGAATAGTGAGCAGGAGGAAAGATAGAGAAAAAAAAAAGCAGAGGGTTAAAATAAAAAGCAGGGAGAAAAAATGAAAAAATTATCCTATTTGCTGCAACAGAAAAAGTTGTGCCCTGGCACAAGCCATTTGAAGGGGAGGCCCTTGCAGTAGGAATGCAATCAGGAGCAGTAGCTATTTGCAAACTCCCATCTCCCCCTTGTGAGCAGCTAGAGCAGTCTGCCTCAAAAAGAGGAGGCGTACGTTAGCTAGCGAAAGAGATGGGTTAGAGCTGATGATGAAACGGAGGCATGGCTCTGCGTGAGCAAGCTAGTTGTTAACACACGTACCCTCACACAAACACATACTGCATGAATCTAGACATCAGCTGAACCCTCCCTTCCCCTACTGTAGCATCTGCTTTGACATTTCAGTCACATACAGTAAGCAAGAGCATGTGTGGACATTCTTTTTTTTTTTTCTCTCTTTTTTAACTGTTCATACAAAAAGAAAGGGGAAAAAAATGTCACGTGACTTTAGAAACCTTGTAAATGTGCATGCTGCAACACAAGAATAAAAAACCCAACAATGACAATGTGATATTTTTAGGATGCATTACCAAACAGGCCACGAATCTTCACTAAAAAAAAATAAAAATAAAGTGAGAATAGCCACCTCAATTCTCCAATCATGTGAAAAGTGGAAAATATTTTATAATTTTTTTTTTTTTTTCAATAAAAGTTTAACAACCTTGCTTTTTGAATGGGAGGGGAGATAAATGGGTAAAAATATTTTAAACAATATTTAAATAGAATTTTTGTTTTTTGATTTTTTTTATGTTTATGTATTGCACAGATTTCCTATATCTGGATCTTTATATATTTATTATTTATTTAAGTATTTATTTTCATGGACCCTTTACATATTGATTGACCGTTAATATCATGTGTTGAGAAAAGTTTGATACATTTTTGTATCAAATGGGGGTATCCAAAATACTCACTCCATAACGCAAGGTACTGTTGAAGCCAAGATATACATCAATGCAGGGGAGTCCATGTAAGTCATAAACAGGTATGCTTTACCAATGCAGTCTTCTTCCGATTGGGAAATCTTGCTGCTAAACAAGAGGGTGCAAAGGCCTAGTGCATTACCCCATAAAAAGCTTTTATCAGTAATGCAGTAGGCCTTTGCACCCTCTTATTTATTTATTTATTACAGGTACTTATATAGCGCCATCAATTTATGCAGTGCTTTACATAACACTGTACATTCACATCAGTCCTTGCCCCCAAGGAGCTTACAATTAAGGTCCCTAACTCACATTCATACATACACATTGTAGGGCCAATTTAGACAGGAGCCAATTAAAGTGATACTAAAGTATTGTTTTCTTTTTTTTGGTTTAATCACTTACTCACCAAATGCCACAGATGTACTGCGGCAAGGTGGCTCGGCTGCGCAAATCGCCGTACCAGTACGGTGATTCATGCACTAGCTTTTGTGGGCGCACGCGTTGCGATTGGCTAGAGGGGGAGCCAATCAGCGGGTCCAGCGGACTCGATGTCCGCCTTCCGCCCACGATCATCCCCCGCAGAGACAGAACAGGGATCTGCCGAAGTAAACAAGGCAGATCTCCGTTCTGTCAGGGGATGACACTGAGATCTGTCTTCCTGCTAAGCAGGAAGTGGGATCTGTGTGTTTCCCCAGTCACACAATCCCCTATACAGTTAGTAAACACACACAGGGAACACACTTAACCCCTTGATTCCCAAAAAGTGCCAAACATGTCAGTTAGGTGTCCAATCTGTCCGCCGCAATGTCGTAGTCCCGCTAAAAAATTACTGATTGCCACCATTACTAGTAAAAAAAAAAAAAAATGCCATGAATCTATCCCTATTTTGTAGACGCCATAACTTTTGAGCAAACCAATCAATATACGCTTATTCGGATTTTTTTTTACCAAAACTATGTAGAAGAATACATATCGACCTAAACTGATGAATAAATTTGTTTTTTTATATATTTTTTTGGGATATGTATTAAAGCAGAAAGTAAAAAATATTGTTTTTTCAAAAATGGCGGTCTTTTTTTGTTTATAGCGCAAAAAATAAAAACTGCAGAGGTGATTAAATACCACCAAAAGAAAGTTCTATTTGTGGGAAAAAAAGGACATCAATTTTGTTTGGGTACAACATCGCACGACCGCGTAATTATCAGTTAAATTAATGCAGTGCTGTATTGCAAAAAATGGCCTCGTCATTAAGGGGGTGAATCCTTCCGGGGCTGAAGTGGTTAAACATAACAAACATGTTATACTTACCTGCTGTGCGCAGTGGTTTTGCACTGAGCAGCCCCGACCCTCCTCTTCTTGGGTCCCTCACTGGCGCTCCTAGCCCCTCCCTCCTGCAACTTGCTATGGGGGCCCCTGAGCCGGACACAGACACAGAGCTGCAGCTTTCACAGAACTGCAGCTCGGACCTGCCCCCCTTCTCTCCTCATTGGCTCACTGTATTTGATTGACAGCCAATGACGCCCGCTGTGTGTCTCAGCCAGTTAGGAGGGAGAGTCCCGGACAGCCGAGTCTCTCGTGCAAGATTTCTGGATCGAGATGGGGCTCAGGTAAATATTAGGGGGGCTGCTGCACACATACATTCTATGCAATAAGATAAAAAACCTTTTGCCTTTATAACCACGTTAAGGCCAGCAATACACGATTTGAACCCTTAATGGGCAGGCTGAATGTACCAAGTTGATCGATCAACTTGGGTGCAACCAGCCTGCCGGATTCACTTCTTATTATTGCAAGCGGCTGCGATATTCACTGTCTTCATCCCCTCGAGACGATAATGATTGATTCCCCTGTCAGCACTGCCTGTGTTAATGGGGGAATCGTGCAAATTTCTTTCCTGTAACCCGTGGTTGCAGGAAAGAAATTTGCACCGTGTATGGCCGGTGTAACCTACCAGCATGTCTTTGGCGTATGGGAGGAAACCCATGCAGGCAAAGGGAGAACAGGCAAACTCCAGACAGTTAATCCTCTTGTTTTTACTTTTTCAGATGAGGGTATGTTAATAATTTTTTTACTGACAGGGATGTTGATTCTCTCACCTGCAACTCCCACTCTATAACTAAGCTCATTGTGAGTGAAATGCGTTAGTAGGCAGAGTTCAAATGGTCTGTCTTGCACTGGGCTGCACTGGACTGTAACAATAAAACTACTTTGGTGGCTTTAATTCTTGTGTGTGGCTACTACATTGCTATGTGAAAAAGCATCTGAACATGGTTAGTTATTCAAAGTGAACGACAATTTGTTTTTCACATGAATGGAGAATTGAAGTGACTATTCACACCATTTTTTGAAGGGTCTCAACTCCTTTAGTAAATCAATCTCTTCATCTCTCACATCCCCCTATAATAGCCATATTCTACTTGAACCTAAGGCGTTAGAGGAATGAGAGGTTAACTTAATGGGACCTCATAGTTGAAACCCCAACACCAATATCTGCCCAATAGGATATCTGCTAGATTGAATGTTTATTGCATAGGAATACATAGGGATGGCATTTAAAAAAAGGGTAGTGACACACTCACGATATTTGCCCACAAAAAGTCCACTGTGTTAGTTTGTTGCGTCACTTGGTGGTTTTTTATATCATTTTGTGAGGTCCAACATAAGGAGGTTGGAACCCATCAAAAACATAAATGTCTACCTTGTATTTTTACAAGACTCACCGGAGTTGACTTACTAAAGGAGTAGAGTTTCATGTTATTGAAGACCATGAAACTGCTGTCAATTTTAATACTCAAGCATGAGTATAAAAATATTAATATTGCTTGCACTTGATTGCATGGCTGAACTGACCACACATCACCTTATTCACTAAGTTAGTGATCACTCACTACTTTATTATTAAATTAACTATATTAGGTGCGTTCTATAATTGGATACGATCCAGGCAACTTACAGTGGACAGGTGGTTTTTCTTTGTAACATTTTGTTTTGGCATTGTGGCTTCCAATACTGCCTAAAAGAATTTATAGATCCCTAATATTGGTAGGGAGAAACTTCTGATGTAGGCCCATGCTGCCACAAAACTGTCCAATGAAAGCATCTGAAAAACCACTAGCAAAAGTGCGCCCATTTACTAAACAGTATAGGGTGGGCAAAATAAATGCCAGAGGAGCATGCTGAGTTTTATAGTCCTATAAAAGGGTTTGCATTGCATTGGTGATTCCACTGGGTAGTGTGTTAGGAGCAGTGTGTGTCTATCAGTGCAGGATTAAGAGGGGGGATAAATGTTGCAACAGATTGCAGACCCAAAAGGTTGAGAGGTCATACTTTGTGATGTTGGTCAGTCCTGTAATTATACTGTACTGTGTAATCCAAAAATATAAAATATGTTTATTTTTAGTATTATCACTATAGGTAGTGTGTGTGCTGGCGTGTGCATGTTTCTACTAATATTCTGCTACTCTTTTACCCCGCCTCCTTGCAAATTTTGCAGGTTATCCCTAACATGTGGGCCTAGCAGTAAAGCTAATTTTGGCCTAAGCTTTGAGCAGGTGACACATAAAACAACCTCAATGTGCACGAATTTGCAATGTAAAGGAGCGTGACCTGTTTGCATTATATCCACAAAAATGGGTGCAACATACTACAAAACATTTTTTTACATTGTTTTACTCAGCTACGTATGTATTAAAAATATATATATTTTATATGTACTTGGCATATGCATATGCAATTATAGGTTTACCCTGGCATTCTGTGTAGCTATATGCTCTCACCCTGTTAACACCCAGCCAGCAAGTAGATCCCCTATTCTGCTCCGGTTTGAGTGGGTGCCCTGCTCCCCCCCACCCTCCTCTCCCCTCTCCCACAGTAACTCCCCTGCCTTCACTTTAAAACCATCTGCAAAATCTGAAGTAAAGCTGCCCGGCCCTTTTTCTAGCTATGATCTTGGCACCGAGTCAAAAGCTGATAAGCACTTGGGCGACACAGCTCCACTGCTGGGCTAAAAAAAAAAAAAAAAAAAAAAAAAAGAAAGAGAGAGCGAGCGAGGGGGAAAAAAAGAAAACCAGCTGCCATGATTGCAGTTTGATTGAGTGTGCCTACATTGAAAAAAAAAAAAAAGGGGGAAGAAAAAAAAATCAGACTGCAAAGAAAGACAAGGCATGCCAGAGGATTGTGCAGAAGATCCACCACGCTAGAGGAAGACGACAAGTCTGCCCTCCATTTTCTCTCTTCTTTACTGCCGAACTGCTAAAGCAGCTTCTTGTAGCACTCCCTCCCCCTGCATAACCCAAAGCAAAGCTGCAGGAATCATGCCAAGTGTCACGTTGCTGGTTACCCAGTACGCCTTTTTTTTTTTTCCCCCACTTTTTTTTTTTAACAAACGTCCTTTCCATACCTCAATTTGCGGAAAAAAAAAAGTCAGTAAGATAGTACTATTTAAAAAGAAAGAATCCTTAGAGTTCTAGAAAACAGCTGAGAGGCGACTAACTCCTGCCGACAGCAGATATTAAAAAATAAAAACCTGTTCCTTAACCCTTCACAGGCATGAGCGGGCTGCAGAGCTGAAGAAAAAAAAAAACACACACACACACACACATTGGTAGGCCCCCTCCTGCAGCAAAAAAAGACGCTACGTTTTCTCAGGCAGAGATGTGCGGATTGAGTGAGAGAAAAAGAAAGCGCGAGTGTATGGTATTTTTTTTTCTTTCCAAAGACCAACATTTGGCTTTTTCCATTTGTGGCAGATCTCTGTACGCCTATTGTAAGCAGAACATCCTGCCTCTTTTGGCATGGTTTCCAAAGGCTGCTCAACTAAGTTCAGTAGAACAAACTTTTTTTTTCTCTCTCTCTGCTGAAGAAGGAAGACAAAAAAAAAAATCCTGCAAGCTATTCCCCACGTTTCTTGCTTTCTTTTCTGATTCTTTTTTTCTTTTTTTCAGAGTACTTTACTTTTATTTCAATATTATTTTTATTTTTTATTTGATGACATCGAGGAGTTAAAGCAAAACCTTAACCGCTCAATCCTCAGAAGGGAAAAACTGACTCAAAAACTAAGGTGGGGGTCTTTTTTTATGTTTGAAAAAATAAAATAATCAGTTTGTTCATACGAACTGCGGTAACTTAATTTAGCCTAGTCTTGTGATTTGCTTTAGTTAAACGTGATCCTATCGGCTTCCAGATTGCACCTCTAGCGTTTAGGCTTCATAGCTCCCCACCCCTTCTCACTAACCTGTATCCCCTTTTTTTTCCTATTCATCCTAATGAAAACATCCGCCGGGCTCTTCCTTTCCTTCGTTACAGTGAGCTGTTTGCATTCTCGATGGTACAAGCCAAAAAAGCAAAAGGGAAAAAAGGGGGAGGACGGGGAGGTGTGTGTGTAAGGGGGGAGTTTAGGCCTCGACCGGCTATTTCTCTCATAGCAACAGTACATGTTGGTACGCCTAGCTTTGGCATACATCAACATTTATACCCGGCCAAGTATCCTGTTGCGTCACCTCTCGCCATTCCTCTCAACCAATTGAATCCTCTCTGCTTTCATACGAAAAAAAATATATACTTTTAACTTCATTGGTATATTTGAAGGAGGGAAAAAATAGAGAGGGGGGGGGGGGGTGGCAGTGAGGAAGAAACACATTATTAAACATGCACAGGCTCGATTTTAAAACTTTACAGGCCTTGTAGTCATGCCCTCGTACAGTAAAGAGAAGATGGGTTTGGAGGGTCAAGTAATTAGGATTTGGAGGTGGGGGAAGGGGTTACTAGGTATTGTATAAAGACTTTAGTAAAATACACAAACTTTATTTGCAGCTAACGTGTGTATGTACATGTGCATAGTGTATATATATATATATATATATATATATATATATATATATATATATATTAGAATTAAAATTCAAAAATGCATCCTATCTTCACCCTTTATAAGAGTGCACACACCATCAGTTACAGCTTAAGTTTTATGTGTGTATATATATATATATATACAGGCATACCCCACCTTTAAGTATATATATATATATATATATATATATATAGCATAAATATAGACATATTGATAGACAGAGAGGTAAATAGGCTAGCTCTTTATAAACAGACGTGTCTATCTATCTATTTATCACACATAGCGAAAACACAAATACATAGAGAGGTGTTTTCTAGATTTTCAGGAGTATTGATAGATTTCTAGATTTTCTAGTACTGATAGCAGATCTTCCTGTCAAAACTCATGAGCAAACTGATTTCAATCACGCCTCTTGAAACCGTCGATTAGCCATTTCAGCAATTAAGCTTCGCAGCGTTCACTTTTTTTTCATTTCACCTTAACTACACCCAGTGACACGCACGTCATATTTTAGAATTTGTTGGATTAAAAAAATAAATAAAAATGACATCCTTACAGTCTATATCCTGGGCACAAGATATGTGCCAACAGCCCAAAAGGAAAACACCTTGCCTGTGTATGACTATATTCATGAAATAAGTGACAGTTGGACACAAGGTAACAGAAGGAGGCAAAAAATATGAAAATTCAGCAGAAAAATGCTAAACAGAGTTTGACATCCTAAAAATAGGTTCATTCCCTCGTGGGCAGGATGTGGGGGACTCAGAAAGCAAGATTTAGAAAATAACTTGCTGTGTTTGCCTTACTGTAATCAAAAGCTCTTCCAAATCGTCCATTTACCCTTAAAATTCTTAGGTGCTTGGTTTGGGTTTTTTTTGTTTTTTTTACAAGCAAGCAGCTTGTAGTGCTGAATTCTGCCAGCGTTTTCTGCAATCTGGGCCTAGTCTCCGTTATAGACAGGAATTAAGCCATACTAAGAGTCACACAGGCTGCAGCAATGAGTCACGAAGATCTGGGGGAAAAAAAAAAGGTAAATGAAAGACCTCTAGGTTCTGATTTCTCGATTTTCTTAGGCTTTTAGAAAGATGAACATGTTGTAACTGAAGTCAGTGCTGTTTTTGCAAGCACTATGTGTATTGCATCAGAATGGGATTGAAACATACCAACGTTTTAACTGCCAACTGTCCCGGACTTCCAAGGGCAGTCCAAAGATTTAGAGCTGTCCCTGGAAATGTTGGTCCCTAGAAAAACCCCTGCATACCAATACTACCAATCCCTTTTTTATACCTGTTAGGTCAAATGAGTATCACCTGTCTCCTTCTTATTAAATGTTAAAGGTTACAGGATGTAAAATGCAAAAAAAGTATCAACATTCCAATATAATTATAAGCACATTTATACATTTTTACACATTGTTCCTATACACATGCCTACAAATTATAATAATAATGATAATAACAACAAACACATATATAATATATTATTTTCACACATTGTTATCATACAGTTATCATACATATGTTTACACATTATTATATATACATAAATATATATATGTGTGTATATATATATATATATATATATATATATATATATATATATATATATATATATATGCATATATTCATGTGTTGCTACTATGCATACATTTTCACAATGTTGCACACACACATATACATATATATGATATATGATTCCTTCTGTATTGAATTGTATTGTAACTGTACTGTCTGCCCTCATGTTGTGAAGTGCTGCACAAACTGTTGGTGCTATATAAATCCTGTATAATAATAATGATTATATATATATATATATATATATATATATATATATATATATATATATATATATATATAGATATATAATTTAGTGCTTCATAGTGCAATATGGCTTTAGGTACTCCAGCCTAACATGTGAAAAACCACGTACAGTGCCTTACAGATCGACTACATCATTGTATGTGGAGTACCTGCAAACAGGTTATCAATCAATAATAGCTCGATTTTTTCCTGTCTTGATTTCTAAATGCGCAATCATTTTCTGGTTAAATGACTTACTATTTAAATGTGTATCCCATAACTACAGATGTATGCTTAACCAATAATACAAAGCCACGTTAATAGTCCTTAAAATTCCCATATCAATACAGGCCACTGCATCAGCCATCCATAGCTGCTATACATTGAAGCTTATATTTCGCCTTACATTGTGCTTACTTCAAATTCCCAATTAACGTTGAACTTATAGGGTAATGGGTTTTAGGTGCGAACACCGGCTAAGCTGAAAAGTACTGCTTCAGTTAATGAGTGACCTATACTCTATTCTGGCAGTCTGATATTGTTTTATAATTATGAGCTTGTATATTGAATGCAAAGACTGCTTGATCTGTGCAGCCTTTGCAGCTAGGGTCATTCCTATAGGACATCTACTATACAGGACAGTATGTACACATAATCAAACTGCAAAAATTGACAACACTAAAATTGCATTTTGGCAGCACGGTTGAGAGGTAAAAAACATAAAGTAAATGATCAGCATATATTTTATATTATACTTTATTAAGCATACAAATAGCGGGCATTAAAATAACTGCTTAATCATGTTTGTATAGCACTTAGAAAATAATCAGTCAATAATAACTTAATATTTAGTACGTAAAATTCACTCAAGTCTTGATCTTGATCTTCTTAATCTACTTTGACTATTTTGCAAGGCAATAATGATTGAATGAATTGATTGTTTTTTTTAACCAGAATAATTTAAAAAATAATGTCTTTTCAATTTTTTTGCCACTCTTTTGGTATTGCTAAAGTCCTCAATGCTTGGTTTATTCTTTGAACAAAACATAAAAAAGAAATCCATAACATTTTCAATAGAAGCTGTCTTAACGTTGTTATCTATATCATATAGTATGTCAATTTTTGTTTTCTAAAAGTATAACTGCAAAAATATTATAATCACAAATCCGGCTGATTTCATAGAAGGAACTGATGAGGGTATATTTATTAATAGTGATAATAAAAGATATAATTAGCTACTGGTTTATATTCTGTGAAACAATTAGGCAATTGGGGAGGTGTGTTTGCAGGTACTGTCACCCATCTGTCCACAGACAACGCTTGAATTTACACTATTATCAGCTGGTATGCCATCAAAAACTAAGTTTGCGTCACCTCAAATTTCGCAGAGGTCAAAAAAATAAATAAAAAAATTGCTCCTTGATTTTAAAATTAACCCCTTAGCACCCACAGTGTTCCACAAAATAAAAACAAGAAAAAACTTTCACATTCATGTTCACAGTACATGTGTACTCCCCCCCCCCCATATAGAAAACAAAAATGAAATGATGGTTATTAAAACGGCAATACAGCGTGAAATTACCCAGATGAAAAAATAAATTAAAATCAATAGTTTCCAATGCTGGCATTAGGGCAATTGTCAGGTGAAATTATTCTGATCAAAGTACCCTAAAAATTTGCAATCCCCTTAAAAACAAATGAGACTTGTATGAAACGCTATTTTTTAACCCCTTGTTCATCAGGATGCCACGTCCGCGTTTGAAAAGCAAAACGATGAACGTGAAACTGTGTGGAGTTGTGTAACTGTGCTTTGAATTGCTGCATTTCAGGGCACAGAAAAACACTGCCAAGATGAAGAAGGATGTGAGCTGGTCAATCACAGAATATTTTAGGAAAGCACTCTTTCTTGCCCTTGTTCCAGAAAATCTGCTGAATGTCCTCAAAATACATAGAGGTAGCAATACAAAATAAAGAGAAAGTAAAATAGACATTAAATAAATACAGCATGTACTATATATATATATATATATATATATATATATATATATATATATATATATATATACTGTATGTGTGTGTTCAAATGCTCACCTTAAAAAAGTATAATACATATACCTATATAAAAGAGGAAAAGCACAATAAAACAATCCTGGCCAAGCAACTGTTTCTGTGTTGTGCCTGGCGAAACTCCAGACGCCATTTTACGGCTTGCTCAGTTCCGCCATTTTATGTTTTCCCTGTTTTGGCCTATATTTGCAGGTTGCAGATTATGTCAATTTGACAAGTGCTAGTTCAGCATGTATGTTGTGCGCATGCGCAAGAGTGTACGTGTTGCACACCTAGCAATACACTAAAGAGTGGAAGTTCAGGTTAAAGCTGCAAGGAGCCAGAGAAAAAGTTTTTGTGTTATTATGAAATGTCACAATACAAAAGGACAATCGTGAATTTCAATGTGACCAACACTTTGCAATGTATGCTGTAGCTTATTTTTTTTTCTTCTTTCTTTGTAATGACGCTGCAAAACGCAAAACGCTATGTTCAGCTGTGGGTTCACACATGTGCTGGATGTTGATAGCAAATGTAAAATACAAATTCGATGTGTATGTTATAGATAGTTCATTGGCAAAGGAAAGGAAAGGTTTTAGCTGCACTTAAAGCAAATGATAAAATGCTCATTTAATTATTTATTTACAAAAGGATCATAATATTTTTTGACTTTTGGGTGTGAATACTTGTGTTCCTGCGCAGTTTCACAATGATCCTCCAACAAACATGATACGTGCATAAGCTAAAACCTCAAACAATTCTTATTAAATATATATATATATATTGCATGTGTGTATGTTTTTCTTGCATTTTCTGCCTATTACCTAATAATACTTACTTCCATAAATGGTATAATTTTAACTCCAAGCTTTCTGTATATATATATATATATATATATATATATATATATATATATATATATGATTAAATATAGACATATAGAATATATAGAGAGGTAAAAGGACTTGCTCTTTATGAACAGAAGTTTGGGTGTGTCGATCTATTTAGCTAGCTAGCAATCTATCTATTTATTACAGAAATACATTATTGCACACTTGCATCCATGCAAATATGAATTCATTTCTATCATTCCCCCAATGTATGCCTGAAAACAGACAACTGTCTAAGAAGCTTCCAGTTTTTTTTTCTAATCAGACAACGAAAGGTATCACTTTACCTTTATATTTTCCCAATGATAATGTTGGACTTTTTTGTATTCATTTGAGGATAATAATTTTATATATATATATATATATATATATATATATATATATATATATATATATATATATATATATATTTTTTTTTTTTTTTTTTTTTTTTTTTAATTACACGTAGAACTGCAAAAAACAAAAAACAAAAAAATAGCCTTTATTTATAATTATTTATGAAATAAGTAAAGGTTCCTCTTAAGGGAATATACTGAGAAAAATAAATAAATATTATCTAGGTGAGCTAAACTTTGCTGGTTTAAATACATATTGTATATGACATTATTATATACATTATTATACATAAAGATTTTAATTTACTTTTAACTCATACAGGTCTCTGGAGTGATTCTATAGGATTTGCATTTAAACGTAGGCTGATTTGGACATCACCTCTTCAGTGCCACTCATTGTACATATTAAATACATATACAAAGATCAAACAAAATGCTTCTTGGCTATAATAACATAGGGCAAAGGGCACAGGTAAAAAGACTAATCTTATCTATAACAGATGAAGGTGTAAAGGAAACTGGAAACAAGTAATAAAAATAAAAGTCTGTAAATTAACTGTAAAAAAAAGGCTGTGGAGTATACCGTGCGAGGAAAAATATATCATCCCAAACAATGTCAGTTTTATATTTAGGTGTCGTATAAAGCCATCTGCAGTTTATATAAGATTCTGCTGTATTTTTTTTTCTTTTTACGTGATTCCTGACTTGTAATGAGGCAGTGCAACAAATAATTAATGTCTGCAGTCCTGCCTTTCAGCGGCTAATGGCATATCATTAGATTGGATCAGACAATGCAAACAATTTCTGATGACACTTTGTAATATTGCCTCTCATACCATCACAAATGATTCTGAACTTTTCTGTTTAAATTTTTACTTTTCAGTATGAATTGGGGATGGAGATGGGTGCTGTTAGAAGCCAGGAAGATAGATTAACTGAACAAATGTCCTTTTAGCTTAGTGATTAAAGTGAAGCTGTGTTTGCAATCATCCAATCACATATCAGCAAAAAAAAATGTTTTTTTAAATATTTTACTTGCGTATGATGGGTATTCGGTAAGAATACAGTTTCACCTTCCTTACTAAGCTAAGCAAAAACTCACTTTGCAAAGTGAACACTCTCTCCTCCTTTAGTAAATTGAACTCCATTGCTCGCTTAGCCTAGTGAATGCTCACTTAGCAAATAAGGTAAGGCTGTATTTACTTCAGTCTTCTAATCACAAGCAAAAATCTTTTTTCTTTTTTTTTTTTTTTTTTTTCATTTTTCATGCAGCCGATTGGGTATTCAAAGTGAATACATCTTATTCACCAAACCAAGGGAACATTCACTTTGTAAACTGAGCATCTTTTACTCCTCTTGTAAAACAGAATATATTGAAATGACATGAATTATATTTTCTGTTTGCATTTATGTTGGTGTTGCTTTACATTCATCATTCATGAAAATTATCAACTTTTTTTCCACGCCAACATTTTTTTAATCATCAACTTTTTTTTTAAGTGGAACGCCGCCTTTGTTACAAGTGTGACATTGCAGCAGGGTAATAAAAAAAGTATGTCTGTATAGACAGTATCTTTTTTACCCACAGCCACATTGGGGGTCAGTCTCCAACTGTCTACCGTTAACTGTAGAAAGTTCACATAGACATGGTGTGGTACTTTTCTACAGTTCACACTTGACAACAGGAAAACTTTTTGCACTGACAACCGTAGAAACTTCAATACTTTTTACATGAAAAAACAGAGCTAAATCGTTTATCATCGATAGTTACAAAATGTATTTTTTTGCTGCCCCTGTATTGAATATTAAGTCATAAAGTATAAAGGTAGAGTTACCCTTTAAAGGTTTTACTGTTAGAAAATCAGGATCACAGAGAGCAGCATTTACGTTACATTTTATCAAAATAATATAAAAGGATCCTACATACTCACAAGCTCGGCACTGATATTTTAGGACATTTTTTTCTACCCTTTGTTCACTACAAACACCTGATTAGGGTTAATGGAAATTTTTTATTTTTCTTTCTTTTCAATTCACCTGAACTTAACTGGGCGTTTCAAGTAAACTCAGGCGGAGGACATTACGAATTGTTTGCACTGGATTCAATTATGGAAAGCCATTTTATGTAACTAAACAAGCATGAACAAATGTGCTAGAATATTATATCAAGTTATATTAAATAAGACCTCATAGATTTGAATGTTAACTATACCCAGCGCAATCTTTACTTTTTTACACTCCAAGCACAAATGTTATTCTACAAAATGTGTGTGTGTGTCCCAAGTGAAACTGGTCATTGCTAGAGAAATGAGCAAAATTGGGATTTTTGCATAATTTTGAAGAATGCATTGTAATCAATTTAGATTTAGATGTACGTAATATATATCTATAATCCTTAGAACCTGCGAGTGTGCCCATTGATGGAATACATATAATATATATTTATATATATAGCTATATATAGCTATATCTATATCTATATATATATAGATCTATATATAGA